>NC_089250.1:137365901-137684472 GCF_963930625.1 Muntiacus reevesi
TGGTTAAGCGCTGAGTTCTGAGAAACGCAGAGAAGAAAGGTCCTGAGAACCAAGACTGGCAGGAACCAGGGTTACGGCGCCCCTCCGGGAAGGAGAATGTCCAGGTGGCAGTGAGCGTGGCAGGGTGAGCGGGCCCTCCCTTCCTGGGGTGCATGTCAAGGCTGGGGAGACAGGGGCGTCTGGTGATACACCTTCAGGCAGAGGAAGGCAGAGAGAGACGTGAAGCATCATGTCACCCTGGAAAGATACCAGGAGGAGGTCGGACTCCGCTGTGTGAAAGGCCAGACTGTCTTATAGATGTCCATCCACCTGCAGCCCCAAATTTACCCGGAGACCTAACCCCATCCAGAGCAGCACCCAATGGCCCTGAATGACCCACAGCCCATGTCCGAGCACAAGGTGGGTTGTGCAGCCAGAAGTCCTTGGTTAAAGGAGAGAGGGGCTGTTGGGAGGTGGGAAGGGGTTGTGGCCAAGGGGGAGAGAGAGGCTCCAACCCGTGATACAGGGTACTGAGCACACAGTCTGGTGATGACACATTTAGCGGGTACAGACATGTGAAGAGAGAGAACACTCCTGAGACTCACAACCAGCTGACATCATCCAGGGTGCAAGCTACAAACCCTAAGCAAAGCCTTGCCTGGGACCTCCTGCTGGAGTCCGTGTGCTTGGCGGTCTCATGTGAGGCTGCTCAGTCAGGTACCCAAGTAGGAACCTAGGAGGCTTTCCAGAATAGACCCCTACTCATGTCCTGCCTTTTGTCTGTATAACAGCTTTAGTCAAAGAATAAATTCCATCAGAGAAGTAAGAACATGCAGAAAGAAAGAACAGTCAAGCCAGACAAAATAACAATACTTTAGCTATGAAGCAAAGTCAAAGACTTTTAGTTCTTCAAGGACTATATAGATAATATTCTGAGCCATGTCCTTTGAGCTGTTTTGCAGATACTGGAACCCCAACCAGGAGGAAGAAGTTCACTGTATGCTGCCCACAAGCTCATAGACCCGAGACTGGTTGGAACCAGAATGTTGATGATGCTGACTCCCAATTACCTCACCCCCAACCAGTCAGAAGAATGTCCACGAGCTGATCACACCCAGCTCCTTGAACACTGAGACTCTTCACTACTTCCTCCAGGGTGAGACATCGTCTTGAGGCATTAGCCAGCTATGGCTCTTTTGCCTGACAAAACAATAAAGCCTTTTCTTTCTACTTTATCCAAAACTCTTTAAGCTGGCACCTGTGTACAGAGGCTGAATTTCAGGAACAGCAAGGAACTGTCTGTCACTTCTCCTTTAAAAAGTATTTGGTAGACTCTTGTAATGTCCCAATTCAGAGCAGCTCCACCTGCCTCCTGGGCCCTCTCTAGGTAGGCAGGGAAGTTTAGAGAGTCTGAAAGTGAATAGTGAAAGTGTTAGTCGCTCAGTCACGTCCAGCTCTTTGCGACTCCATGGAGACTAGCCCACCAAGCTCCTCTGTCTATGGAATTCTCCAGGCAAGAATACTGGATTGGGTAGCAATTCTCTTCTCCAGGGGATCTTCCCAACCTAGGAATCGAACCTGGGTCTCCTGCATTGCAGGCAGATTCTTTACTGACTGAACCACAGGGAAGCCCATAGAGAGTCTAGTGACAAGGAAAGCTTTCCTGGTGAGTCCTTGTGTCGCTTTAGTAGATTCCCCTACTGAAGGCTGGGCCTTCAGGAGAGTCAGCTTACCTCCCATGCCTGGCATGCTGGTCCCACCGGGGTCATTTGGATGTGGAGCTGAAGGTGGATGATAGCCAATCACCAGGTCAATTGTGGCCTGGGTAGAAAAAGTCATAGCAGATAGAATCAGTGCAGGGCATCAAAATGCTTCAGACACAACACAAATCAATTCAGCAGCAGTAAAATTTCTCGAAGAGGTGAGCAGGGGGATGGGAAAGTGAGAAGAGAGAGAGAAGGGTGACACGCCCTCCACTGTTCGTATCTTCCCAAATGTGAGCCCAGGTGAACTGGGAAAACCTCCAAAAGCAGGTGCCTGGTACAGGTTGCCAAGTGTATTATTGCTAAGGGGCAGCCTCATAAACCGGAGGAAAGTTGTGACAAGCAAGTATGAACTTGTCATGAGCCTCCTTCCTAGGCTGGAGATGGCCTCCAATCACAGAATTACAGTTCCAGAGGCTCATTCTAAGTGATTAAGGTTTTTGTTCGCTCATTGACATCTTTGTTAATTGCTGAAATTTATTTTCACACTCCTCTCCAAAAAGATTTTTATGTGGCTAATGAAAAGTTATAGAATAATGTGATTCATAAAATGGGGTTCAAAAAAGGGAAACAAGTCTGTTGAAAGAGGAAACAAATATGCAAAATATGAGGCTAAATATAAGTACCACTCCTCTTGACCCCAAGTTGGCTAGAAGCCAAGGCAAGTAGAAGAACAGAAAATGTTACATAAACTTTCATTATCAGAAAGGAAGAAACATACTAAACTCATTATAGGAAATAAAATTATTTCCATTTAAAAAATCTGTTAAATTCTTCATGTGGAGCATCATTTTAGTGCAGTTTCCTATACTTTCATATTTAGTGAACTGATAAAATTTCAAGAGTTTGCTAGTGGGACTCAACATAGGCTCACTAATTTTGTCAAACGCATGCCCACAACTACCATCTACTTTTACAAGCATTTCACAAAATAAAGGATCTCAACAGCAAAAATGAGGAAGGATAAATGTCAGAATAAAAGATGTCCTTTGTAACTAAGGATGGGGCACACTCTACCCAGGTTATCAGATAAAATATAGGGCATAAAATTGGGGACATACCTATCCTACAAAATGACTCGTTATTTATCTGAAATTCAAATTTAAATGGTCATCTCCCACACATTTATTTGCTGCTACTTTTGCTATACCTGGTAAACTCTAACACACACACACACACATTATGTATTGCCCTGTTTTTTCCCACCTGTCTAGTCATCAGTGAATATTCCCACATGGATCAGCACATTCTTTGCCAACTTAGGAACTGGGAGATACTGAACAGGAAAGTAAATGATGTCTCTGACAGCAGTTCCTTGGCAAATATAGAATTGGAAGAACAGTGTCTCATGGCTACAAGTGACCACAATAGGAACACTGGATGCAATTAGGGACTCAACTGCCAAACTTAATCCAAGAATTTAACTTTCAAACCCTAGAAGAGTCCATGAATGGCTTGACCTCTGTATCACTGGTTTCCCAATAACCTCAGGATTCTGAGGTGCTGAAGGCCCCCCAATTGGGGGGGTGAGAAGATACCAGGGGGCCAGGACCTTATACTTCCTTACTCCATTCAATCACCACAGTTCTGCCATTTCAGGGTTCTATATCCACTTTCCTTCTCTGCTTTAAAGAGAAGAAAAACACCTAGAAACATCACTGCCTTGTAACATCTTCCCTTAGTATCATTCCTCTCAGTCTGCTTTTGAGTAGATAGATGAGAGCTGATATTCTGAATGTACGTTTTATGATTAGAATGCTAACTAAAAGCAAACCTATATGTTTTGGAGACTAGACTAGCAAAACTGACATTCCTAATGGGCATTAATGTATTCTTGCCTACAGGGAGGGCCTCTTTTACTTTAAACTTTCTCCCATTTGCCCAGGCTCCCGTGCAAAATAAATTGTTCGGAAAGTGAAGGCATCAGAAGTTAACAAGACAAAAGCTTTATGAGTGCTTGTTTTACTTTAAACTTTCTCCCATTTGCCCAGGCTCCCACGCAAAATAAATTGTTCGGAAAATGAAGGCGTCAGAGGTTAACAAGGCAAGCTTTATGAGTGCTTATTAGCAATCTTAAGAAATCTGAGGTATTTAGCTGGTGGCTCAGTGGTAAAGAATCCACCTGCCAATGCAGGAGACATGAGTTTGATCCCTGGTCCAGGACGATCCCACATGCTGCAAAGCAACTAAACCCATGAGCCACAATTACTAAGCCTGTGCTTTAGAGTCTGGGAAACACAACTACTGAAGCCTGTGCACCCTAGAGTCTGTGCTCAGCAAGAAGAGAAGCCGCCGAAATAAGCCTGTGTGCTGCAACTACAGAATAGCCCGTATAGCAGTGAAGATACAGCACAACCAAAAAATAAATAAATTATTTATTTTTTTTTAAATCTGAGAGCTGTGATACTTGAATCAAATTTTTTAAAAGCACATTTCAGAAAGCCTCTCTCTCTTCTGGTCTCATATCAGACAGTATCAGTGTATACTTATTTAGAGAGGCTGTGATCAGAAAACATTCAGCTGCCAATACAATTATAAAGATCATGATATGAACATCTTGATATTCTGGTCTAATATTAATGAATTACCTTCCATAGAATGTTTCAAAGTACGTCTGACACACGAGCTACACTCACCACGCAAACGTTAACACCTGAGTGAATACACACAGATCTGTACCAAGCGAGGGTCCCACTCAAGCTATAGCATTCTGCCACAGAAAATCAAGTTTATCTAACCTGCAGTTCTGTCAGTAAGAGTACAGGATGAGGCCATATCACTTGCAAACACACCTATTTATCTCAAAAACAATAGGTTTCTGTATGTGTGTGTGTGTAGTGAACTAATATAATGTCACACTTATCTTAATGAATCTTTGTGCTTAACCATCTCACTTCAAAGCCATTCAACAGGAGGGAAATGCTCACCCCAGTCTCTTGCCCCCTTTCGTTTAGCAGGGAGATCAGTTTGTAGGGCAGTGATCTGCTCTGGTCACCCATCAGGTCCTTCAGGGCTATGGTGGCCGTGCCAATTAACCTGCAGAGAAAAGAGAGCACACAGCAACCTACATAAGAGGCGTATTTCCATTTACTCAATGGACCTCCCAATTCTCTGACTGTTCATATGTTATCATTAAAAATCACTCATAATGAAATGTGGGCCATTTTGTGCTCTCCTTAGCAGGATATTTTGACAGTAAACATCACATATTAGCTATCACTTATCCATAACAAGTAGTCATTTCAAGAGTCACACTATGATACCTGTGAAATTGCAAGTCACAAATGAAATCAATGGGTGAGAGACAAAGACTGAATATAGCCCTGAAGAATCCAGGGAGAGAGAAAAATAGGACAAAATTTAGGCATTCTTCTGTAATGGAAATGTAAAAGAACTCATAAAACATTGCCTTCTCTAGTGTGGGACGATATGAGAAAATAGAATTAAAACATGTATATTACCATATGTAAAATAGATGACCAGTGCAAGTTCGATGCATGAAGCAGGGCACTCAAAGCTGGTGCTCTGGGACAACCCAGAGGCATGGGGTGGGGAGGGAGGTAGGTGGAGGTTTCAGGATGGAGGGATGCCTGTACACCCATGGCTGATTCATGTTGATGTATGGAGAAAACCACCATAATATTATAAAGTAACTAGCCTCCAATTAAAATAAATAATTTAAAACAAAAAACAAAACAAAAAAACTGCCTACTGTAAAAACATCTCCTCAAGTTGACCTTCTTGAAATGTAAATAGGTTGCTAGTTTACTGAAGGGGGAGCTTCCTAACCAAATACTATGGAGCATCATTCAAAAGTAGGATGTGTGTACTTATCTCTCTTCCAAGACCCCAAGGAATTATATTCAGCCTCTACCACTTAGCCATCCACCTCTTGTATTTTTTTTGTTATATCCATTCATTAGTTTTATCATTCATTAATGATAACATACAGTATTTGCCTTTTTCTGTCTTTTTTTCACTAAGCATAATACCCTTTAGGTCTGCCCATGTTGTGCAAATGACAAAATTTCACACTCCATTGAGAGAGAGAGACAGAGAGACAGAGAGACAGAGAGACAGAGAGAGAGAGAGAGAGAGAGAGAGAGAGAGAGAGAGAGTGTGTGTGTGTGTATGCCACATCTTCTTTAGTCATTCATCGGCTGATGAACACTTAAGATTGCTTCCATATCTTGGCTATTGTAAACAATACTGCTATAACATTGGGGTGCAGATATCTCATTGAATTAGAGTTTTTGTTTTTGTTTTTTTGGATATATATCCAAATAGAATTACTGGATCATATGGTAGCTCTATTTTTAGTTTTTTGAGGAACCTCCATGCTGTTCTCCATAGTGGTTGCACCAATTTACAATTACAACAACATACTAGAATTCCCTTTTCTCCAGATCCTTGCCAACATTTGTTACCTGTGGTCTTTCTGATGACGGCCATGCTGACAGGTGTTAGGTGATATCTCACTGTGGTTCTGACCATCTACCTCAATGTACACAACATACTGGTGCAGAAGTACACCTGTGCTCCTCCTCACTAGCATAAAGCTCCTGGATGTGTTTCCTGTTGTTCATTACTCTAACCCCAGAGCATGGGACATAGTTTTTTTTTCATTAATAGATATTTACTGAATGAAGGAAAGAAATATTTTTTTGTAGTTAGGACACATGATCAAAAAAAATTTTAAAGAACACACATCCCCAGGGAATTAGTCAATACAAAAGTGTAACCTGTGGAATACAGTCTGTAAATTGGGGGTTATAATGTTATAACGTATTATGTGATATGAGAGTGGGTGAATCAAAGGTGTTCCTTTTGTGAGTAAAAGTCGCTCAATCGAGTCCGACTCTTTGCAACCTCATGGACTATACAGTCCATAGAATTCTCCAGGCCAGAATACTGGAGTGGGTAGCCTTTCCCTTCTCTAGAGGATTTTCCCAACCCAGGGATCAAACCCAGGTCTCCCACCTTGTAGGCGGATTCTTTACCAGCTGAGCCACAAGGGAAGCCAAAGAATACTGGAGTGGGTAGCCTATCCCTGCTCCAGTGGCTCTTCCTGACCCAGGAATTGCACTGAGGTCTCTTGCATTGCAGATGGATTCTTTACCAACTGAGCTATCAGGAAAGCCCTTTTGTGAAGTGTAATAAAAAAGCAGAGAGTGTCCAAGGTTGTGCTCTCAGTATAGATACTGAAAAAGGAAAACAGACATAGTAAGAATTTTAAAATGTTATCTACTTATATCTTGTCTATATTTGCAGTGACTTATACCAACCAACAGCAGATATGATAGCATGGAATATCATTAGAATAAATGAGAAAGCTGAACATCAAGTCTTCAAAACGACAGAAGAAATTCCTTATATCAAAAAACCCATTGTGAAGAAACTCTAGTTGAGAATAAAAAAAAAGCTTTTGGCTTTCGCGCAAAAACAAATTCAAGAATGTTCCCCCTGTGGAGAAATATTCATTGTATTTAAAAATGTAGTACATTTTCTTTTAAAAATCAGGAAGTGAAAGTTGATGTCAACATAGATACATTATTTTTAACTGACATATATCTGTATTCTCCTCCCCTACTTGGACCTCAGAAATTGGACCAGATTGTAGATCTGGGTTCTGCATCCAATCACATGTCTAGTGACTCGGAATAAGTGACTTCACTTTCTGTGTATAAGTATATTGTGCTGTGCTTACTCGCTCAGTCATGTCCTATTCTTTGCGACCTCATGGACTGTATAGCCCACCTGCCTCCTCTGTCCATGGGATTCTCCAGGCAAGAATACTGGAGTGAGTTGCCATGCCATCCTCATAGATACACTGCACAAGACCAAAGATTGCGATGCACCCTGTATCACATAATTTACCCTGCAATATGAACCATTTGCAAATGGTTTCTTGGAAGAGTGCACCAACTTGGATCAAATACACACACAACATTAAATCAACCGTGATGGGTTCTCATCTCTTCTAATATCACAAGTAGAGTCAGTCAATGACAATGGAAAAGAAAAATTTTGCTTCCAGAGGATTAAGAGTGAACTTTCCAGCCCTTTTAGGTCAATACAGAAATTAGTTCTCTCTGTTAATGCTGAGAATTGATGGGACCTTTACAGAGTAATTTTTCAGATAAGTATGTTCATTCAATATGTTAGTTTGCTTTTTTATTTTAACATGAGTATGTTTTCTTCTCACTTGGATTTTTATTTTCCTGATATATTGAGGACAAGGGACTGTCCAGGACTCTATCTCCACCTGATGAAACAGGGAATCATCACACAAGGTTAGAGCACTTGAAAATCTCTTCCACTCTCCCTCAGCCCCACAGGGTGCAAGTTTTCATGAACTTCTCTCCATATTTTAAGACAGTAGGCCAAGGGGTTGGCCAATTTGTTTTTTAAAACAAGAAAAAACTGGAAAACTTTCTCCAAACATACAAGACATACAGTTGGCCAACAAACACAAGAAAAAAATGCTCAACATTAATTATTAGAAAAATGAAAATTAAAACTACAATGAGGTATCACCTCACAATGGTTAGAATGGCCATCATCAAAAAAATCTAAAAACAATAAAAGCTGGAGAGGATGTGGAGAAAAGGGAACCCTCTTGCACTGTTGGTGGGAATGTAAATTGATATAGCCACTATGGAAAGCAGTATGGAGATTCCTTTAAAAACTTGGAATAAAACTACCATATGACCCAGCAATCCCACTACTAGGCATATATTTCGAGAAAGCCATAATTCAAAAAGACACATGCATCCCAATGTTCACCGTAGCACTAATTGCAATAGCCAGGACATAGAAGCAACCTAGATGTCCATCAACAGATGAATGGCTAAAGAAGTAGTGGTACGTGTATACAAAGGAATATTACTCAGACATAAAAAAGGAATGGATTTGAGTCAGTTGAAATGAGGTGAATAAATCTAGAGCCTGTTATACAGAATGAAATAGATCATAAAGAGAAAAACAAATATCATATATTAACACATACATATGAAATATAGGAAAAAATAGTACTGATGAACCTATTGCAGGGCAGGAATAGAGATGCAGATATAGAGGACAGATTTGTAGACACAGTGGGGGAAGGAGAGGGTGGGACGAATCGAGATAGTAGCACTGACACTTATACACTACCATGTATAAAACGGGAAACCACTGTATAAAGCAGGGAGCTCAGCCAGGTGCTCTGTAATGACCTAGAGGAGTGGGACAGGGTGGGCGGCTGGGAGGGAGGCTCAAGATGGATGGGATGTATGTATACTTATGGCTGATTCACACTGTTATATGGCAGAAACCAATGCAAGACTGTAATTATTCTCCAATTAAAAATAGATTGAAAATAATAGAGCCCAACAATGAGGACTTTGAACAAGAATTTGAAGTGTCATTTGTCAAATGTCTGATAGAAAATTCAATCAAGTGGAATTATTGACTTTGGTAGCCAACTGTGACAGCCTGAAAAAGATATATTTTTGCTCCTTTAAAGTAAAATTAAAGTTAGAAAATGTTCAAGTGTAAGAAATGTGACAACTACCAGTTTAAAAGTTATTTAACTGGTACTCACCCTGAAAGACATGGAAACACACTGGATTTTCTTCCTCATGCTTCCGTGATTCATAACCTAACTTTATGATTAAAATCAAAATATTGTGCATTGAACATGTACTGATCTGCTTTTGCTAAAGCTTAAATGACCTGAATCTTTATTAACAATATATAATTCCCAGAACAAAACAAAAAATACATGATGGACACTGCTGAAGTAGAAAAAGGGCTGGTCTGCAGGTTGGATGCATGAGACAGGGGCTAGGGCCTGGTACACTGGGAAGACCCAGAGGGACTGGGTAGAGAGGAAGGTGGGAGGGGGGATCGGGATGGGGAATACATGTAAATCCATGTCTGATTCATGTCAATGTATGACAACACCCACTACAATATTGTAAAGTAATTAACCTCCAACTAATAAAAATAAATGAAAAAAAAAAAGAAAAAGGGCTGGTCTGGAGTTGGATGAACATTTATTAACATCCATATCACTAACAACTTGAACTGGATAATTCTTTGTTTTAGGGAGCTGTCCTGCACCTTGTCAGGTGTTTAGCACCCTCGCCTCTACCTACTAGAGCATCTCTATAACATTGCCAGTTGTCCCCTGATAGGTGAAAACATCATAAGTTGAGAACCATTGGATTGGACAAATCCTGTTCTAGACCTAACTCAGTGTCCCAACTTCCTTTGAGATCTTGGCTAAGTCACCCAAATCTGAGCCCCCTTCATTATCTGTTAATGAGTAGACTGAAATAATTCCTCAGACCCTTTTTAGCTCTGGAAGTCTGCTACTGGCTTACACATCAATGCTCCTAAGGTGAAAGTGAAAAGTGTTAGTTGCTCAGTCCTGCCCAACTCTCTGCAACTCCATGGACTGTAGCTACCAGGCTCCTCTGTCCATGGGATTTCCCAGGCAAGAATCCTGGAGTATGTTGCCATTCCCTTCTCCAGGGGATTCCCAACTCGGATCTCCCACATTGCAGGCAGATTATTTACTGTCTGAGCCCCCAGGGAAGCCCCATCAATGTTCCTATGTATGTCTCTTCAGAAAACTATCTCATGTTATATATTTGTTTTCTCTTAAAGCCTTTGTTTGTTGATTTGTGGGGGGTGGGAAATATCTAGAATATCTGCATAATGAACAATTCAGAATAGCAGGCAAGCTTTCTGCCTTCAAAATATTGGCCTATAACATCAGGAGTCAAATGTAGATTCCCACAGGGTGTCAGGAGGAAAGGTGAGGCCAATAACAGAAATGTGGAATACAGTGAGTGTTAGGTAAGACGATAAGGAGTGATGGAATTTTGGTTAACTGGGGAGAGCAGGCTTTCCTAAAACACAAAGCCATCTGCTGGCCCTTTATGGCCCTGAAAGGTTTTACGGCCTCCATTCTGACTCATCCAATATCTGCTCCTTTTCCTTCCCCATGAGAGGGTGTAAAGGATGGAACATATAACAGACTAGGAATGGAATGAAAATTTAGCAAATCACAAAGTCTGACCACAATTCCTTCTTCCAGGAACCTTTAGTCTCTTTTCTTAAGATTTGCTTTTTCATCATAAAATTATGTTTAGGGGTTTGGAGGAATGAGATGTGAAAGAAAACTTACATTTCTTTTTATGCAGTAAAGATGGTGTGTGTTTAGATGAAAGCCTAGAAAGATTTTAATCCCCCAAATATTTTTCACAGTAGAGTGAGCTGAAGAAAATTATAAACAGTTAACAACTTCTAAGAGATTTCACTGTAAGTTGAAGAACCCATCCCCTATAGTGAGTCTGAACTTTATAGGATTCTGAAGGCAAGCCTGGCCTGGCCTGTTTTCTGTGATGTTGCTTGGATACAAAATACAGTGAGAGACTGGGAAATGATGACTTGGCCTCCTACACAGGGAATAAGAACAGTTCAGTCAGACCAGAAGCCAATTTCCTTTAAAGGAGGTGATACTAAACCAAAAACCCTTTTTCTTTCATATTACTAATGCTATAAATGTGCTAAAATGTTACGGTGTGGCAGTAAAGAGGAAACTTTGCCCTGTGTTTCCATAGAACAATAAGAGTCTCCCTCACTGACTCCACCCAACACTAAAACAGATGGACCACGTCTCTAAAAGAAACTTAATAGTGAAAGAATCTCAAGGTTCTCCCCTATCCTTGTGGAGTTAATAGACAGATGAATTCTGAAATGAAGAACCAGTCCTGCTCCTATTCCTTTCAGCCCAAGAACGCCCATATAGTTTGTTGTTGGTTCTCTATGTGACATCAAACTCATTCTAAGCCATAGAAGCGACTACTTGAAAGTTAGATGTTAGGTTTGGAGGAAATAGAGAATTTAAACCAGTCAACTCAATCATGCAAGTGTTGGTCAAGAACTTTTTTTTTCTTTCTTGTTAAAACAGAATCTAGTGTGTTTAAAAAAGCAAAGGAAAACATTCTCCCCACTGGCCTGAACGCAAATGTTAACAGCTGCATGCCACTGCAGTGAGTAAGGGCTTTGCTGGCCGAGTTCTTAATCAGGGGAGCTCGCATCTAGCAGGCTGCTCTGAGCACCAGAGCCACAGCATAAGAGGGTTTACTGGAAATTCCCTCATGAAGGGAAGGAAAGGAAAAATAAGTTGGAGGCTGGAAAGTAAATCACACACCACTTCTGCTCCCTGGGGCTGCAGAACTCCAACTTTCCATCCTCCTAGGGGGAGTGACAAGCCCCCACTGGGCCAGGGACAAACGCTTTTTTGAACAGCCCCCGGGGTTCCTGCAGGACCGTGACCTGCCCACCCTCTGAGGCACTGGGCTCCCCACCAGCTGGCCTTTGTCGCGTGAGCCAGGCTGGGAAGGCCAGTGGGGATGCTCGGCTGGGGCTGCTTCCTCCCACACACTTCTCCCTGCCCCACTGGCAGGTATCAGTCAAGCTCCTCCCTTGGTTCCCGAGCCAAAAGGTGGGACAGCCAAGTCCCACACCTTGCTTTCTACCAGATGGGCAGCCACGGCAGCCAATCCCATCACAGGGAACCCTGGCAAACTCCTGGCCAGGTCTCCCATTCCACTTCACTTGTGGGGAACCCTCTGAGTCCCCCAGCCAGCCTACCCTTTCCCTCTGGATTAGCCCATAAAACTGTTCCTCAGAGTGTGGCTGCCCTGCAGCAAAGTCAGCAGGGTGGTTACAGATTCCCAGGACCCTGAGTCAGACTTTTCCTTTAGTTAATTCTTATACCCAGGAAGTTTGAGGAACAATCATCTAGAATAGGTGGAGGGGTGGGTGGAGGGCTGGGGGTAGGGAAGGCAGTTGGCAAAGCCAGATCTGGAGAAAGGGGAACATGTGCAGTTTTTGTTAAAGTACATCCAGTGTCACTGTATAGGTTCACATTTGAGAAATGGACACAGAAATCAATAATTTAACAGAATAATGTAGGAAGCAGAACTCCATCAAAACCTACTTGGCAGGCCTAGTTACCTGCATCCTCCCATGGCTTCCCCTCTTTACTCCACACTGAGACTGTCTAAGGGCCTTGAGGCCTTTGTCCTGCTCATCACAAGGAGGCAGGGATTTTAGAAAACCTAGAAGCTTCTAGTCCATGTAGTAGTTTCCAAACCTAGCCATGCACAAGCCCGCTGAAGTGGAGGTGTAACAAACTCCGTGTCCAGATTCTGGAATCACTGACCTAGCCTGGAGACTGTGGTAGGATTTGCAGGATTCAGGGACAGCCCCTCTGAATCGTAGCCCTTGCTACAGACGGTGTCACTTTAACAGGAGAAGGAGCTGAGTAGAAGCCCAGCTCTCCTCCCCAAAGCCCTCCAGGGCAGAGAAGCTGTGAGGCCAGGGGTGGGTTAACTAGCCTAATGCCTGGCATGTAGAAGATGTCCAAGAGTTAGTTTTTGAATAAATGATGTAACTGGCTATTTTGCTATTTGCTCCTGACCAATTCTGCTATTCATTCAGTCCTCAAAGTTCTGACTCTGTGCGTGCCTGTTCTAGACAGTTCAGCAGAACTCCCAGGCTCTGTCTCTAATGCCTCATCCATTAGAATCAAGGTAGTAGTTTTCATTCATTCATCTATCCATCCATCCATCCATCCATCCATCCATCCATCAATCAAGCACTTGGACCTTATAAAGGGGAGCAACATAACATAGTGATTAAGTACTTGGAGTTAAGCAGAGCTGACTGATTCAGACTTATCCTTGTACTACAGATAGTATAACTTTTCTGAGCCTCCGTTTTTTCATCTGCAAAGTGGGGGTGATGGCAGCTCCTACCTAACAGTACTGTTATTAATGATTAAAGGGATGATCTAATAAGTGGTTAACATTGCTTTTCATTATTATTTCAGACACTATTCTAGAAAAAGGAATCTTAAAAAAGCAAAGGACTCCAAATCAGTGCTTACAGGGAAAGCTTGTCTGAACTCATTCACAGCATAAAGTTCAGGGAGGCAGGTTTATCTGTGTGGAGTGTGGGCAGGCGGGCATGAATGAACAGATAAGAACCTTTTGTAACTGCACATAGCCATTTCTATACAATCACTGTGCAATGTTCTTAAAACTAATCCTTTCTCTTATTTACATCAAATAGATCCCTCCCCACCCTCAATGCTATATATACCGTGAATCTGCATGGAAAACAATTTTTATTTTCAGGGTTAGACAGGAAGTAAATTTCAGTTGTAGCTGAATTCTCATAAAACCCAAATAGTGGAATCAGAATGAATTATTAAAGCCATAGGTCTCATAAGACGTTTCACTATAAAACAGACCCCAGAATAATCCTTATACAAAAAGCCTTTCTAAGCCAGCACATGTGCACACACACAAAAACACACTTTACCCTGTCTTTTCTCCATTTCCCCTGCTTCATTCTTCTTCATCATACTTACAACTATCTGATAAACTATATGTGAATTTATTTTTTATTGTTGGTTTCCTCCACTCAGATGTGAGCCCCATGAAAGGCATGTAGAACCCCAGCATGTAGAGCAGTATCTGACATAGCAGGCATTACCAAACATTTGTTGAATAAATAAACTAACTGATATATCACTGAAGACAGTCCAATGATCTTGCAAATGATTTATAGGTTATAAAGCTTCCTCTCCTAAGAGATAGTCCTCCAAGTGCAATTAGAAGATAATTACAGCTCTTGGCATTATGAAATGCCTTTTTCTTTCAGTCTCTCTGGGTGTTTTTCTCCAGGGCTGTGATCCACCTTTACTTACTGGCAAGATGGTAACGGATGCCAGTGGGGCTGCAGCAGCTACTTAATTGGTCACCCCAAACAGTGGGTTCAGCCTTTCCAGCACCCAGAGCCAGCCAGCCCAAACCAGCTTTGATCTGTGCATAGCTCTGCCACTTCATTGAAAACACAGAGATAAAAAGAAATCAGAACTGGGAATTCTGTTTCAAGTAACATCTGCCTCCAGTTCTGATTTTTACAGAGCCTCAGAAGCTACTCTAGGCAGAAAACCTGCCTGAACCCTTCTCAACAACCAGAGTAGGGAAATGCAAAGGTCACGGGGACAGCCTCAGTAATACCCACTGTCAGGTTAATACGTGGCAACAGCAGAAGCCAGTCTCACCATTAGGAGAAATAAAAGTATTGAAAGCTTGAACACAAGGTCTTTTGTACATCAGAAAGCAAAAATTTCTCGTAAGCAATACCACACTGTCCCATCAAATTAATTTCATTCCAAACTACAATTTTTCTGTTTTCTCTAAGAAAAAACAACAAAAAACAAACACAAAAATACCCTTGCCTAGGGAGTCAGTACATTTCATAACCCAGGCTTGCCCTTTTTCTAATTCTATAGCCCCAAGTACCACCTTGTGAGTATGTGTTATTTATGATATTCACTCACTTTCACATCCTGGCACCCTGGCCTTCACCCACACACACACACACACACACACAGGAAATAAACCCTGGAAAGTCTGAGGTTAAATTCTGAATTTATCAGGTTAAATCCACATGGTTCCAATTAAAGAGCTGGATGACTTCAAGAAACTTGGTTGAACCTCTCTGTGCCATATTTTCCTCAACTTTAAGATGTCAATAAGCCTGTCTGACTCAAAGTCATTATAAAGATTTAAACCAAATATGTGTGGAGCAGTTTTAACACAATTCCTGGTCCATGGTAAGCCCATAATAGATATTAGCTATTATGTTGTTCATCATGAAATTTATTTTTTTCTTAATTATATTAAATTTGCCCTTTATTGAGGAAGTAATCCAGCCACCATTATGAAGATAAAGAATCTTGCCAAAGACCACCCAACCAGTAGGTAGCAGAGCCAAAATCCAAACTAATCTCATGATCACACAGCTGACCACTTGTCTGCATCACCTCTTATGCAAGAATTTGGGTAAATTTCCTCTTAGGTATATTGTGAAGTCATTTGTCATCTCCTTCTTACTCACACATAAGTAAAACAGATGATTTACTTTCAGATGATGTCTCCAACTTCGCCCTGCATGTGTGTGGGGGTATATGTGATGGTTTCGAATGTACAAGTACACACATATGGCGGGGAAAAAAAGAGTACTAGAAACACAAACTCTTAGATAATTATGGTCATTTTATCTCAGATGTTGTAATTTGCATCTCTATCCATTCAGTTTGGCTTTTTTAATATATCTTCCACTTCTCTACTTTACATGCTCAAGCTTTCTTCTACTTTCCCAAAGCTGTAGAATATGATAATACCTGTTTCATTGTCTATGCCTGCTCATAATATCATCTAATAGTGTATCTGTTTAATAATGATTTTTCTGTCTTTTTCTTCACATTACTGAGGTAAAATCCTTCTGAATACCTTGTTGTTTATTCGCTAAGTCATGTCTGACTCTTTGAGACCCTATGGACTGTAGCCCTCCAGGCTCCTCTGTCCATGGGATTTCCCAGGCAAAAATACTGGAGTGGGTCACCATCTCCTCCTCCAGAATACTACCTACTGCTCATGAATTAGAAGGTTTACCCACTCCGGATGGTGGGAATTAACTATTCTCAGCCCTCAGGTAGTTTCCTCATTGACTCACCTCACTGACACACCTGAAGAGTCAAGAGGAACCCTTTGCAAACCTTAGGAATGGTGTAGGTGTGTGTGTGAGTGTTACATGGTTGTGTGTATGGCTCTAGACTCCCACCTGTACCTTCTCAATTTGGAAGACAGCTAGGATCTGCCCACTTAGCACTGCAGCCTGGAAATGCTCTCCAGGCTGGAAGTTGCGTACTCAGGGGACTCGGCTCATTCACCCCCCTCCTGGGGATGACTGTCCTGTGCAGCCAGTGTCCAGTATCTGAAGCCACTGTGGCATGTATTTCATCTACTTTTTTCATTGTGTCAGCTGAGAGGGCAGACCTGGTTCCTGCTACATCATCTTGGCATAAGCAGCATACACACTGATCTGAAAACTTGTAAAAATCTTTCACTCCTACATTTCCAGGCTCCTGAAGATGATTTTTCTTTAGGAACTCGAGTGGAGCACCAGCAGGGTCAGGATGCCAAGGGATCAGGGTCTCAGACTCAGCTCTTCTGAACCTCGGGTCCCATCTCCACTTCTCAAGGTCATTGTGAAGATCACATGAGATGAGATACCTCTCTGAACTCATCTTATAGGGAATGAGCTTAAGTGATTTATTACTCAGTAGCATGAAATGACAGCTTAAACTCTTACCTAGGAAGGAGGTACCAATACTCTGATAATGAGTGGGGGTTTCTTTTTGGGGGGGCAAGATTATAAAAATTTAAGCTAGGGAGTTCCCTAGTGATCAGGATTCAGTGCTTTCACTCCAGTGGCCCAGATTCAATCCCTGGTCAAGGAACTGAGATTTCGCAAACTTCACAGTAACAGCCACAAAAAGGTAAAAGATAATCATTCCACCTACAGTTTGGTTCCTCTAGGTGGTCAGAGGTTTTCAGTATAATGGAAAAGTCAAGAGTACAGGTCTGACTATAAAAGTCAGGAGTACACCTGACATATACCTGCTATATGACCCTAAGCAGATGACTAAACCTCTCTGAGAAAAAAATGCGTGTGTGTGTGTGTGTGTGTGTGTGTGTGTGTGAGGAATTGGTGGGATAAAGTGTTTGAAGGGCTCATTAAGGAACAGCCACATTGCCTGTCTGCAAAGGGAACTCTCATTCTTCAGTTGCTGGGAAAAGCCTTCCACTCTGACATTTCAGCTAAAAATACCATTTCATGTTCATCATGTGACCAAGGGTTCCTCTGGCTCTTCCCTCAGCCCCTTTCAGTTCACAGGGTTGGTTGGATGACTGTAAAATGAGGAAGAAGAGAGTCTGCCCAGAACAGCCCCACCAGCCCCCTGCGCCTGGGGAGGGACACTGCTGATGCGCCAGCGCTGTGAGTGCTCAGACTGCCCGGTCCAGTTCCTGCGGGTGTGGGCTCTGAGCTCAGGCAAACCCAGGCAGCCCAGTGCAGTTTGCTTACATGCCCCGGGGCTGCAGACTCTGCCAGACAGCACTGTTCACACAGTCGGTCTCCATGGCAACAGAAAAGCCCACAAGCATGGCACGCCTTAAGCCTTTAGAAAAATCCTTCGCCCCCACCCAGTGCTTTTGGTGATGGAGACTTATGTTCCCATAAGAGCAGTGAGCACAGGCCCAAAGCCCATCTTTAGCAGAAAAGCCTAGCAAAAAACATGAGGCCAAAATACACAAATATTGTGGACAAACAAACCTACAATACTGCCCTGCTGTCATCCAAGAGGCCCCTGTGTTTTCAACAGGTATAAAATAAATATATAGTGTTCTCCCAGTATTGTTTTCCCTGCTTCCTAACTTATTCCTACATTCAACCTCCACACAGAAAGCTTAAGCAGTATTTTAAAAATGAAAGTTAGCTCATACTCAGTACTCTTAGTGGATTTCCATCCTGCCAGGAATGAAATCCAAAGCTTGCACCATGGCTCAACAAAGTCAGGTATGTTGTGGCTTTGCTGATCTCACCTCCTTCCCCTGTCCCATCCCTCTGACCTCCTGATCTTGCTCCAATACCCCAAGGACACTCCTACCTCAGGGCCTTTGCACTTGTTCTTCTCTCTGCCAAGAATATTCTTCCCCCCAGAAAGGTGCATGGCTCATTCTTTCATTTTGTTTAGGTGTCTGCTCAAGTGTCACCTTATTACCACCTCATATAAAACTTTCCCCCACTCTCAATAACTATCCTTTTACTCTAGTTTTATTCTTGGCCTACAACAGTTTTCTCCACAGATTATATATTTCTTCATATATTTGTCTGAAGAAGGCAGTGGCACCCCACTCCAGTTCTCTTGCCTGGAAAATCCCATGGATGGAGGAGCCTGGTAGGCTGCAGTCCGTGGGGTCACTAAGAGTTGGACAAGACTGAGCGACTTCACTTTCACTTTTCACTTTCATGCTTTGGAGAAGGAAATGGCAACCCACTCCAGTGTTCTTGCCTGGAGAATCCCAGGGACACGGGAGCCTGTGAGCTGCGTCTATGCACAGAGTCAGACATGACTGAAGCGACTTAGCAGTAGCAGCAGCATATATTTGTCTTTTTTTCTTCTGTCTCTCTCTCTCTCTCCCAAGTATGTAACATTCAGGAAAGCAACAACTTTTTTTGAAACAGATGAGAGCTCTCAGGCCAGCCTGCCAGGCTTTACTGCCATGTTAAAATAGAGGAGGCATAAAGTAAAGAGGCCTGAACCAGGCTGGTAGCTGTGACCGAAAGTAAGCAGCACATGTAAATAAATATAAAATATATTTATATAAAATATAAAAATATATAAAAATATATATTTTATAAAAAAATATTAAAAAAATAGCACAGCAGAAATAAAGCAAAGTAAGATCTAGCAACAGATTGGATAGGAGGTAAAAGGTAGAAGATCCAGAGAGACCTGACTGAGGTTCTGAGACCAGTGGTCACTCTTCACCACTCTGGTGGCCACCAGCCACATGTGGTGAGGAAGCACTTAAAATGTTGCTAGTCTGGACAGAGCTGTGCTATTGGTGTGAAATACACACTGGATTTCAAAGATTTAATAAAGAAATATGTATGTGAAATGTCTCAATGATTTTTAAAATGTAGATTACATATAGAAATTATAATATTGGATATAGTCAGTTAAATAAAATATAGCATTAAAATTCTCATCTGTTTCTTTTTGTTTTATAACATGACTACTAGGAAAAAAATTTTTTTTTAATATTTATTTCTTTAGCTGTGTAGGGTCTTAGTTGCGGCACACAGGTTTAGTTGCCCTGCAGCATGTGGACTCTTAGTTCCCCGACTAGGAAACAAACCTATGTTCCCAGCAATGGGAGGTGGATTCTTAACCACTGAAACACCAGGGAAGTCCAGAAAGTTTTTAATTACACATGCAGCCTGCACATATTTCTATTGGAGAGGGCTGGTCTAGAATACAAACAGCGGTACTACTTGCAGAAAGAGGAGAAGAAAGAAGAGAAAGGACTGTTAGTAGTGATAGATAGAAGGCTATGGTGAGGCTCAACTACTTACTTTCCTAGAACTTTGAAATCAGTGAAATAAAACTGTCCTTTGGGAGTTGGGGTGAAGCTAGAAAATCACATACTTGCTTCAAAGCTGAGATGTACAGCATAACCTTAAAAAGCTAGAATGGTTTTTTGATCTAAGAGGGTAGGACCAAAATCTACCAGAATATATTTATGTAGCTTAAGGGGGAAAAAAATGCATCGGTCACAAGAGGCATTGATCAGCAATGCTACACGGGAGAAAGGATCTTATGAAAAGTGACATAGGTACTATCTATCAAAGCACTGTCCAGGCTATCAGTCTGATGCCAGTAAACAGAAGACCCTAATGACTAGGATGACCATGTAATTTACTGTCCAAACCAAGTCACTGTTAACAGCAAAAGGGACATCATAAATCATTGTGCTGGGATAATAAACAAGGGCTATCCAAAGTAAATCAGAGCATATAGTCACCCTATCTCAACTAATTTATTCTAATTTATTGCTCTCATTGCAGCCTTCTGATCATACCAAATGTACATGAGGCTAAGACATACATCTGAAAATAAATTCACATTACTAAACACCGGGATGCTTCTTCAACTGATGTGGGTATTTAATATCAGGCTTCTTACCCTCTCCCCCAATCCTGTCATTAATAGTACAACTTACAGTCAATGATATCTTATAATCAAAAATACAGAGTAATTTGGTTTCCCATGTGATAAAACATGAAGGAAAATAGACGTTTCTCCAAAGAAGACAAACAGATGGCCAGAAGGCACATGCAAAGATGCTCAGTGTCACTAATTATTAGACAAATGCAAATCAAAACTACAATGAGGTATCGCTTCACACCAGTCAGAATGGCCATCATCAAAAAGTTTACAGATAACAAATGTTGGAGGGAGTGTGGAGAAAAGGGAAGCCTCCTCCATTATTGGTGGGAATGTAAACTGGTACAGTCACTACAGAGAACAGTATGGAGGTTTCTTAAAAAACCAAAAATAGAGCTATCATATGATCCAGCAGTCCTACTCCAGGGCATATATCTGGAGAAAATCCCACTTTGAAAAGACACATGCACCACAATGTTCATTGTGACACTATTTACAATAGCTTGGACATGGAATCAACCCAAACATCTACTCACAGGGACAAATGAATAAAGCAGATGTGGTACAAATATACAGTGGAATATTAACCATTAAAAAGAATGAAATAATGCTATTTGCAGCAGCATGCATGGACCTACAGATTATCATACCAAGTTAAGTAAATCAGAGAGATTATTGTATGATATCACTTAGATGTGGAATCTTAAAAATGATACAAATGAACTTCTTCACAAAACAGAAATAGACTCAGATTTAGAAAATTTATGGCTACCAAAAGAGTAAAGGTGGGAGAAGGGGAGGGATAAATTAGGAGTTTGGGATTAAAATATATACACTCCTATATTTAAAATAGATGATCAGCAAGGATCTACTGTATAGCACAGGGAACACTAGTTAATACTCTATAATAACCTATATGGGAAAAGAGTCTGAAAAATAGATATATGTATATGTATAACTTAATCAGTTTGTTGTACACTTGAAACTAACATTGTAAATCAACTATACTCTAATACCCTAACACTGTAAATCAATTATACCCTAATATAAAATTTTTTAAATTTTAACTTATTAATCAGAGAGCAGGAATGCCCTCCTCAACCAGGCAATTAATTTCCATTGGAAAATAAGAAGTATTATGGTTTTAGAATTGAACAATTCTCACTGAGCTTAGTTAGTTTGAATTGATAACCTAAGACTGCATTCCAAGTCTAAGGCCAAAGTCTAGATCAAGGACTGGGGGGAATTTACTGGGGTCATTCTGTCCCATGGAAACCTCAGCTTTACCCAGGAGATGACCCTCTCTACCACTCCTGTGCACTACCATGACTTCCCCATTTGAAACTGGTAGAGGCAGTAAGACAAGGAATCTGGTTTCAATTTGTGAGACATGAAAATGGAAGCAATGCTGGAAAGAGAACGTGAATGAGATGTACATGGGGCACACATAATCAGGAGAAGAAATGATTTTGCATCCAATAAAACTACAGTTTGGATAAACCATCAGTGCCTTCATGTAGTTAACAAAGAAACTGCAGGAGTGTGAACAGGTTTCTCTGTAAGTACCTGTTGGATACAAATTGGATAGACTAGTGGTGGCTTCATGTTCCCAACCTCTTAGGAATACAGCAGTCACAGTGATTGATTAGCTACATCTGATGTTGGCTCATAAGTGGGAAGGGGGTCGACGCAAAGAATTAAAGCACAATGATATTGGAAACATTATGTTATTAAAGATGTGTTCCTTCAACAAAACAAACAATAGTACAACAGTATGTAAAATGACAAAAACAATAAAAATCAACTTACTTATTTTGTCCAATTGTCTCAAAATCTTTCACAACAATCTCAAGGGACGATGAAAGATCCAGTGGTATACCCCTCAAGTCAAACTCCAAAATCTGTCCACAGAAAGGTTATGAAGACAAAAAGTCTGTTAAAAGGATCTGGGAATATAATAAGATGCACCAATACTATTAATAAACACTGCTTCATCCTCACCAATGACAATCTTTTCAAGTACTCAATTCTACAGTGACTTCTCCCTACAGTGAGATAGAAGTGATCAAATTCTGAACCTGGAAGCTGCTGAGACTTGTGGGAAAGCAAACCAGACTTAG
This sequence comes from Muntiacus reevesi, assembly GCF_963930625.1. Lineage (NCBI taxonomy): Eukaryota > Metazoa > Chordata > Mammalia > Artiodactyla > Cervidae > Muntiacus > Muntiacus reevesi. The sequence goes on from NC_089250.1 coordinate 137,388,416, forward strand.
CTTCAGAGGGCCTGGTAGCTACTCCTAGCTCCCCATTTTCTAGGCTCCTTGGCTTTGAACAAGACCAAGTCCATCTCATAGGCAGAGATCTAGACTTAATGCCTACCACAACCGTCACATGAATAGAATGAAATCTGTGTATGAAAAATGCTCTCTTCAAGGGTTAATTTTAAATTTCTTTCATTTCTTAATCATATTACTATTGAACAAAGAGATGAATAAATCTAAGAAAACTTTTTCTGAATTGCATCAGCCCCTTATTTTTAAGCCCCACCACAGTCAGTGCTGTAGTCAGGCAAGTCTCTCATCTTAAAGCAGTAAATTGTTTTCTAAGGGTAAATATTAAAAAAAAGAAAGAAAGAAAGAAATCAACTTAGCACCACTGATGCCTTTAATTATGTAATAAATGAATTCGATAATGCAGTTCCTGATTATGGTTTGATATGGATGGAGGAGGCATCTCACAGGTCATATTAGAAGATGCCCACCAACACCAATGGGTTTGGGATTGGCATTTCATTTAGGTTTGGTTTCAGTTATAAAATTGCAATTGGGAAATTTACTTGATAAACATATATGCATTATAAGAAAAAATGTGTCAGAAGCAAAATAGTGTGAGATGGATGATGCTCTGTGGAGAACAACCCCACTCATGTGACCACACTCCTCTCTGCCATTGGCCACATGGATTGAGCACAAACTTAAGTGGTATGCTACCACTAAAAAAAAAAAAAAATTAAATTATTGGACCCGTGGTAGCTCAGATGGTAAAGAATCTGCCTGCAATGCAGGAGACCCAACTTTGACCCCTGGATCAGGAAGATTCCCTGGAGAAGGGAATGGCAACCCAATCCAGTATTCTTGCCTGGAGAATTCCAAGGACAGAGAAGCCTGGTGGGCTATAGTCCATGGGATATGCAACTAAATGCATACATATATGTACTTGTTGTTTTAGTCTTGGAGCTGTGTGTGAGGTATTAGGATCCCATAGTGTCCACAGGGATCAACCAGACAGGCCTCTGCTCTCCGGGAGCTGGTAGTCCAGCTGGCTGGGTTCTGGGTTCTAGTGAAACTACAGAAGTGGAATTTCCTCTCAACCTATATGAAACCAGCAGGGCTTTTCAGGAAGGCACCAGAAAACTTTTAGTCTTGGCCTCATCCAACGAGAACAAGTAATCTTTATCTTATAGGGATACTGAAACTAGTTAGGAGGGGAACAGGGGATGAGGTTTGCAGTTGATGAAGGGGAAGTCTTCACAACCTGGTAACTTAGCAAAATAACAAAGATATTTATCACTGCACTTTTCCAGAAAGGTTTGACCTAGCTTTTGGAAAAACAATGGGGTGGATGATAGACTTTTCAAAAATTAGTCAGCATAGGAAAATCCTATGCTGTGGAAAGAATTAGAAACTTCACATATCTGTAAATATATTAAACACTGAACCATTTAAATAAAGTCAACAGGGGGAGGATGTATATAAATTACATTACTTCAATACAATATTACACAAGTAATTAAAAGATTTTCAAAAGGAATGAAAAAGGTATATGCTCAGGATATAACAGTAAGAAAAAGATAGGAAACTGTATTCACTATATACTTATTTGCTGACTTTAAAACATCATAATAAATATATTCACTCAGTAAACATTTATTGTTATTATATAACAACAGTCACTTCTCGATAGTAGGACCAAAAGTAATTTTTTTAAAGCTGAAGTTTTCAAAATTTCTACAATTAACTATGTATTACTTTTATCAACATAAAAAAAATGACATTACTCTTCTAAACACTCAAAGTATCATGGATTACACTCAAGTAATCACATGCAGATATGGTTTTAATTACAGAGCTTCCCTTCTGGGGCTCTAGAGAGGATCTAATCAGATATGGTTTTAATTACAGAGCTTCCCTTCTGGGGCTCTAGAGAGGATCTAATCCTTGCTCTAATTTGCAGCATAACTGGAAAAGGTCACACAGCAAGCTCATGGCTGCACCAAGCTAGAACCCCACCCTCCTCACCCTATCCAGGCTCCACTTGCCACACCACCACTGCGCAGGAGATGTCACTGTTATGTCTCCTTGAACTGCTCTGCTGTCTTTGGGCCACAAAGGTAGGTGGAGGTGGTGAGGGTGAAATGGCAGAGATTCTCCTTCCAAATGGAAGGGTTAACCTCTGACCAAAGATGAGCAATCGGAGGTAGCTTATCCAGTGAAAGAAAATTGTAAAATAATGAAGTTACCTCATTCCAGACAGGGTTGAGTTCATTATCGACTTTCTTTGTTTTCTTTTTCTCATCTGCAAATAAAAAATAAGAGATAGCAATCAATTAGAAGTATCTGAAGATCCAACACTTTGGCCACCTGATGCAAAGAGCCAACTCACTGGAAAAGACCCTGATGCTGGGAAAGACTGAGGGAAGGAGAAGGGGGGGTGACAGAGGATGTGATGGTTGGATGACATCATCACCCCTAAGGACATGAGTTTGAAACAGCAACAGAGCCAGTATCATTCATTCATTCATTCAGTCAAAGAACTTTCCCTGAGGGAAGGTAAAATGCCTACATTTTACCTTAATCTGACTAGGATGGGGACTGCCTGAATCAGTTTGCCAAACTGAACAGAATTTTTGGCCTAAAAAAAAAATTTTCCATCCCTAAAGGGCCAAGAGATGGGAGACTCAAAATCACAGAAATGCCCTAAGCCTCTGCTTCTCTCTTACCAAATCCTGCAGACCAAAGTCACCCAGAGCTTGTGTCTCCCCAGTTTGCTGTGGAAAGTCAACAAAGGTAACCTTTGAACTATAGGTATCCCATTGATAAATGGGTATACTGAGACTCCAAGGAGTTGAGAAACGTGTCTGACCTCATATGCCTAATATAAACCTGGAATTTCAGCTCTGAAGCCCATGCTGCCTTTGCAAGTGATAAGACCCCAACACAGCTTAAAGATTAAGCTAGACTTGCTCACTGACATGAATCTGAGCAACCTCTGGTAGATAGTGAAGGACAGAGGATCCTCATGCTGCAGTCCATGGGGTTGCAAAGAGTTGGACACAACTCAACGACAGAACAACAGACCCCCTCTCACAGACCTAGTACAAGGTAATAATTAGTAGATTAATGCTTTCTAGGACCAGCAGAGAACTGGGGATTTTCCTTACTCCTGGATCATTTTTTTTCCTGAAGATACAAGGTCTTTTTTCTGTGTGTCTGAGACTGGATAGTATACCTACCCAGATGAGTAAATGTTAATCCAGCTCATGCTTAAAGTTTCCTTGGAGCAAAGTCCAAATAGCAGAGGCTTCTATTGAATCCCTCAGTCCCCAAATACGTAACAAAATAAAAGCTAATGTTTCAGTACAAAAGGTTTTGTAAGCCTTAGCTCATCTGTTTTCAGGGGGAAAAAAACAGTTTTTCTGCCCGTGTGTCTCCTTTACTATCACACAGAACACTCACAACATTCCGACAGCAGAATGTTGCTGCACTGGATGGGCCATGTTCCCCCACCAAGCAATTTTCTGCGACAGCAGCTGGGTGTTCTACAATTTGATTCACTCCTGACACTTTAGCATCAGATCCCACAGGTCAAGGGCTCAGTCCCACAAGACTGCCCCATCCCCACTTCAGTCCAGATTGTCATCTGTGTCTCTAACCAATTGGAGACAAATCTGAGGTTCCTATGATGCCATCGTTGGGTTCAATTAATTTGCTTGAGCAGCTCACAGAACTCAGGGGAACAGTTACTTACCAGCTTACTATAGGATTTGATCAACAATATAGAGGAATAGTCAGCTGAAGAGATATGCAGTGTGAGGTCTAAGAGGGTCCCAAGCACGGGGGCTTCTGTTACCATGGAGTTGGGGGTGCACTACCCTACTGGCACATGGATGTGTTCACCCACCTGCAAGGTCTCTGAACCCCATACTTCTGGGATGCTTAATGGAGGCTTCATCACATAGGCTTGACCAATTATTAACTCCATTTCTACCCCTTCTCCCCACTTTAGAGAAGTGGGGTGGGGCTGAACATTCCAAACTTCTAATCATGGCTTGGTCTTTCTGGTGACCAGGCCCCATCCAGGAGTCCACCCAGAGTGGCTTCATTAGAACAAAAGATGTTCCTCGTGCCCTCTCTTATCCCTTAGGAATTTACAAGAGTTTTAGGAGCCCTATGTTAGGGATGGGGTCAAAGATTAGAACCAGAAATGCTCCCAGTGTTCTTATCACTTAGGAAATTACAAGGGTTTTAGGAGTTCTGTGCCAGGAACAATGAGTAGCGGGTCAGGGCGATGTATATTTTTTCTATCATCCCACATGACCCAATTTCCTGAAAACCCTATGTACAATTATTTCCATTGCCCTTTCACAGCTAAGGAAACTGAGAAGTCAAGTAAGGAATTCCAAGTTACATTCCTATTAAGTGGGTCAAGGCTAGATTATGGACCCAGGCAGTCCCATGTCAGTGGCTGTGCTTCAAACCACTCCTCAGCTTCCCCTCTACTGTAGTGGAATGGAGGAGGTAGTGGCTTTTGTTCGCCTGAATGTCACATCGCTAAGGCTCCCAGCACACGGCCAGCTGTGGGACTAGCCCCCTCATTCTTCCAGGACCTCAGCATAGCAAGGCTATGAGTCAGCACCCTCACTCTGCTAAGCATTAACTTTTCCACTGGAGTAGGCTCCCATCGCCCTACTGGCTTCCCTTTTCAAAGTTTAGCAGCACTTTACTCATCGGCTCATGCCTGGATCTATCCTGACTATGACTATGGCCTTTATGTGCAGAGCCCCTCACTGGATTCTGATGTCACCTAGAAGCGGTCCTGATTTCCCCTCCCACACTTCCCTCATCTCACAGAAACCTCTCAAGCTTTCTGTCTGGTTACAGTACCAGAAAATGTGAGAGACAAAGAGGAGCCCTGCAAAGGATGTTGAAATTGGAAATGGACGAAATGGCTTCTCTCCACAACTGCAGCTGCTCTCTCTAAAGAGTGATCCAGAGGTGCCAGGCTGTGCATTCTACTGCGGTGTCTCTAAATCCTCACTACAAGCCTGCAAGGTAACATTCTCTTCCTCACTTTATAGACAAAGAATCAAGAAAAACTGGTTAAGTTGTTCAAGTCACAGTTAACAAGGAAACAGAAACAGAATCTGCACCTACATCTCCTAGCTTCAAAACCAGAGTGTATGTTTGCCACCACCAATGCTGCACTAGAAGCTGTCAGAAATATTGACTAAAGAAGATGCACAGGCACCATATGTGTAGTGGGCTTTGGATCCTGGGTAGTGGCCATAGGAAAAGTCCAAGGTCAGGTTTCAGGGTATCCAAAAGACTGTCTGCCCCAAGACACAAAATATTACATCTGAGGGTTCTTCCAGAGACAGAGTTTATTGTTCTGATCAGATTCTCAGATGAATTAGGGACCTGGACAAAGGTTAGGAATTTCTGCCTTTGACAAGCATGAAAGGGTTACCATTAATCTCACTGCAGCTCACCACCATGCTGGCTGCCATATCCTGGGCTTCAGCTGGGGGAGGTGGGAGAATGGAGTGGAGACCTGAGTCAGGAAGGAGTGAATCTGGACCCTGAAGTCATGGGAGGCCTTCAAGAGAGAGATGGGCAACATGAGGTCCCAGCCAATAGGAAAAGCAAGAAGGCAGCACCTAACCCATAGAAACTGACCACAAGCCTTAGGACTGGGAACACTGAAGGATGGTCTTGAAGCAAAATTCCAGTCTCCTCTAAGTCCCTAAGATCCCAGACAAGGAGCTAAGACAGGGCTCCAGGGAAGCTTCGGAAAGAGCCAGCATTTACTCACTTGAATTGAGTCCCAAGCCTGGTTACCAACCTGGGGATCAGTGTTGGAAGGCATGCTGCAAGGCTGTCTTGATACCAAGCCTGGTACTAATGACCCTCCACCTCCAGTGGGGATTGTTCCAGAGTCAGCTGCTGAAGTGTGTGATAAAGGTCACCTGTTCATTCATTCTCAAACATTCATTAAGCACCTACTATATGCTAATGGAGGGTTCCCAGGTGGCCCAGTGGTAAAGAATCTGCCTGCCAATGCAGGAGACACAGGAGATGAGGGTTCCATCCCTGGGCCAGGAAGATCCCCTGAAGGAGGAAATGGCAACAAACTTCATTTCTATTTCCATTTTCTATTCTTGCTTAGAAAATTCCATGGACAGAGGAGCCTGGTAGGCTACAGTCCATGGGGTCCCAAAGAGTGGGACACAACTGAGCCTAAGGCCTCACAAGGAAGTTGCTGATAACTAAAGAAACAAAAGAGTATAAGATAGTTCCTGGTCTTAAAACATTCCATCAATGTAGTTTATGGGCTATTGAATAGAGGAACCAAACAAATCTTCCTGCATGCTTTCACCCAGTATAAAAAGTTCCATGTTTTATTTTTATCTTGGAGTTTCCTCCCATAAGAGGGGGAATAACGGGAATGATAACTGGCCAGGTCAGGGACCTCATAGCTCAGCCCACGGAAATGGTCTACTAAGTGAGTTCTTCCATGGCATTAATCAACTTCCTGATTCCTCCATCCAACAAATATTTCTGAAGCATCAGTTGCCAAGCACTGAGCAGGTCGCTGTGAGAGATACAAAGATCCCCAAGACCTTGGGGTCCTGACCTTGAGGAGATAGATATGGCTACAGGTGTCTGATACAGCAAGAAAGCTTCTTTCAGAAAGAGGGGTATAGATGAAGATACAGATTCCGAGGAAGTGAAGGTAACTTCACGCTGGGGAGCAGAGGCTGAGCAGGGGTTGGAAGGAACTGAAAATGTGGAGCTGAGAAGAAAATATCACTTCAGATGAGGGCAACAGCATGGTGGGTCAGCCATGGATGGAGAACAAATAATGTCTGGGGACACTGCACAGCCCAGTGGGCTGGAACCACAGGATATGTTAGGGAGTCAAGGCAACCAGGATGTGTAGGAAGGTTATGGTCACACCATGAAGCCCTGAATGCCAGGAAAAGCATCATTTGGCTGATTCAAGTCACTTAGGAAGGAGGATATTAGAAACTGACTTCAAAACTTCAGGAATTCATTACCCAACAAGAAAAAACAAGATTTGCTCAACAAATCTTCCAAGGCATACTCCTGAACACATGATTCAGCTGTGTTTAGAATAGAGCAGAGGGGCTGAGTCCTAGCAGATGCCACTGGTCGGGCTCTCCATGTGGAATTTCCTGCCACACCTGGTACCTGTGCATAATATTGATGCTAATAGTGAGACCCTCCTTCCCAGTCAGGTCTGTATTAAATCCTTCACATACATCATTTCTTTTAACTTTAACCCTTCTATCAAGCCTAAAAAGTAGACACTGTTAATATCCCCAATCTGCAAATGAGCAAAGCAAGCCCAGAATGTTGGATAACTTGCCCAGGGTTGGGGAGCTAGGAAGAAATCCTCTAACTCAGGACTAGTCTGGCCCTACCCTCCTACCTCTCTGGCTAATAAGGAAAGATTAAGAAGTCGGCATTAGCTCCTAGCTTTCTGGAGAAACCCAGCCAAACCCCTTCCAAGAAGGAGGCCCTGATTTTTTAATCAAGATGTGTCCACATTACATTTTATTGAAAGCCTATTTTCACACAAAAACATGTCAGCCAAAAAAGAAAGTACATAAATTCCAGTCTTATCAACAACCAGTCATACACTTACTCAATTATTCAATACAATGTCTATTAAAAAAAAAAAAAGTTCTCACTCAGCTGTAGGCACTAAACAGTAGATTAAGTTACCAGAAACTCTTTTCCCTTCTTCACATTCCTACCTCCCCCCTGTTTCCACCTCTAATGTTATGAAAATATCTGTTTCTTTCTACGGTAAAGAATGAAAAACTTTCAACTTAGAATATAACAATTGATTCAAATGCAGAATACACTCTGGACCACTCTGGACTCAAAGGCATTCTTTGAGACATTTCCTGTTTTTTTTTTTATTAACTACAATTACTTCTCTCTCAGATCTGTGAAGGTCAACACTGCAGTAATTAACTCTTGTGCCAACCTCCCAATAAGGTTTCCAAAGAACTGAACAAGCACTCTTTACCAAGCCACCACACCCTCTGGCACGGAAACTTTCCTTTGCTGAACTCTTACTGGAAAGGTGAGAGAGACACCAAGAATCCTAAGTCTGGATTGGTCCATCCAGGCTGAAAGGACCAGGGTGCTGGCTAATTTTATGTCAACCTGACTAGTCTGTGGTGCCAGTTGTTTGATCCAACTCTGTCTAGATGCTGCTGTGAAGGTATTTTATAGATGTGATCAACAATCTATAAAATTGTTTTCAAATAATTTCAATTGTTTTCAAGTAAAGCCAATCACTCTCTGTAAGGTGGGTGGGCCTATAGCTGAAAGCCTTAAGAGAAAAAACTGAAGTTTTCCCTCTCTTCCTGGAGAAGAACGAATTTTGCCTCAAGACTGTATCAGAAACCCCACCAAATCACCACCCCGCTGGCCTGCCCTTGAGGTTTCAGTTTCAAGACTGCAATGTCAACCCTTACCTGAATTTCCAGCCTGCAGTTGGGCTACACCCCACAGGCCTATAAGGCCTGTGTTTGACCAGCTTCAAGACCAAGAAAGAGCCTGGACTCAGCAACAGAGACATCATCAGTGGTTTAACGGATGGGGGAGCTTACATGTCTGAAGCCAGGTCCTGGAGCAATACCCCACTGCATGCATGCAGACAGTGGGGAGGACATGGCAGCAGTCTTTGCTTCCAGGGCAAAGGGAAGGTTATTAGTTATAGGGGAACTGATGTCAGGTGGTCTAGTGGGGAGGACACGGCAGCAGTCTTTGCTTCCAAGGCAAAGGGAAGGTTATTAGTTATAGGGGAACTGATGTCAGGTGATCTCATTTGTTACCAGGGAAAGGAGCGTGTCTCTCACTGCCCCTTTCAAAAGAACAATCAACACCTGGGGTCCGGGGCAAGCACCTAGGAAGTTCAGTCAGATGATTAGGATACAGTGTGAAATAGGCACTGGTCAGGCAAGGGATGTGCAGAGAGCAAGAGAATAGCCAAAAAAAAAAAAAAAAAGAGAGAGAGAATAGCCATCTTGAGTGGCCTGGCCATACATCTGCCCCACAAATTTCAATCTTGCTGACTCTACAAATGCATGAGCCCTCCCCCTCCCCACTCCCTGCCTCCTCTTTCTCCATTTATACACACACATTTGGTTCTCCATTTATACACACACACTATTGGTTCCAGAGAAATGGGACCAACTTGTAATACCAAGTGGCCATGGAAGTAACAACATTACAATGGTAACAGATTTTACATACTTCAAAACCATACCATCTCATTGATCCTAACAACCGTGCAAGGAGAAAGCAGGTATTAGTCTAACTTTTCTGACTGGATTTTCAAATCAGAGAACTCTCCACTTCTCTGAGCTGTTATCAGGGAGACAAGGCTCAACCACTAAACTCAGAGTCCCTCTTTGATGAACTAGGGAATTTAGACTAGAGGAGCTCTAAGTTTTCCACCAGGTTCAATAGAACATGAGTTTTATGAAGTCCCCCCAAGTCCTGACTGGTTAGACTGCTGCATCTTACTGAGATAGCCCCAGGAGAATTGGGGGTGCTATTTACAAAGCTTCCACAAGTAACTCAGCTCTTTGGTGAAAGTATTAGTCACTCAATCATGTTTGGCCAGGCTCCTCTGTCCATGGAATTCTCCAGGCAAGAACACTGGAGTGGGTAGCCATTCCCTTCTCCAAGGATCTTCCACACCCAGAGATCGAACCCATGGGCAGACTGCATTGTGGGCAGACTCTTCACTGTCTGAGCCACCAGGGAAGCCCCAGCTCTTTGGTAGGCAAAGTAGATCAGCCATTCATCTAAACTTGACTTATTCAGAAATACTTCTGCATCTTCTCTTGGTCCTTAATTATGCCCCCTTTGTTTTGAGAAATATTCACATACACAAAGGCATCCACTATTTGGCCTAAAATTTCAGACTCTCCTTGCCTCCAAGCCTTTCCACACATGGTTAACAATTATTAAGTGCTGTGAACTAGTCACCGTCCCCAGTGCTTCCCATGATTGTCTCATTTAATCTTTACACCAACCCTAAGAGGCAAGTTCTATCTATTATGATCATCTCTAGTTACTGAGGAAGAAACCAAGACACAGAGAGCGTAAGCCACTTCTCAGAGGTGACACAGCTAGTGAGTGGCAGAGCAAGGATTCAAACTCTGGAAGATAAAGACACAATTTCCAAAATTGGAGGATTAAGATTAGACAGTGACTCCTTAAAGGCTGGGATTGTATTTTATTATTATCCCCCCTGCCAGAGTCATTTCTCCATGATCTGAGTGAACTGAACTTGATAAGCTCATGTAAGTCTTACAACTCAAGTTGCTTTAGTGATTAAGAGAATAAATACAAAGTGCTCAACACAGAACCCAGCACAGGGTAAGCACTAAACCACCAGGAACTACGGTGTTATTTCTTCTCGCAGCACCCAAGCAGCACCCCTTGCAGACTCCAGAGGATTTCCCAGGTGTGGAGCCCTCCCTGGAGGTCAGGGCCCCACTGACTAAAGGGAGCGGCCTGGGCACAGCCCTGGCGGAGCAGTTCTGCCACATGGCTCCGTTTCAGGCCTCAGAGGCCCGCCAGAGGCAGCTGGCATGTGGGTAGTGCTCCTCCCTGGCAGTGAGTCTGACAGCTACCAGCCTCTGAAAGAACTTTCACAAGAATCAGGAGCAGGGAAAGCTCCGGGAAGGGCCAACAGGAGACTCCTCTACCCCTCAGATCCTAGGGGGACTCAGGGGAGCACAAAGACAGGGCCCCATCCCAGTTGATCTGGCTGAAGGAGCATCTGTGTTTCCCAACTCTGGCTGCACTACTTCTGCAGGAGATGTTGCTGAACGAGTTCTAGGAGAAAGGCGTTTTGGCTAAATGGCAACTGCAACACAAGGTGAGACTGTTTTGTACATTTCTGAAAGTGTCACTGATATCTCTGCTGATAAAAGGAAAGCCCAGACAGAAAAGCAGGCTGCTCTGCTTTCTGCACCCAGTGCCCCAGTGCCCTCTGGAGCTGCCCCTTCAGGTACACAAACTCTTGGATCAAAGTCAAATCCTGAAGGGAGTTGCGGTGAAGCCCAGTCAAGCAGAACCTGCTTCCTAAAAACTGATCCTGGGGAGTGGTCCAGCCCTGCCAACTGCCCAGGCTGCCGACAAATGGAGCTCCCGTGGGCCAGGAACCTGGATCAGCTGTCTCAGTGGAGAAGTGAGCCATATGCCTCTTTGGTTTCTCCGTTTGTGTATGGGAATTCTTTCTGTGCTGGGCACTTGAAGGTGCCTATTAAATCCTATCTAGTGCCTACATAGTCTTATCAAATCCTTTGAGGGAGTGTTGGGCTGCACCCCACAGGCCTACAAGGCTTGTGCTTGCCCAGCTTCAAGACTGAAGAAAGAGCCCAGGATCAACAACAGAGACTGTTGATGGTTTAATGGATGGGGGAAGCTTACACATCTGAAGTAAGGGCCTGGAGCGACACCCGACTCTGTGCCATGAACAGTGGGTAGAACATGACACAGTCTTCCCTCCTAGGGATGAGGATAGAGGGGAGGGTACCAGTTATAGGGGAATTGACATTAGGTGAACTCATTAGTTACCAGGGAAACCAGCAGAAAGGTATGCCTGTTTGATAAGAACAATCACCAGCTGGGGCCCTGGACAAGTAAATGGGAAGGTCAGTCAGATAAGTTTAGATAAAACAAGCACTGGTCAAGCAGGTGATGTACAAAGAGCAAGACAACAGCCATCTGGAGTGTTCTGACCATACCTCCACACTGACATACCCTGCACAACCCTTACAATCTCGGTCTGCCCCTCTTTAGCAATATTCCTGGGGTCAGGTACATAGAGGGGACTGCAAGCAAACATCACAGATACAATACAGACAGGTCACCATTGGTCTCCACATTAGAGGAAAATAATCCAATCTCATGAACAGGCTCAGAGGTATATTAAGGGGGAAACACATCATAGGCTATACATTTTATCACTTATATCCAATTTTCAGGGCTTCCCTGGTGGCTCAGTAGTAAAGACTTTGCCCACCAGTGCAGGAGATGTAGGTTCGATCCCTGGGTCAGGAAGATCCCCTGGAGAAGGAAATGGCAACCCACTCTAGTATTCTTGCCTGGGAAATCCCACACACCGGAGCCTGGTGGACTACAGTCCACGGGGGACAAGAGAGTCAGACATGACTTAGTGACCAAACAACCACCCAACTGTCACACAAACACTGTACATATGCTTTTATTTTTTTAATATTTATTTATGTTGCTGTGCCAGCTCTTAGTTGAAGTACGTTAACCCTCAGTTCCCGCATATCAGATCTAGTTCCTTGACCAAGGATGGAACCCGGGCCCCTTGCATTAGGGGTGCAGAGTCTTAGCCACTGGACCACCAGGGAAGTCCTACCTGTGCTTTTAGCAACAAACTTCAAAAGCAAGCACTGTAACACTTCATAAGTAGTTATACTCTGGCAATTTCACCAGATAATTTTCTTTACAACCAGAACACCAGGCCAAAAGTATGGCTAGCACAATAACTTTCATAAATACAGACCTCAATTAACAGAACTAGAATTTAACATTCACTGAGACAGAATTTTCCTCTCTTTAAAATTACTCTTATCTCCACCAAACATAACCTAATCAAGACTAATTGCAAGACTGTTTGCAAAACAAGTCTGGTCAATTGACCACAGCAGCTCCTCCAAACTGGCTGTAGTGTAACTCCTCAGAAGGAGTGTCAGACTGAATTCCCAAAAGGCCTCTCAGGGCCAGGAAAGCCATGCCAAAGACCTGCTATCAGGCTCCATCTCAGAGGAGTTCTCTGTCCTAGAGGTCTCCAAGATATTGAGATTCCTGCACATGACAGCAGTCTTTCTCACTCACCTGCTAAGGCTGCTCAGAACCCAAGAGTCTCGAATTCTGGCAGAACCAGGCAGAGAGAAAAGAAAAACGATTCAATTCTACCCACAGGTGTAGTTTACAAAATTGTTGCAAGTCATAACTAACTTAAAGGGAAGGGCTTCCCTCTACCTGGAAAACACAGATCAAAACCAGTCACATTCCAGACAAAACCCATACACATTATAATCATATTCACCAGTTCACTCAGTAACCAATCCTTTTGTTAACTTCTATGAAGTCATCAGGTTTTCTATTAGAATCCTTTAAATTTTTACACAGTTCAGCAGTATGATCTGAAATTTATTAGAGGCCTATACCTGTCAAAACATCCTTCCTATGAATCTTCTTGAAGATGAAGCACTTTTGCAAAAGCATCAAGTAAAATAACTATCCATAAATGACAAAAAAAATAAAAAGTAAAAAGGCACAGTTAAACACCTGATCACAAAGTAATTGATAAGGAAACAGTTACAAGAGTTAAGACTGATTATAATCTTAACCCTTGAAAACCTCAGTCTCTGACAAAAACCAAGAAGTAACTGTGCATTTCCTGATTGAAAAACTTAATGCTTTGGTCCCCCTCTCGTAAGCATGCAAAGGTAGATAAACTTAGACCTGCCTGGCAATTAATGTTCCAATGTTTTATCCTATTTGAAATGACCCATGAACACTCATCTTTCAACTTTAGTTTCAAGTCTAAAATCTTCAAGTCACTAAAATCTGGAGAGACTATTTCAGATAGATAGACATTCCCAAAGTATAATTACTTCTACAGAATTTACCTAAAAGTTCTTTTTACTCCTTTACTCTTTAAGATCGCATAGATTAAAGTTCCAGAGAGGCCAGATAGATAATTGACATATCAAAGGCACATGAGAAATACCAATTCCTTCTAGAAAGCTGATTTAACCAATTACCAAAGCCTCCCTTTGACACAACAGCAGAGTCATTAGAGGCCATTTTTCTACAGATCTCTTGGCAGCCCCCATTCACCAAGGACTGCCCCCTGGGTCCCCTCGTACTAGTGGATAGCCACCTCGGAATTTCCCCATAACTTCTGGGATGACCCCCTCAACTTTGGGCCCCAAATGCAAATGCAAGTGGATGACCCCCACAACTTTCCATTCCCTGTCCTGTATTTCCCAACATCTCGGCACTCATGGGAGTTTCCTCAGTCTCCTGGCTGCTCTGCCAATTGTTGGGCCAAACCCTGCAAGCCCACAAAGCCTGTTGCTTGCCCAGCTTCAAGACTGAAGAAACAGCCCCAGTCAACAACAGAGACATCAGTGGTTTAATAAACCAGGGAGCGTACACGTTTGAAGTAAGGTCCTGGAGCAACATCCCACCGTGTGCAGCAGACAACAGGCAGAATATGGCGGCAGCCTTGACTCCCAGGGCTGGAATTGAGGCCAGGTGGGCTCATTAGTTACCAGAGAAACCGCAGAGGGGCATGCCCCTCACAGCTCCTTTGATAAGAATAATCACCACCTGGGGCCTAGGGCAAGTAGTAGGATGGTCAGTTGTGTGCCTACGGTACAGGTGAAGCAGGAACTGGTTGGGCAGGGGATGTAGAGAGAGCAAGAGAACAGCCATCTTGAGTGACCTGACCATACACTCACCCCTACATGCCCTGCACAACCCTTACAATCTTTGTCTGCCCCTCTTCAGCGATATCTCTGGGGTCAGGTATGTAGAGGGGACTGCAACCAGATACCGCAGATATGATACAGACAGCAACCCTTGGTTTTCACTCAAGATGGCTGTTGTCTTGCTCTAAGACCATCCCCCTGCTTCACCCATATCTTACTCACCTGACTGACCTTCCTAGGTACTTGCCCCAGGCTCCAGCTAGCCATTGTCCTTATCAAAGGGGCAATGAGAGACATGGCCTTCTAGTTCCCCTGGTAACTAATGAGCCCAACTGACATCAGTTCCTCTATAACTGGTAAGTTCCCCCTCCCTCTCCCATCCCCTGGAGCAAAGACTGCCAACACATCCTTCCAGGCCTCTGCTGCACAAGATGAGTGTTGCTCCAGGACCTGGCTTCAGACATGTAAACTCCCCTCTCCATTAACCACTCATGTATCTGTTGCTGACTCGGGGGTCTGTCTTCAACCTTGAAGCTGGGCAAGGCCTGTGGGTGTGGTCAACAGGGAGGTACTAATATCTCCATTTTGCAGATGAGACTGAGGTTCAGGGATGTTAACTGACTTGCCCAGGATCACACAACTACTAAGGCGGAGAACTCAGCTTCAGCCCCAAGCCTGCCTCATTTCCAAGCCTGCGCTCTTCACCACCACCTCAGGCTGAGGGTGCTGGTGACCTGCCACATTTTCACCATTTACCAGCTGGATGACCTTGGGCACTGACTCTAGCTCTCTACACCTAGATTTCCTCATTAATAAATATTGGAACCTAATGCCCAGAAGAAATGAGTACCAAATTTGGCGGTTCATAATATGCCAGGGATTTTTCAAAGGGTTCTGTATGTCACCTGTTGCTATTATTATTCTTACTTAAGCCCAGTAGCACAATGCAATTAAGGAGCTTCTCCAGGCTCACCTGCTAATAAGAAATCCAGAATCTCCATGCAGGTGTTCTGACTCCTAAGACTCTTAACCTCTCGCACCTCTGCCTGGCATGTTTCTGAGACATAATTTGCTAGTCAATTAAGCTTGGTGCTCTGCAGATTCACTTTGGACCCTGCTTGAGGAGATAGGCATTCTAAGAGTTTAAAAGGGCTTCCCTGGTGGCTCAGTGGTAAAGAATCCACCTGCCAATGCAGGAGATGTAAGAGATGTGGGTTCAATCCCTGGGTCAGAAAGATCCCCTGGAGAAGGAAATGACAACCCACTCCCGTATTTTTGACTGGAGAATTCCATGGACAGAGGAGCCTGGTGAGCTATAGTTCAGTTCAGTTCAGTCGCTCAGTCGTGTCCGACTCTATGATCCCTTGGACTGAAGCACGCCAGGCCTCCCCGTCCATCACCAACTCCAGGAGTTTAACCAAGAGCTACAGTCCATGGGGTGGCAAAAAGGTCAGACAGGACTTAGTGACTAAAACAAAGTTTGAAAACAGAGCTTCAAAAGGGCTTCTCAAGACCTCAGTGTCCTGCAGAGGAGGATGTAAAAGGCCTCTTTGCAGGGCTGCACTGAGGATCAAAGGAGAGATAATGAAAGTGCCAGGACACAGGGGTCATGACTCTGTGTAGGATTAGAGTCAAAATCATAAATGGCCTCCATCAGACAACATGAAAAGGATCCACGCCCTCTGGGCTTCTGACTCCAAGAAACTGTTATCAAGAGAAAATAGTCACAGAAAATAATTTTGAAAATAAGCACAAAGCTCTGAATCAAAATCTTGCTAACTCCATCCTTACCCTCCTGGGCAATAATTTTAGCTGAATTATGATGCTCAGCCTTAGGTCCTGGTGTTCCATAATTAATCATCTCTTTAAATGAGACTTGTGCCATTGCCAGCAGTTTTGACCCACCGCACCCAGCCCTCCTTTCCATGTTGAGAATGGCTGTGGCCCCTGGGCTCTTGAGCCAGCCAGGCTGATCAGCTGCTGCAGGTATGAGGGAGAGCTGGGAATCGGGGGTGTCCGTGGGTGGTTGCTTGGTAGCGGAGGGTAGAAACGCAAGAGAGATGCCAACCACAAAGAAAGCCAGACACCCACAATGCAGTGGGAAGGCGCCTGGGCAAAAGAGTCTTGGGTCTGGGCTTCTGGTCCTTGCCCCTTCCTGGTCACCCCGCTTTGACCACTCTTGTCCTCTCTGAGACTCAAGGTCCTCATCTGTGAAAGGAATATAATAACAATCATGTCCTGGACCCTCGCTAGAGTTGTTGTGAAGAACAAACACGAGTAAGCCCAAGAAACGGCTCTACACTGTAAGTGCCCTGGGAGGAGGCTCCTTCCTCAGGCCATGTCACACCTGGAGGCCATCATAATGTGTCCAGCACACTGGGACAAACTGGAAGTCATTTGGGGCCTGGAACAAGGCCTCTGAAGTCTGAAGTGTCTGACTCCAAGGAACCACTGACCCAGGCCCTATCGCTGGTCTGATCGGATGCCCTCAGGGCTGAATTTGCCCAAGGAAACAGAAGCTGGATTATCAGGTTTAGGGATCTAAGTCCTTAACCCCTGGTGCACTAGTTACCCCAGGGTAGGTCAAATGCAGGTGTGACCAAAGGCCAGTGTCACCACATAGGAGTGAATGTTACAGCCTCAGGGTGGGCCCCTGTAAGCCAGTCCCACCTCGAACCTAGTGTGGGGTCTTGAACAAGGCAACTTACTCTCCCCAACACTTGACCTCTTAAGTTATAAAATGAGGGATTTCAATTTTTTTTTTTTTTGGTGAGAAATAAATGAATATATCTACATGAAACTTTAATGCAATGCTTCATAGTTAGAAAGTGGTGGTCATCAATATAATCTGCAAAAAGAATGTTTCCTTTCCAGGAGATTAAACTTCTTTAACTCTGAATTCACTGAACTCTTCCTGGATCTACAGCTAGACTATAAGCTTCATGCATGCAGCGGTCAAGTCTGGTTTGTTTCCCATCAGACTTGCAGTGCTGAGACCACAGCCTGGCAAAGAACACTCTTGACCAAGATTTGCTGAATGAGTTTATGTTTAAGAGGAGCAGTGGGGGGAGAGAAGTGTGAAGGCAAAGTAGTAAAAAGCATCCGCTCCTGTCATTACGTGCCCCATGTGTTCAAAAGTTTGATGGTTGTTTCATTGACCAGACCAGTACTTTAATGGTGAGACGAGTTCCAGGGTCAAGCGGTCACCTTCATAAAACCGAAGACGGTGACTGGGAGTGGAGTGACGACGAGATGGATGAGAAAAGTGAAGAAGGGAAAGCAGCCTTTTCTCAAGAAAAGTCACGAAGAGTAAAAGAAGAAAATCCAGAGACGGCGGTGAACGCCAGCAGCCTCCCCGAGCAGACGCGGTCCCTGTCTGTGCAGGACTCTCAGGGCCTACCCAATGCTAGTGAAGACTACAGAGAAGCTTCTTGTGCCGTAAACCTCGTTTTAAGATTGAGAAACTCCAGGAAGGAACTTAATGACATACGATTTGAGTTTACTCCAGGAAGAGATACTGCAGACGGCGTTTCTCAGGAGCTCTTCTCTGCTGGCTTGGTTGATGGGCATGATGTAGTTATAGTGGCTGCTAATTTACAGAAGATTGTAGATGATCCCAAAGCTTTAAAAACATTGACATTTAAGTTGGCTTCTGGCTGCGATGGGTCGGAGATTCCCGACGAAGTGAAGCTGATCGGGTTTGCTCACAACCCACAGGATGAGAACAAGCAAATGCCACAGCTGCACTACTGCTGCTCAGGTTTTCAAAAGCTATTTAATACCCTCAGCAACCAATTTGGATCTCCCTTAAGTGAAAAGAATCTGAAACACGCAGGTGGTCCTATTTATTGGCAACAAAAGGAATCTTTTCTATCAGAAGCCTATTTCTTCTCTCATTGTTGTCCTTTCTGTTATTAACACTTTAATTGTACATCTGACAAGACTGCCTCTTATGTTGTATTTAGAAATTAATATACTTATAAAATTAAGATTTATTAGCCAAACTTGAATTCTAGTTTTAAAACTGACTGTGAATTTTATTTTTCATATATTTATGCATTACACACCTTAGCTATAAGGAAGGAGAAAAACGTTTTTGATTATATATGCTTCCTGCAGTTACTCTTGTTATTTAAACAAAAAATTTCAGGTCTATCTTTTGAGTATTTATAACTTGTGATTTTTGAAATGACTGAATTAGGAACTAGGATGCTTACTCTTTTGGTTTGCCTGAAAACCAGTTCACAATCTGATTGTCTCCTGGGAGAGGGAGGTGCCTTGTGGGGGGGAAAAAAAAAATTCATATTAAGAATGTGCCTGAGGCTGCTTTACTCTGGAATAGTCTCAGATCTAAAATTTCCTCTACATAAAGTGGCATATGTAAGTTTTGCTTCACTGGAACGTTTAGGATGCTCTATAAAATGGCGCCATTCTGTTAGATTGCTAATTATGTACCCACCTCTGATTTGATGTCTCCTGAAATGATAGGATCTGTTGTTCCAAAGGTGATAAACTTGAAAATACCAGAATCCGTGTTTTACTTGAAATTCTGCAGAATACCCAGATGGAGTGAAAAATAATAGAAAGGGTTTTGTGCAATGACTAAAAGGTAAAACGCTGTTAAGTTTCAAGAATAAATACTTTCAACCCAAAAAAAAAAAAAAAAAGAGGAGCAGTGGGAAGAAACAGAAGAAAAAAAGAGGGTGGAGAGAGACAGGGACTGCCCAGGCAGTGAATTCCAACAATGAGGAGAGGTAAGCACAAGGAACATTTTTTTCCTTTTTTTAAATAATGAGAGAGAGATAAGGGAAGGGATTAAAACAAAAAATAAAAAAAATAAAAAGTTATCCTATTGCAATGACAAGATGATGAAAAAAAAATCTAGAAAATTAAGGTAATGAGAAAGTAGAAACTCACCCTGCCATTCACGTATCAGGATCTTACTATTTTACATAAGATAAGAGTTGTGGTCTCCACTAATAAAATGGCTCCCACTTGACTGTCAGAGGAACTGATTCACTGAGAAGTTATGTTAGTTCTGAGCTTCTGAGTCACAGCACAGTCCTAAAAGCTTTTGTACCCTGTGGAAACTCACCACAGGAGCGCCGGGTTTTGTTTTTTCTTCTTTTTTTTTTTTTTAAGTTCTTTTGTTCTTGGTACACTGTCTTCCTCTCTTAGACTGAGTTCAGATGACCAGGCAGACAAAACAACTCAATTTGTTCAGAGGAGGGAGGAAGGATCATAATTTGACTTAGATATTTAAGGCACACATTGTGTTTTTTCTCTGTAACTACAATGACCTCCAAGAAGACACAGGGAGGCTTTGGAATCAGAGTCCTGGGTTGAATTCTAACCTGTCTCTGCCTCAATTTCCTCATGGGTAAAATGAAGATCATAATAATACCTCTTTGTGACCCCGTGGACTGCAGCACACCAGACTTCCCTGTTCTTGGCTATTTCCCAGAGTTTGCTCAAACTCATGACGCCATCCAGCCACCTCATCCTCTGTTGCCCCCTTCTCTTCCTGCCCTCAATCTTTCCCAGCATCAGGGTCTTTTCCAACGTATCACCTCTTTGCATCGGGTGACCAAAGTATTGGAGCTTCAGTTTCAGCATCAGTCCTTCCAATGAATATTCAGGGTTGATTTCCTTTAGGACTGGCTGATCTCCTTGCAGTCCAAGGGACTCTCAAGAGTCGTCTCCAGCACCACAGTCCAAAAGCATCAGTTTTTCAGTGTTTAGCCTTCTTTATAGTCCAACTCTCACATACATACATGACTACTGGAAAAAACCATAGCTGTGACTATACAGACCTTTGTCAGCAAAGTGATGTTTCTGCTTTTAAATATGTTGTCTAGGTTTATCATAGCTTTCCTTCCAAGGAGAAAGCGTCTTTTAATTTCATGGCTGCAGTCACCACACACAATGATCTTGGGCCCAAGAAAAAAAAAATCTGTCACTGCTTCCACTTTTTCCCCTTCTATTTGCCATGAAGTCATGGGACCGGATGCATAATCTTAGTTTTTGAATGTTTGAGTTTTAAGCCAGCTTTTTCACTTGTATCTTTCACCCTCATCAAGAAGTTTTTTTATCCCTCTTCATTTCCTGCCACTAAAATAGTATTATCTGCATATCTGAGGCTGTTGACATTTCTCCCAGCAATCTTTACTCCAGCTTGTGATTCATCCAACCTGGCATTTCACAAGATGTACTCTGCGTATAAGTTAAATAAGCAGAAAAAAAAAAAAAAAAAAAGTTAAATAAGCAAGGTTGCAATATACATCCTTGTTGTACTCCTTTCCCAGTTTTGAACCAGTCAGTTGTTCCATGTTTGGTTCTAACTGTTGCTTCTTGACCTGCATACAGGTTTCTCAGGAGACAGGTAAGATGGTCTGGTATGCCCATCTCTTTAAGAATCTTCTACAGTTTGTTGTGATCCACACAGTCAAAGGATTTAGCACAGTCAATGAAGCAGAAGTAGATGTTTTTCTGCAGTTCTCTTGCTTTTTCTATGATCCAACAGATGTTAGCAATTTGATCTCTGGTTCCTCTGCCTTTTCTAAATCCAGCTTGTACATCTGGAAGTTCTTGGTTCACATACTGTTGAAGCCTAGCTTGAAGGATTTTGAGCATCATCTTGCTAGGATGTGATATGAGGAAGATTGTGTGGTAGTTTGAACATTCTTTGGCATTGCCCTTCTTTGGGACTGGAATGAGAACTGACATTTTCCAGTCTGCAGCCACTGCTGAGTTTTCCAAATTTGCTGGCATATTGAGTGCAGCACTTTCACAGCATCATCTTTTAGGATTTGAAATAGCTCAGCTGGAATCCCATCACCTCCACTAGCTTTATTCATACTATTGCTTCCTAAGGCCCACTTGACTTCACACTCCAGGATGTCTGGTTCTATGTGATACTTTCTGGAAACGATGTGAAGATGAAATCGGATAATACAGTACACAGGTCTGAGCACAGAGTAAGAATTTAGTAAATGGTGGTGGTGGAGTAACTGGTTGTTACTCACCATGCCAACATCTCCAGAAGGCCTAAGCAGCAACCAATACTTAAAGCACTTCCTACATGCTTTCTCTTTTGTAATTATTTTTTGAGTTTGGGACTATTATACTGGGAACCGTGAGTGAGAGGACATGGTGAACTCTTAGCCACAGTGGCTGTTCTGTTCTCTGAGCTGTCCAACACAGTTGTCAACAACCTCATGTATCCATGAATATTTGGGTTAATTTGAATGAAATAACATTAGCAATTCAATTCTTCAAGTCACACTGACCACATTTCAGTGATCACTAACCACACGTCTCATGGCTCTGTTAGAGACAGCAGATCTTGAACATCACCACTATCATAGAAGGTACTATTAGACAGCTGTGCTCTAAACAATTAAGCACACAGTGGGCACACAAAGAAACGTCTGCCAGATGAAGTAAAGAACATTTAGTAAAATGATCTATTTTATTCTCACCATAATGACTAGATGTTCTGACAAAATATGAACCCCAACTAGACCTCTCTTCTAGGTTGTAACTTCACCTTCTAAATGGAGAACACGCAATTCTGTGGCAGTCCAGTGGTTAAGACTCAGAGCTTTCACTGCCAAGGGCCTAGGTTCAATCCCTGGTTGGGGAACTCAGATCCTATACTCTTTTCGACCCTGTGGACTGTAGCCCACCAGGCTCCTCTGTTCATGGGATTCTCCAGGCAAGAATACTGGAGTGGGTTGCCATTTCCTTCTCCAGGGGATCTTCCCGACCCAGGGATTGAACCCAGGTCTCCCGCATTGCAGGCAGACACTTTACCGTCTGAGCCACCAGGGAAGCCCGTAAGTGGCACAGCCAGAAATAAATGAATAAATAAAATAAAAGGAGAGCAAACAGATTCTGCCTTGACTGTCCTCATTTAATTTGAAAACATATGATTTATTTAGTCTCTAATCTAGCCTACTAATTTTTCACTTTGCAATGTGCAAAGGAAACAGAACTTCAGGAGGCAAGATGGCACTAAACATCTATTTTTAATCCAGGTACCTTATTTCTCATTTGACTTTTATAATTTGTAGGGACAGGTCTTATTACCACTTCAGAGCTAGGAAAACTGAGATTCAGAGAGGTTTCTTGCCATTGATTAGATCAAAGCCCTAATATCAAGGTCGGAGGTAGGCTAGGACTCCCCCCGCCTTCCAGTTTCCTTTGAGACGCAGCTTAATGGATCCCAAATAGCATGTGGAAACTCTGAAGTACTACACACTCAGGATCAGTTTTGTAGTTTGTGGGCACAGGGATCTGGTATCATTTGGTCCCATCTGATTCCCCTGGCCTGTGAGATCCTAACCTGAATGAATAAAGGGAGGAGCCAGAATCATTCATTCAACACTACTAATTGGTCATCTGCTATCTGCTAGCCACTGAGCAAGGTGTTGAAGAAAGAGACATGGCCCCTGTGCTCAAGAAGCTTCTAGTCTGTTGGAGGAAGCAGACAGAAATCAAATAAACCAGTAAATACATAACTGCATATTCCACTAAGTGCCACGAAGGAGTGTAGAATGTTAGGGGACAGGATTAGAGGGCACCTGATCTGGGGCTACTCTGATCTCCTAGGATGTGCTGGGGGGGAGAAGCAGGGGGCCCTCTGGTTCCAGCCTTGCCCTGGGGAGTCCAGGCCAACTGGGAGACCTGGCCCTGCAGGGAACCAAGGCTATTTCCCACTTGCCTTCTGCTCTGCTACGGCTGCCAGCACAACCTTAGCTACACAGACCTCACAAGACCAGGGCCCCACTGGTCAAGAGGCCACCAGACTCTTGAGCTGCTGCTGGGCCCCGACAGGCAGGCTTCTGGTCACAGGAGGGTTGCCTCATGGCTGATCACTAAGGCTGCAGAAACACTGTGAGTTCATGAGGCAAGTATGAGCTGATGATCCAAGTCAACAGATAGTTGCTAAGAATTTACTGTGCACACCCATTAGGATGACTATTATCCCCCCAAAAAAACACAGAAACAAACAAACAACAACAACAAAAAAAACCACAGAAAATACCAAGTGGGGGTAAAGATGTGGAGAAGATGGAACCTTTTTAGCACTATCTGTGGGGATGTAAAATAGTACAGCCACGATAGAAAACAGTATGGTGGCCACCTTGAGCAAATCTGAGTTCCCTGCAATTAAATAACTGCTGACACTCATAGGTGGCTCAGTGGTAAAGCGTCCACCTGCCAGTACAAAAGACACAGGAGACCTGGGTTCGATCCCTGAGTTGGGAAGATCCCCTGGATAAGGAAATGGCAACCCAGACCAGGATTCTTGCATGGGCAACCCCATGGACAGAGGAGCCCGGTGGGCCACAATTGAGAGAGTCTCAAAAGAGTTGGACAAGATTTAGTGATTGAGCACACACACACAGGACACCTTACCCCTGAGATGGTGGAACAACTGAGTCTTGAGAGAAGGACCTTATGTGAGACCACGGTTCAGTTTGGTTGAGGAAATATTCCTCATCTGACTTTTGGGAGAATAACAAAATGTGTCTTTGCTATCACTTTCCATTTCTGTGCTTTTCTTCTACCTCTCTGGACCTCCCTTTCCAGTCTCAGGTAGGTAAAGCCCTCAGGTCAGCCTCTGGCAGAGCTGCCCCACCTAGCCCTGCAGGCCTGCACAGGCTGAACACTCCCTAACCCTAATCCTATTTCACAGAAGAGAGTGAGAAAGCATGGTCCAACTAGCCGCCCAGTGCAGTTTTCTTATTAATTTAATTCAATCAGGCTGCCTCCTTAGTACTGTTCACATTTTAGTTCCTTCCTTCTCATTCTAGCCACGAAATGAGCTCCCTCTGTCTTAGAAAGCACTTGTCTCAACTAGCACACCCCTTCATTAGTCTTGTTGTTGTTCAGTCACTTAGCTGTATGCAACTGTTTGTGATCCCATGGACTGTGGCATGCCAGGCTTCCCTGTCCCTCACCATCTCCCAGAGTTTGCTGAAGTTCATGTCCATTGAAAGTCAGTGATACCATCCAACCATGTCATCCTCTGTCGCCCCCTTCTCCTTCCCTCAATCTTTCTTATACCTGACTAGAACTAAAATATCCACAATGCTACCTAGTGGCTCCCAACTGGTTTATGAGTAATACATAACCCCAATCACACCAATTACTCCTTGGTCAACCTCACCCCACAGGACAGGGGCTCCCTGGCCTTTTCTGGTATTGTTCCAAACCTGGAATGTCTCTTTTCATTATTTCTGTTATCCTTTAAGACCAACTCAAGGACACCGTCTCCATGAAGATTTCTACTCTTTCATCTGCTCTTGCATTATAACTTTTGCATGTCTATTCTGGTTTGTAACTCATTCTTGTGTTCCAACCAGCTGGTTCCCTAGACACAGAAGACAAATCATGTGATATGTACTTTTCTAGACTTAATTTCTGTGATACTGTCTGGCACATTTTAGGGCTCCATAAAAGTAAACGTTATCAAACAGGAAAGGAAGTTTAGGAATTCCCATGTGCAATTTTATATACGTATTCATTTAACCCTCAAACATCCCTGCAAAGTAGGAGGTATAATAACTCCTGGTTGAACTATAATAACTCTGCAGCTGAGGTTTTAATTCATTAGTTCATGAACACTTAGAAAATAAGAGGTGAAAATTGGAATGCTCATTCCTAAGCCTCCCTGGCTCCAAAGCCCAGGGTTTTTGCATCCTCATGTCCAATAAGCTTTTACCCTAATGCTCAAGGCCAAGTTTGCTGATAAAGCTTAAATGTCTAAGCAGCTGTTTCTAAGAGAAAACTCTGCTCAGAATCTCTCAAAGCACACGCCCTACTCAACAGAACAGATGTTCAATAGGAATTACAAAGTAAAGTAATCACTGCCATATCATGGCAGACACATTCTGCCTTACAGACCACTGAATGTTTCATGCACAAATTTTCAACATAAAACTGGCAGCTTCACATTTTCCTGGCCAGGATCAAGGAAGCAAAAAGTAGGATGATACTGATTTGCCCTTGGGTAGCAGGTGCTAGGGACTCGGTGTTCAGAAGTGTATGAAGTGGCCCTTTGCCAAGCCTAATCCACAAAGCACCTGAGAGAATAATAAATGTAATTCTTCCTGAAAGAAGAGAGAATGGTGGACTTCTGACCATTTCAAGACCAAGAATTAATGACTGTATTGTCTTACATCTCCTGCCAGGGCATTGTTTCCAGGGTCAATCTTTAAAATGTATATTCAACATCTGTGATATGATAGAGTGGCAGAGGACATCAAAACTCCATGACTACTTCTTTTCTTTCTTTTAATCATTTGTTTATTTATTTTTGACATTGCTGGGTCTTTATTGCTGCTCTGGCTTTTCTCTAGTTATGGTGAGTGGGTGCTGCTCTCTAGTTGCAGTGCACGGGCTTCTCATTGCAGCGGCGGCTTCTCTTGTTGCCGAGCACAGGCTCTAGGGTGCCCAAGCTCAGTAGTTGTGGCTTCCAGGCCCTAGAGCACAGGCTCAGTAGTTGCGCAGCATGGGCTTAATTGCTCCTCAGCATGTGGAATCTTCCCAGACCAGGGATCAAACCCATGTCTCATGCACTGGCAGGTGGATTCTCTACTACTGAGCCACCAGCGCATCCTCCACCTCCTGTGTCATGCCTCTGTGGCACAGCCAAATCCTCTGGGGATGGAGAGACCCACGAGTAAACCCCAGCCAGCAAAGACCAGCACCCCTGGACACACCTTGAGGGCATGCACTTAAGATTTGTTGTGCAGGAGGAAAACAAGTCACACTGATTTGTTTTTCAAAGGCAATTGTGGCTTTGTAAATAACTGAGAGTCTATAAAATGTGCCTTTGGGAAGCGTACCTTTCAGAGTTTCCACGCCTTGATAAGGTGGGGCCCCTTCCCCCCTGGTGATGAGTCTTCAAACACTGTTCTCCCAGAAGTGACGGGGATGATTCAGTACCTTGAACACTTTTGCCTTCCAGAGTGTTTCGTGAAAACAATGCAGTAGTTCTATCAGAGTACCAATGTGGCCTGGCTGTCAGTTTGTGCCAGTGGGAATCTTTGACTAGCCCTACAGTATGGACTTCCCTGGTAGCTCAACTGGTACAGAATCTGCCTGCAATGCAGGAGACCCCGGGTTGATTCCTGGGGCAGGAAGATCCCCTGGAAAAAGGATAGGCTACCCACTCCAGTATTCTTGGGCTTCCCTGGTGGCTCAGATGGTAAAGAATCCACCCGCAATGCGGGAGGCCCAGGTTTGATCCCTAGTTTGGGAAGATCCCCTAGAGAAGGGCATGAGGCAACCCATTCCACTATTCTTGCCTGAAGAATCCTCATGGACAGAGGAGCCTGGCGGGTTACAGTCCATGGGGTCTCAAAGAGTTGGACACAACTGAGCAACTAAGCACGCACAGGTCATCGTGTGGGCTGCTCACTAGGTACCTTCACTGATGATAGTGAATGAGACCTACTGGATCTTTCTCCCATCATACTTCACCATTCTTAATTGGAATTTCATAGCTTCTCTCTTTACTTAAAATATCACTTTTCTAACTCAACTTTTTTTCACATTTTCAAGTAGCTAAGTAGTTTTTGCTAAAAGTAGTCAGAAAACTCTCTATTGCATAAATCACAGTGTTTAGGGAATTTCACAAATCTACTTCCTTTCAGATAAGCTACCGGAGGCCCATTTTTCAAAAGAGGAAAAAGGATTCTCAGAGAGGTTAAGTGGTTTCCTCAAGACTACAAAGTTGATAAGCTCAATGCAGAGAGTGTTCTAGAAATACCAGGATTTCAGTCTCAAATTATGTACAGATGAAATAACAAATATCTGGAAAAATAAGCAATAACATGACAATGACACCTGGACTAAGCAGTAGCCATTCCACAAGACCACAAAGAACAACACAAGACCAGAAGTGAGAAAATTCTGGCTAATGGACTAGACATGATAAGAACAAATGAGATAACTGTTAGCAGTTGTTACAACTATGCTCTTTAGGAGTCAAATGTTGCATATGGACACAATGTTGCCACATTATAAAAGTACAACAATATAAAAGTGTGCAAGAAAATTTCCTTTCAGCCAATCTTTTCAAGAGATTTGACACAGAGGCAGGAGACTAGCCAAATGGAAGTCATTGGCAATAGTCAGCAAAACTGCCTTTAAAAGAAAAGAAATGCACACACATACATACACAGACATACACACACATTCGAACACCAGGGAATCTGTCTTTCAGAAATGTCCACTTTTACAAGGAGATCCACTATGAGAATGTCCATTGCAGCCTCCTTGCTAACAGGGAGTAGCTACTTACAACTTTTAGCAAAAAATTACAACTCTTTAGCAAACTCACAACTCGTCAGCAAAAAATCAGAAAGGATTCAAATCAAACTATTCAGAGTAGTTACCCCTAGGTAGCAAGGCTGGAAAGAAAGAATGGACAAGGTGAGAACTGTCACTTTTTAGTTGTATAATCTCCTTTGGATTGTTAGTTGGTTTTGTTTCTACATGCATATATTTTTTAATTAAAAATCTTTAATATTAAACTTTTTTGATCTGTAATGTTCAGGGGAATCATAAAGTCTTAGCATTGGAAGAGGCCTCAGAAGTCTGTCTAATCTAATCTCAATTAGATTAGTCTCACAGCCTGGCTGTCCTTGTGAGACTCAAGGGAGAATGGCCACCAGAGACTGACAAGCACTCTGCTCTTATGATTCAGAGTTGGCTTGCAGAACCCAGTACCAGAACCCTAAGAATGTGAAAACTCGAGTGAGCTTTGCAGTTTCCATCATCTCCTTTTGCACTGCTAAATATCCATGACATCCACAGGGACTTCAGTAACCCTCAGATCCTGCTGGTTCATACAAGGTCCTGAGTTCAGCCTCAGAAGAGGACTGAACATGAGAGACTGAAATCAACTCTGAGTCAGTTGGCTGTCAGTACAGCACGTTCCCAACTACAGTCTACAGGGGGCTCAGTGTCTACACAGCCATCACCATTAACACTCCCATCACTTAGCTATTCTTCCGACACTCCTAAAGCTTGAAAAGAGAAGTGTTGATTACTGCCTGATCTTGCTGTTTTATGTATTAAAGAGGCAAAACTGTATACAGTCAGTAAACTCAGGGGCTTTCTTTGGTGCTGTCTTGAACCTCTGTTAGGGCTTTTCACATCTTGCTCTCCTCATTTCTCACTCACGCCACCCCATGAAGCACATCTGGCTTTGCTCCATTCCAACTGATGGATATATGGTAACATCAGTATCCTCAATTCTATCAGAACGTAATGTTACTTAATCTTACCCAGTGCTCAAAATTGGAAGGCACGCCTGGAAAGGGTTTGCTATCACCAATATTTTAAACTATTGGAATAGACCGAAAGCAAGAAAAATGCCATAGTCATTATTATATCTGCTTTACTGCCTAATGCAATGCCTTTCACACCCTGCTGAGAGCAGTTATTCAATATATGGAACTGTAAAATTATAGAACCTGAAAACTGAAAGAAATCTCAAGGAGATCAGTTCCCATGATTCCAAAAAACTGAGAAATTTGAGACCTGGCTGGTTAAATCCGATCATCGGCTATTCTATCAACATTAGCCAAGTCCAGATGCTCCTACTCTGGAGCTGAGTTGTTTCCTCCATTAGGTTGCTTGTCAGGTGAATAAATGAATGACTTTACCATTCAATTTGTACAACCAAAGGAGACTAGAAAAGAGACTGAAGCTAAATAATCTAGCAAATGTAGTAATTTAGATAACCTATATCGGCCCACATTAACTAAAATTTCCACTTTCAGTTGAGTGTTTATGTTCATAACCTTAGGCAGACATAATTTTAGTCTTTTAAAATTTTTGACCAATGTATACTCACTTCAGACAAATGATTCAGATTTCAATATAGTGTTAAATTCTAGTTCCTTTATAATCTGTATGACTTGCCCCATGACATTACCATATTGAACCCAACATATTTTTACATGTCTTTACATGTCAATGATGAAGGAAACAAACTTTTCATCTTATGTCCCAATTATGTAACTGCTTCAAGAATTTTTTTTTTTTACAAAACCACAGTGAGATATCTCATATCTGTCAGAATGGCTGCTATCCAAAAGGTGAGAAATAAAAGGTGCTGGTGAAAATATGGAAAAAGGGAACCTTCATACATTGTTGGTGGGGATGTGAACTAGTCCAGTCACTATGAAAAAGACTACAGAGATTCCTCAAAAAATTAAGAATAGAACTGCAACATAATTCAGCTATCCCACTTCTGGCATTTATCTAAAGAATAAACAAACACTAATTTGAAAAGACATGTGCACCCCTGTGTTCATCGCAGCATTATTTACAATAGCCAAGATATAGAAATAACCTAAGTGCATATCAGTGGATTAAAGGATAAAGAAGATATGGTATATATAGATATGCAATGGAGTATTACTCAGGAGTTTTTAAAAATGGTAAAATCTTGCCATTGCAACAATAGGGATAGACCTTGAGGGTATTATGCTAAATGAAATACATCAAACAAAGAAAGACCAATATTAACACCATATGATTTCACTCATATGCAAAATATAAAAAACAAACTAAAAAAACAAATGAACAAACCAAATGAAAAAAACAAAGAAAACCCAAAAACATGTAGATATAGAGAACAGAGTAGTGGTTACCAGAAGGGAAGGGGTGGGGAGAAAGGCAAAATGTGTAACAGGGATGATCAACTGTGTAATGAAGAGTAGAAATTAAATATTTGGTTGTAAGTATGCTGCAGTACATACAGAAGTAGTAATATAATATCATATAAAACATAAAATGTTACAAACCAATGTAACTGCAATAAAAATAAGTTTGAAAATAAGAAAAAGATTTTTTTTTTAATTTTTGAAAAAGATTTTTTAAAAGAACACATGCAGGGGAACCCTGATATAACATGAGTATGTGATATTCACTAACCAGATTCTTAACTACATTGTACATTAAGAATCCAACTTTTGTCTCCCAAATCTTTTTTAACTAACCAATCAATTGGCAGCTTTGGGTTTCATTTCTTGCATTTTCCTGCTCGTCTCAGAGCGGGAGATTTCAGAAGAGGAACAGAGATAAAATGGACAAAAGAAAGAAGAAAGTCATAGGGTGCTCAGAAACTGGAAGGGAGAAGTAGTGAGTTCCCTAAGGAAGAAAGAAACGTGCTGAGGTTTGGTCAGGATCCACAAACCCATCAAGGCTCCCACTTTCTCTGCCCTCCTCTCTCCCTTTCATTTTTCCTGCCAAGGAGTGAACTGGCAATCTTACCAATGACCTTGGACAAACAGAACCAGCTAAAGCTCCTAAATTCAGCTTTAGACACACCACTCTGGCCCAAACTGGAATGACCTACCATGGCTGAGAGGGTGCCATCCCTCCAACCACTTCTGTCCCCCTCCATTGCAATGAAATGTCAAGAAAAATCACCTGTCAGAATTACAACAAGACTTTTAAAGATGATCTAATCTAGGCTACACCCCCCTCATTTGTTTTGCAGAAGAGAAAACTGACATCCAGTGATTTCTAAGTCACTAGAGCAAGTCCAAACTAGATGCCTAAACTGCAAATTTGCATTGTTCAGAGCTCTTTTCTCTAGGAGCAGTTTAAAAGCTACGGAACACACAAAAAACACCCTAACTTTGGAGAGATGAGGAACAACTACAAAGAGGCACAAAATAACATGAAACAAACCAAAACAATAACTTTATTCCACCTCCCAGAAGCCCAGTGACAATAAAAGCAGCAAGGGGCTGTTTTACCAAGTAATGATACTTAGAACAACTTAATTGTGCTTTTCCCTCCTTTACCAATTTCTCACAGGCAGAGGCAACAAAAAAGTATGCATGACCACTGAAACTCTTAATCTGAACCGGCACAAAACTATTTTTTCCCCCAGAACATTTTGATACTTGAAATTTGGTACATGGCTTACTCCAAGGGCTATTAGAATTCAAACATCCGGTCTTTCAATGAGCCTCAAAGCCCTGCGGAAAATCAAATGCCTTCCACAGAAATCAGTCCTCTCCCCTGACCTGTACAGGTAACAAATTCCAGCTATAGCCTCAGAGGATTTGATCAATCACAGACTTTCAGAGAATGAGACCCAAGAAACTAACATTCCAAAGCAGGATTGGAGAAAAAGAAGCAAACTTGACCTTACCCTTAAAAATAACAGAAACAATAGGATCCGGTTTCCCAAATTTCGTCTTAGGGATATTGCTGGCAGATTCCACTATCACTCGAAGCATGGCTCTCAATGGACAGAAAACAAGCTTCAGCAACGAAGTTGAGGAGGTTAAGGCTCTGGATCCCGGCCGCGCTGCCCGGGAGAGAAGGCAGGGGATGACTTGTCCAGCGAAGAGGGAAGGAGGAGAGGCAATGGGTGGGTCCCTGACGGATTATTTACTGAAGGTTACGTGTAAACTGATATCCCAACGCCCCAGTCTCCGCAGCGCCGCAGGCACCCACTTAAGAATTCGGGAAATGTGGAAGTGAAAAGGACAAAAACCAGCTAAAAATAATTATGGGCAACAAATGAAACTGGAACTAACAAATGTAGACAGGTCAGGAGACTACTAAAACGCTGCTGCTAATAAGCGACAATACGCGAAGCCCAATTAATTTGTTTTCTGTTACCCCTTTAATTCTTTTCTGATCTTCCCGGAGTTTTAAAACTTGACTGAGTCATTTAAAAAAAAAATTTTTTTTTTTTTAACTTTTGCGGTTTCTTTTCTCCTGCTGTTGAGCACACTCACTCAGCAATAACTTATAGAACAAATTGTTTTGAATCAGTTAAAGGGTGCCCCCTATCGTATGGCAGAGAAATGAATGAGTTATTTCAAGCAAACTCAGCCGGAGGTCCTAATAGGGGTTTACCAAACTGGTGTCCTGGAGGCTGATCCTTTTTAGTTGCAAAAGGGTTCGCCATAGACCTTCTTTAAAAATCATTAAGTGGTGAGAGCTGGCGACCTAAGTTTTCCTGGTACATCAGAAGCTGCTAGTAGTGTTCAGTGAAAATGGAGAATTGACTCTCCATTTTTTCAGGGTCTAAACCCCAGCAGTGTCTTCCTTTTCTTTGTTAGAGGAAAAAAAAAAAAAAAAACACATTTGATGAGACTTGTTAAAGTGACTCAGGAAGACTTCATTCATTAAAGGGGAGGGGACTACTGCCCTGGAATCTCTCAGTGTAAGAAAGAGTTTGGGCTCATACCGGAATAGGCCATGGACAAGCTGGAATTGGGGCTTTCCTGGTGGCTCAGACAGTAAAGAATTGCCTGCAGTGCAGGAGACCCGGTTTGATCCCTGGATCAGGAAGATTCCCCTGGAGAAGGGAATGGCAACCCACTCCAGTATTCTTGTCTGTAGAATTCCATGTACAGAGGAGCCTGGCAAGCTATACTCCATGGGGTCACAAAGAGTCAGACAGGACTGAGTGATTCATTTTCACTTTCAAGAGGGAATTAAAGCCAATGAGCAGGCTGGTGGGGGGAGGGAGGGGAGGGTGCGGAGAGGAGAAGGAGGAGTGGGGGAGGGAAGAAGAAGGGGGATGGCGGTCAGTGGATAGAAATTACCAGAAGAAAACATCAGGGATAAAGGGAATTCTGCTTTAACTGACCTAACAGGATTCTTACTGAACATAGGTCAGGGTGATGAGACATCACTTGGGGGTGATGGAGAATGAGAAATCCCCAAAGATGCAGAAAGCTGATCAGACATGGAGAGAGGGGCATTCTGGTTAAACTGACTCAGCAAGGTTCTGGTTAAAACTAGATTTTATAAGGAAGTACACAGTTGAGTGTGATTAAAGTTTGGTCAAGGAAAAAAATCTTTGTGGCCTAGAGGGTGTGTTGGGTGGTATAGCCTGGTGATTAAGATCACTAGAGGGAGCCTGGTGATAGTAGTCAGCCAGACCTGAATGTGGATCCTTGCTTAGTCACTCCTAAACTATGTCACCTTAGTGTGTCTAAAACCCTCTCTTTTGAAGTTATCTGCAAAATGAAGATTGTCACCAAGGTCTTAGTGTGGGACCCAGCAAAAAACAAGGAGTAAGTTCCACACGTCAGCCACCAGAAATTTATGCTTTTTCAAAGCATTTCTGTTAATGCAAGTTGGGTTTAAATCAGGATTTCATTGTGTTTCAGAAGAAAAGGCTAAAATAAAACTGATTGAAAAAAACAGAGGATTTCCTTTCGCTTTTGAATACACTGTCAAGAAGACCCATCTAAGCAAACACTTCAAGTACGTGGAAAAATTACAGCTTACCTACACGAATTCTTCTGTCTGAGTAAATTTCTCAACTGCTTATACAAAGAACCAGGCAATCCGGGACTTCCCTGAAGGAAAGTTAAAACCAAGACCAGCAGTTAAGACCAAGATCCCACATACCTCAAGGCCAAAAAAAAAAAAAAAAGAACCATATACATATACATTATTTAGTGGACACATAAGTAAATACAGTCCATATTTAAGTGGACTATAGACAACATTATGATTATTTTGGTCTTGTTTCTATTTATCCTTTTTTTTTTTTGCAGATTTTTAAAAAATTTATTTTAGTTGGAGGATAATTGCTTTACAATATTGTGGTGGTTTTTGCCATACATCAACATGAATCTGCCACGAGTGCACATGTGTTCCCCCATCCTGAACCCCTGTTCCACCTCCTTTCCCACTCCATTCCTCTGTGTTGTCCCAGAGCACCGACTTTGAGTGCCCTGCTTCATGCATTCAACTTGCACTGGCCATCTATCTTACATATGGTAATATATATGTTTCAATGCTATTCTCTCAAATCATCCCACCCTTGCCTTCTCCCACAGAATCCAAAAGTCTGTTTTTTACATTTGTGTCTCTTTTGTTGCCTTGCTTATAGGATCGTTGTTACCATCTTTCTAAATTCCATGTATATGCGCTAATGTACTGTATTAGTGTTTCTCTTTCTGATTTACTTCACTTTGTATAATAGGCTGCAGTTTCATCTACCTCATTAGAAATAACTCAAATGTGTTCTTTTTTTGTGAAATATATTTACAGAAAAATACATACAACATAAATGTGACAGTTTAACAAACAAACATTCAGGTCCAGAGAGAGAACATTACCAAAACTTTGGAAGCCCTCACATGACCCATATGTCACAAACACTTCTCTTCCCCTTAATTTATGGTAATAATTTCTGTGCTTTTCTTTATGGTATTTAATCCCCCCAAATAGTTTAGATTTGCTTGATTATAATCGTATGAGTTATTTTATATATCACAAACTTTATATACATATATATTTATACCTATGTGTATATACATGCATGCACACATTCACACAGTATGAATTCTTTGATATATTGTGACCTTTACAGCAGTGGAATATAAGTAAATTATTTTGCGTTTAGCTTTCTTTTTCCTCCACATTATATTGTGAGATTGATCCATATAACTCTATTTGATTTACTCTCATTCTCTATGGCACTCCGCTGTATGAGTGTACCATGTTTTATTAATCCACTTGTGTTGATACACATTTGGATCATGCAGAATTTGGATCTGTTACAAACAGGTCTACTCTGAGTACACTTGTACAAGTTCGCGTACAAGTGTGCATGAGCAGATTTGGGATGTAACCTATGAGTAGAATTGCTGGATCAAAGGGTATATGCATATTTTCAAAATTACTAGGTAATTCAAAATTGTTTTCCACAGCTGTTGGACTGTTTACACTCTCACCAGTAGTGGATAAGACTCCCCATTCATACACTTGGCAGTGTTAGGTATTTAAATGTTTACCCATCTAGTGAATATATAGCATTATATCATTGGAGCTTTAATTTGCATTTTTCAGGTTACTAATAGGTTTTATGCCTTTTCATATTTATATTTCCTAGTTTATGACATGCCTAGTCAAATATTTCGTGGATTTTTCCATTGAGTATGCTATGTTTTTCTTACTAATGTGCAGGAGCTCTTTATGTACTCTGAATACCTTTGTGGGTTGTAACTTTAATATAATTGACTTTATCAATATTTCATTTTTGATTGGTATTTTTCTTTCTTCACTTTTTTTTTTGGGGGGGGGGGGTGGCCCACACCATATGGCTTGTGGGATTTTAGTTCCCTGACCAGGGATTGAACAAATTTGGGGCCATAGCAGTGACAATGTCAAGTCCTAACCACTGGGCCACAAGGGAACTCCCAGTTCCTTTTTCATATTAAAAAATCCTTTCTACTCTGAAATTGTGAAAATACTCCAGTATTATCTTCTAGAAATATTGTTTCATCTTATACCCTAAGATTTATATTCCATCTATAACTGATTATGTGTCATGTATGGTTAGAGATCACATTTCATTTTCATGGATATTCAATTGATTCAGTACCATTTATTGAAAAGTTTGCCCTTTTCCCAAACTTAGGTCATTTATCAGGTGTGTAAATGTTTCTGTGCTCTCTCTTCTGTTTCATTGCTCTATTTGCCAGTCTTTGCACCAGGATCATTCTGTCTTGATATAGCCTTATAAAAATTTCATAATAAGATTTTTATCCTCCATTCTTGTTCTTTGTCTTCAAGTGTCTTGGCTCCTCTTGAATTTTAATATACATGTTAGAATCAGCTTATCAAGTTTCAAATATTTAAAAAATCTGTTGGAAAAAAAATCTGTTGGGATTCTGTTTTAAATTGCATTAACCTACAAATCAGGTTTTTAGGAATTGATGTCATTATAAGTATTTCAATTCAATAATTTATTATATCACTTCATTTACCTAGATTTTCTAAACATCTGTCAGTAAAGTGTATAATTTAGAAAGGCCTTGTACATCCTTTTTTTAGATATGCTTCTTTCAGCTTTCAAATATATAAAAAATAAAAAAGGAAAGTACAATTAACACCTCTATTCCCATTATCTAGATTTAATAGCTATGCACATTTTGCCATGAGTATGCTTTCTATCTAGATTTTTCAAATAAAATTATTTTTTTAATCTTTTTCTAAATTAATTTATTTTTTTTTCAGTGGGTTTTGTCATACATTGATATGAATCAGCCGTAGAGTTACACGTATTCCCCATCCTGATCCCCCCTCCCACCTCCCTCTCCACCCGATTCCTCTGGGTGTTCCCAGTGCACCTGGCCCGAGCACTTGACTAATTATTTTAAAGTAATTACAGACATCATGAAATTTCACCCTTAAATGCTAAAAGACTGCATCTTGTAAGAGTGACATTCACCTACAATATTACAACCACACAACCACATCTGTGTGTGTATTCAAATTATCTAATTATGCTAAAAACAAATTATACTAAATATCTTTTTAATTTTTTGTATATTTTCAAGTTAAGACCCAATCAAGATTCATGAACTGCCTTTGTGCATTTAGCTGAAGAAATCTGACCAATAAGGTAACTGAGAGGGGCTTCCAAGTTGGCACTAGTGGTAAAGAATCTGCCTGCCAATCAGGAGATGCAAGAGGTGTGGGTTCAATCCCAAGGTTGAGGCTATCCCCTGGAGTAGGAAATGGCAACTCCCTCCAGAATTCTTACCTGGAAAATTCCATGGTCAGAGGAGCCTGACAGGCTATAGTCCATGGGGTCACAAAGAGTTGGACATGACTTAATGACTGAGCATGAAGGTAACTGAGATACAGTTACCAGCTTCTATAGGTTTTCAGAGGCCCAAGAAAGTGTATGAAGCCAAAAATACAACAAACTCATATAAAATATAATGAAACTAATATATTGAGAAGTGATACCTTATCATTTGTATGGTATTCTTGCCATACATCCATAACCCCAGTCTAAAAAGCAAGGAATTCCCTGGTGGTCCAGTGGTTAGAACTCAGCATGTTCACTGCTGGGCCCCAGATTCAATCCCTGGTTGAGCAGCTAATATCTCACAAGCCATGGAGCATGGCAAAAAAAAAGAGAGAGAGAGAATAGACAAAATCAGCTGAGAGACAGTCTACAAAAATACCTGATAAGTACTCTTCAAAAGTGTCAAGGTCATAAAAATAGGGAAAGATTCAGAGACTGTCACAGATTGAAAGACACAAAGGAGACATGAGAACTAAATGTAAGA
Organism: Muntiacus reevesi; assembly: GCF_963930625.1. Taxonomy (NCBI): domain Eukaryota; kingdom Metazoa; phylum Chordata; class Mammalia; order Artiodactyla; family Cervidae; genus Muntiacus; species Muntiacus reevesi. The sequence goes on from NC_089250.1 coordinate 137,426,058, forward strand.
TCTTATCCTGAATCTGGTCCTGGAACAGAGAAAGAATGTTAGTGGAAAAACTGGAAAAATCCCAAAGTTTGCACTTAATGGTATTGTGCCTATAATCATTTCTTAGTTTTGATAGATTTACTATGTATGTTAAGATGTTAATATAGGGGAAGCTGAATGAAGGACAAGGTGGAAATCTGTATTGTTTGCAACCTTTCTGTATATCTAAAATTATTTCAAAATAAAATGTTAATAAAATTGAAATAAATTTGTAAATATTGGCTTAGAAGTGTGAAGAAGGAGCCTCTAAAATTAAAACAATAATTATTTCATTAAAAGCGTATAGGCAGGGGAGGAACCAAGATGGCGGAGGAATAGAACGGGGAGACCACTTTCTCCCCCACAAATTCATTGAAAGAACAATTGAACGCAGAGCAAACTTCACAAAACAACTTCTGACCGCTAGCTGAGGTCATCAGGCGCCCAGAAAAGTAGCCCATTGTCTTCGAAAGGAGGTAGGGCAAAATATAAAAGATAAAAAGAGAGACAAAAGAGCTAGGGATGGAGATCCGTCCGGGGAAGGGAGTCTTAATAGAGATAGTTTCCAAACACCAGGAAACCCTCGCACTGGCGGGTCTGGGGGAAGTTTTTGAATCTTGGAGGGCAACGTAACTGGGAGGGGAAAAATAAATAAAACCCACAGATTTCGTGCCTAAAAACAACTCCCAGCAGGAAAGTACCCCAGACGCCCGCATCCGCCACCAGCAAGTGGGGGCGGAACGGAGAGGAGCAGCCGGCATTGCTTAGGGTAAGGACCGGGTCTGAGTGCCCTGAGGGCAATTGGAGGGAGCTTTTGTGAGTTACCAACTTAAACTGTGGGACAGTAAAAGAAAGAGAGAAAATTAACCGGCCCGAACACACTGCCAGCCGTTCACAGAACAAAGGGACCAAGCAAGTCCCGAGGAGCTAACCGGCTGCGGACCGGCCCAGCCCCGCCAGAGGCAGGAGGCAGAGGGGAGGGGAAAGGGGCAGGCTCGGCCCCAAGGACTGCATCCCCTACCACAGTGCAAACAGGCCTCCAGTTTCTAACCAAAGACTTCCTGAGATTCTGGATGGTCGACATCCGCTGGGAGGGTCGCGGCTAGACACAGGGCGCACACACCCGACCGGTGCGGGCGGGAACTGGGGCTGGGGCCGCGGAGGGCAGAGGGCGCACCGCACCTGGGGAGAGCGCACCCCTCAAGCTTCTGGCTGCCTGAGCTGCTTGGGCCGGGGAAGGCACAAAACTCAGGCACAGCTGAGTCAGCGCTTTTGTGGAACACCCGAGGGCTGGAACTGCGCGCAGCGCTGGGCACGCTCCATATAGAACAGCTGGGAGCCTGAGCAGCATAGATGGGGAAAGCAGCGCCAGCCCCTCCCCATAGTGCGATGGAACTAGCAACCTGAACAAGAGACCACCTCCGCCCGCCTGTGTCAGGGCGGAAATTAGGCACTGAAGAGACCGGCAAATAGAAGCCAAATAAACAAAGGGAACGCTTCAGAAGGGACCAAAACCCCTGTAGAGAACACTGACTACACCGGAAGGGGCCTGTAGATATCGAGAAGTGTAAGCTGGAATGAGGAGCTATCTGAAACTGAACCAAACCCACACTGACTGCAACAGCTCCAAAGAAATTCCTAGATATATTTTTGCCTTTTTTTTAATTAAAAAAATTTTTTTTCTTTTATTTTCTATTTTTTCTCTTTTATTTTCATTTAAAATTCCCTATTACTCCCCCATTACTCCTTAACTTTCATTTTCATAGATTTTTATGATTTTTTTTAATTAGGAAAAAAATTTTTTCTTGGTTTTTTCTTTTTCTTTTCTTTTTTTCTTTTTTCTTTTTCTCTTATTTCCTTTTAAAGTCCTCTATTACTCCTCTACTACTCCTTCATTTTCATTTTCATTTCACTATAACCTTGCAAAAAAAAAAAGAGAGAAGCCCTATTTTTAAACTGAACTTCATATATATTTCTAAAATTTTTTGTTTTTGTTTTTAATATTGTATTTTTAAGAATCTAACCTCTATGCTAGATTTTTAATCTTTGTTTTTCAGTATGTGATATAAATTTTGGACATTTAAGAATCCAATATTCAGTTCCCATTTTTATTCAGGAGTGTGTTGATTACTCTCTCCCAATTTTGGCTCTCCATTTTCTACCTCAGAACACCTCTATTTCCTCCTTTCCCCTTCTCTTCCCAATCCAATTCTGTGAATCTTTGTGGGTGTCTGGGCTACGGAGAACACTCTGGGAACAGACAACCGTGTAGATCTGTCTCTCTCCTCTTGAGTCCCCCTTTTTCTCCTCCTGCTCATCTCTATCTCCCTCCTCCCTCTCCTCTTTTTCATGTAACTCTGTGAACCTCTCTGGGTGTCCCTCATGGGGGAGAATCTTTTCACCATTAACCTAGAAGTTTTATTATCAGTGCTGTATAGTAGAAGTTTTGAGACTACTGGAAGAATAAAACTGAAATCCAGAGGCAGGAGACTTAAGCCCAAAACCTGAGAACACCAGAAAACTCCTGACTACATGGATCTTTAAGTAATAAGTGACTGTACAAAAGCCTCCATACCTACACTGAAACCAACCACCACCCAAGAGCCAGTAAGTTTCAGAGCAAGACATACCATGCAAATTCTCCAGCAACGCAGGAACATAGCCCTGAGCGTCAACATACAGGCTGCCCAAAGTCACACCTAACACATAGACCCATCTCAAAACTCATTACTGGACACTCCATTGCACTCCAGAGAGAAGAAATCCAGTTCCACGCACCAGAACACTGACGCAAGCTTCCCTAACCAGGAAACCTTGATAAGCCAATCGTCCAACCCCACCCACTGGGTAAAACCTCCACAATAGAAAGGAACCACAGACCTCCAGAATACAGAAAGTCCACTCCAGACACAGCAATCTAAACAAGATGAAAAGGCAGAGAAATACCCAACAGGTAAAGGAACATGAAAAATGCCCACCAAGTCAAACAAAAGAGGAGGAGATAGGGAATCTACCTGAAAAAGAATTTAGAATAATGATAATAAAATGATCCAAAATCTTGAAAACAAAATGGAGTTACAGATAAATAGCCTGGAGACAAAGATTGAGAAGACGCAAGAAATGTTTAATAAAGACCTAGAAGAAATAAAAAAGAGTCAATTAAAAATGAATAATGCAATAAATGAGATCAAAAACATTCTGGAGGGAACCAAGAATAGAATAATGGAGACAGAAGATAGGATAAGTGAGGTAGAAGATAAAATGGTGGAAATAAATGAAGCAGAGAGGAAAAAAGAATCAAAAGAAATGAAGACAACCTCAGGGACCTCTGGGACAATGTGAAACGCCCCAACATTCGAATCATAGAAGTCCCAGAAGAAGAAGACAAAAAGAAAGACCATGAGAAAATACTCGAGGAGATAATAGCTGAAAACTCCCCTAAAATGGGGAAGGAAATAGCCATTCAAGTCCAAGAAACCCAGAGAGTCCCAAACAGGATAAACCCAAGGTGAAACACCCCGAGACACATATTAATCAAATTAACAAAGATCAAACACAAAGAACAAATATTAAAAGCAGCAAGGGAGAAACAACAAATAACACACAAAGGGATTCCCATAAGGATAACAGCTGATCTATCAATAGAAACCCTCCAGGCCAGAAGGGAATGGCAGGACACACTGAAAGTAATGAAAAAGAATAACCTACAACCTAGATTACTGTACCCAGCAAGGATCTCATTCAGATATGAAGGAGAATTCAAAAGCTTTACAGACAAGCAAAAGCTGAGAGAATTCAGCACCACCAAACCAGGTCTTCAACAAATGCTAAAGAATCTTCTCTAGACAGGAAACACAGAAAGGTTGTATAAACGTGAACCCAAAACAACAAAGTAAATGGCAATGGGACCATACCTATCAATAATTACCTTAAATGTAAATGGGTTGAATGCCCCAACCAAAAGACAAAGACTGGCTGAATGGATACAAAAACAAGACCCCTATATATGCTGTCTACAAGAGACCCACCTCAAAACAAGGGACACATACAGACTAAAAGTGAAGGGCTGGAAAAAAATATTTCACGCAAACAGAGAACAAAAGAAAGCAGGAGTCACAATACTCATATCAGATAAAATAGACTTTCAAATAAAGGATGTGAAAAGAGACAAAGAAGGACACTACATAATAATCAAAGGATCAATCCAAGATGAAGATATAACAATTATAAATATATATGCACCCAACATAGGAGCACCACAATATGTAAGGCAAATGCTAACAAGTATGAAAGAGGAAATTAACAGTAACACAATAATAGTGGGAGATTTTAATACCCCACTCACAACTATGGATAGATCAACTAAACAGAAAATTAACAAGGAAACACAAACTTTAAATGACACAATGAACCAACTAGACCTAATTGATATCTATAGGGCACTTCACCCCAAAGCAATCAACTTCACCTTTTTCTCAAGTGCACATGGAACCTTCTCCAGAATAGATCACATCCTGGGCCATAAATCTAGGCTCGGAAAATTCAAAAAAATTGAAATCATTCCAGTCATCTTTTCTGACCACAGTGCAGTGAGATTAGATCTCAATTACAGGGAAAAAAATGTTAAAAATTCAAACATATGGAGGCTAAATAACGTGCTTCTGAATAACCAACAAATCATAGAAGAAATCAAAAAAGTAATCAAAATATGCATAGAAATGAATGAAAATGAAAACACAACAACCCAAAACCTATGGGGCACTGTAAAAGCAGTGCTAAGGGGAAGGTTCATAGCATTACAGGCTTACCTCAAGAAACAAGAAAAAAAAAAAAAAAAAAAAAGAAACAAGAAAAAAAGTCAAATAAATAACCTAACTCTACACCTAAAACAATTAGAGAAGGAAGAAATGAAGAACCCCAGGGTTAGTAGAAGGAAAGAAATCTTAAAAATTAGGGCAGAAATAAATGCAAAAGAAACTAAGGAGACCATAGCAAAAATCAACGAAGCTAAAAGCTGGTTTTTTGAAAAAAATAAACAAAATTGACAAACCATTATCAAGACTCATTAAGAAACAAAGAGAGAAGAACCAAATTAACAAAATTAGAAATGAAAATGGAGAGATCACAACAGACAACACTGAAATACAAAGGATCATAAGAGACTACTACCAGCAGCTCTATGCCAATAAAATGGACAACTTGGAACATTTGGACAAATTCTGAGAAAAGTATAACTTTCCAAAACTGAACCAGGAAGAAATCTTAACAGACCCATCACAAGCAAGGAAATCAAAACTGTAATCAGAAATCTTCCAGCAAACAAAAGCCCAGGACCAGATGGCTTCACAGCTGAATTCTACCAAAACTTTAGAGAAGAGCTAACACCTATCTTACTCAAACTCTTCCAGAAAATTGTAGAAGGTAAACTTCCAAACTTATTCTATGAGTCCACCATCACCCTAATTCCAAAACCAGAGAAAGATGCAACAACAAAAAAAGAAAACTACAGGCCAATATCACTGATGAACATAGATGCAAAAATCCTTAACAAAATTCTAGCAAACAGAATCCAACAACATATTAAAAAAATCATACACCATGACCAAGTGGGCTTTATCCCAGGAATGCAAGGATTCTTTAATATCTGCAAATCAATCAATGTAATACACCACATTAACAAATTAAAAGATAAAAACCATATGATTATCTCAATAGATGCAGAGAAAGCCTCTGACAAAATTCAACACCCATTTATGATTAAAACTCTCCAGAAAGCAGGAATAGAAGGAACATACCTCAACCTAATAAAAGCTATATATGACAAACCCACAGCAAGCATTACCCTCAATGATGAAAAATTGAAAGCATTTCCCCTGAAATCAGGAACAAGACAAGGGTGCCCACTCTCACCACTACTATTCAACATAGTTTTGGAAGTTTTGGCCACAGCAATCAGAGCAGAAAAAGAAGTAAAAGGAATCCAGACAGGAAAAGAAGAATTGAAACCCTCACTGTTTGCAGATGACATGATCCTCTACATAGAAAACCCTAAAGACTCTACCAGAAAATTACTAGAGCTAATCAACAAATATATTAAAGTTGCAGGATATAAAATTAACACACAAAAATCCCTTGCATTCCTATACACTAACAATGAGAAAACAGAAAGAGAAATTAAGGAAACAATACCATTCACCATTGCAACAAAAAGAATAAAATACTTAGGAGTATATCTACCTAAAGAAACAAAAGACCTATACATAGAAAACTATAAAACACTGATGAAAGAAATCAAAGAGGACACAAACAGTTGGAGAAACATACCGTGTTCATGGATTGGAAGAATCAATATTGTCAAAATGGCTATTCTACCCAAAGCAATCTATAGATTCAATGCAATCCCTATCAAGCTACCAACGGTATTTTTCACAGAATTAGAACAAATAATTTCACAATTTGTATGGAAATACAAAAAACCTCGAATAGCCAAAGTAATCTTGAGAAAGAAGAATGGAACTGGAGGAATCAACCTGCCTGACTTCAGACTCTACTACAAAGCCACAGTCATCAAGACAGTATGGTACTGGCACAAAGACAGAAATATAGATCAATGGAACAGAATAGAAAGCCCAGAGATAAATCCACGAACCTATGGACAGCTTATCTTTGACAAAGGAGGCAAGGATATACAATGGAAAAAAGACAATCTCTTTAACAAGTGGTGCTGGGAAAACTGGTTAACCACTTGTAAAAGAATGAAACTAGAACACTTCCTAACACCATACACAAAAATAAACTCAAAATGGATTAAAGATCTAAATGTAAGACCAGAAACTATAAAACTCCTAGAGGAGAACATAGGCAAAACACTCTCCGACATAAATCACAGCAAGATCTTCTATGACCCACCTCCCAGAATATTGGAAATAAAAGCAAAAATAAACAAATGGGACTTAATGAAAATTAAAAGCTTTTGCACAACAAAGGAAACTATAAGTAAGGTGAAAAGACAGCCCTCAGATTGGGAGAAAATAATAACAAATGAGGAAACAGACAAAGGATTAATCTCAAAAATATACAAGCAACTCCTGAAGCTCAATTCCAGAAAAATAAACGACCCAATCAAAAAATGGGCCAAAGAACTAAACAGACATTTCTCCAAAGAAGACATACAGATGGCTAACAAACACATGAAAAGATGCTCAACATCACTCATCATCAGAGAAATGCAAATCAAAACCACAATGAGGTACCATTACACGCCAGTCAGGATGGCTGCTATCCAAAAGTCTACAAGCAATAAATGCTGGAGAGGGTGTGGAGAAAAGGGAACCCTCTTACACTGTTGGTGGGAATGCAAACTAGTACAGCCACTATGGAAAACAGTGTGGAGATTTCTTAAAAAACTGGAAATAGAACTGCCATATGACCCAGCAATACCACTTCTGGGCATACACACTGAGGAATCCAGATCTGAAAGAGACACGTGCACCCCAATGTTCATCGCAGCACTGTTTATAATAGCCAGGACATGGAAGCAACCTAGATGCCCATCAGCAGATGAATGGATAAGGAAGCTGTGGTACATATACACCATGGAATATTACTCAGCCGTTAAAAAGAATTCATTTGAATCAGTTCTAATGAGATGGATGAAACTGGAGCCCATTATACAGAGTGAAGTAAGTCAGAAAGATAAAGAACATTACAGTATACTAACACATATATACGGAATTTAGATAGATGGTGGCGATAACCCTATATGCAAAACAGAAAAAGAGACACAGAAATACAGAACAGACTTTTGAACTCTGGGGGAGAACGTGAGGGTGGGATGTTTTGAAAGAACAGCATGTATATTATCTATGGTGAAACGGACCACCAGCCCAGGTGGGATACATGAGTCAGGTGCTCGGGCCTGGTGCACTGGGAGGACCCTGAGGAGTCGGGTGGGGAGGGAGGTGGGAGGGGGGATCGGGATGGGGAATACATGTAACTATATGGCTGATTCATGTCAATGTATGACAAAACCCACTGAAATGTTGTAAAGTGATTGGCCTCCAACTAATAAAATAATATTAAAAAAAAAAAAAAAAAAAAAAAAAAAAAAAAAAAAAAAAAAAAAAAAAAAAAAATAGCCAGGACATGGAAGCAGCCTAGATGCCCATTAGCAGATGAATGGATAAGGAAGCTGGGGTACATATACACCATGGAATATTACTCAGCCGTTAAAAAGAATTCATTTGAATCAGTTCTCATGAGATGGATGAAACTGGAGCCCACTATATAGAGTGAAGTAAGCCAGAAATATAAAGAACATTACAGCATACTAACACATATATATGGAATTTAGAAAAATGGTAATGATAACCCTATATGCAAAACAGAAAAAGAGACACAGAAGTACAGAACAGACTTTTGGACTCTGTGGGAGAAGGCGAGGGTGGGATGTTTCGAAAGAACAGCATCGAAACATGTATATTATATATGGTGAAACAGGTCACCAGCCCAGGCTGGATGCATGAGACAAGTGTTCGGGCCTGGTGCACTGGGAAGACCCAGAGGAATCGGGTGGAGAGGGAGGTGGGAGGGGGGGATGGGGTGGGGAACACATGTAAATCCATGGCTGATTCATGTCAATGTGTGACAAAACCCACTGCAATGTTGTGAAGTAATTAGCCTCCAGCTAATAAAAATAAATGAAAAAAAAAATTGTATAGGCAGCGACTTCCCTGATGGTCCAGTGACTAATACTCTGAACTCCTAATGCAGGAGGCCTGGGTTCAATCCCTGGTCAGGGAAATAGATTCTGCATGCCACAACTAACAATCCCGCATCCTACAATAAAACCCAGTGCAGCCAAATTTAAAAAGGAAAGAAAACAAGAAAATAGATTTTTTTAAAAGTGTATGGGCAAAACAAAATGCCTGTTTCATTAGTTGATAATTTTTAGTACTCTTAAGATTTCAATTTCAGTTGAAAAGAAATTGTAGTTAGATTTTCTCACTATAAAAAAATTCCTGAACATGCACAATAATCACCAAGAAATCATACCCTATCAGAAGTTAGTTAATCATAACTTAATTTTTAACAATGTAATTATTGAAAATCCTTTCCAGGCTTTTACAGCAAAAAAAATATATATATTTTAAATGTGGCATAAGGTACCATTGAATATGTTTTTGATTTAATATATCCAAAAGCAAGACTCTGTTAAATTGTTAAGTAAGCCCTGAAGCAGATTAATTCTCCAATCCCTAGCATTTCCTGGAGTCTTCTATTTGGCACTGATTTATATAACTTTGAATAAACACAGGCAGGAAAGAATAAGCTAACTAGTAGAAGTAGAACCTAGTAAAAGGATCAGCCCTCCTTTTAACAACCTTGCAATGGCTTTGCAGCAGAAGCAAACACTATTGTCCTCATCCTCAGGGATAAATATTTGAGGAGAGGCAGGTTAGGATACTTGGAAAGTAGTAACTTAAAGCCAAAGGGTAGAGAAGATGAGGGCTGAGGGGTGTGACCTGGCCTCGGAGCTTCTCTCCTGACATCAGGGGATGATGGGAGCAAAGTCATGAGCGTTGAGACTCAGATTCCAGAGACAGCCATGAGCTGTGTTTCACTGGGGAGTGAAAGGGAAGGAGGAACTTTAAGACTGAAGACCTTTAAGAGGGAGATAGAGGCAGAAGTAGGGTAGGTGGTGTTTGGAGAAGCGAGGAGGTGCTCAGAAGCTGCCAGTCAGATTGACTTTACATCAGCCTGGAGAGAGAGAGAGAGAGAGAGAGAGAGAGAGAGAGAGAGAGAGAGAGAGAGAGAGAGAGTGTGTGTGTGTGTGTGTGTGTGTGTGTGTGTGTGTGTTGGGTGGAGATGATTCAGTGGCGGGAACATGAACTTGTGCTTCAGAGACTGCAGAGTTGCACACAAAGGTAGTGCACGTGCTTACACGCCATCACAATTGGCTTCCGCACCATTAAGACTTGCTCTCTTCCTGTCACCTTTGGCCCAACAACAGCCACTGGAGCCCCCATTCAGCAGGCTGCTCCTGTCTTAAGGGCTTAATTTTTACCAACTACATTGTCCCTAACAACAACCCTATGAGGTAGATCCTGTAATAAACTTCGTTCATAGAGGTTTCCCTCCTCATAGGGAGGGAAAGGAAACTGAGACACAAAAACATTAGGTAACTTGTTCTGGTTACAAATGGCTGAGCTGGGATCCAAACCCAGGTAGTTTGGCTGTGACTTTCCCTGCCACACTCTATTGGAATATATTCCTTACAACATGCTTTCCAGCCTCCACACACCCTGGAGACAAGGGTACCAGTGTTGAGTCTGCTAAGATGCATCACAACCAGAGTCCTGAGACATCCCTGGTGGTCCAGTAGTTGAGAATTCACCTGCCAATGTTGGGGACACTGGTTCAATACCTGGTCCAGGAAGATTCCATATGCCATGGAGCAACTAAGTCTGCATGCCTCAACCACTGAAGCTCGGGTACCTAGAGCCTGTGCTCTGCAACAAGAGAAGCCACTCCAATAAGAAGCCCACACTCCGCAACTAGAGAAAAGCCCACCAGCAGCAATGAAGACCCAGAGCAGCCAAAAATTAATTAATTAAAATATCCCATAATCACTTATGTAAAAAAAAAATAACAGCCCTGGATACCATCTGCCCTTAAGGACTTTATCCTCTGAGCTCTCCAGTTTCCTGCACCAGGAAGGCAACAGCGACAGTTTCTGATGGCCGCTGGCATTATCCCTGCACCTCATGGGGCTAACTCCTTAGTTCCTCTATCCCAGTGACCTCTCTTTGGACAATCCTTATTTTTCTTCCCGGAGACAGGAAAGAAGAAAAGGATACGAGATTTCTCCTTAGCTTCGCTCAAATACAAAAAGCTCACAGGGCCTCTTTTCCTCCTACAACTTAGTTTTAGATATAAATGTTTAAGATTCCAATCAACACTGTAAGAAAAACACTTAAGGAAAAATATTTCCTCCTGGAAAAATTGAGGAAGATTGAGTTAGAGTGAAGAGTAAATTCACACAGAGGGGTCAAACCTTTATTCATTAGTAATATGTTCATTTGTTCAACAAATATTTGAGAGTCTACAGGTACCATGGGTCAGTCAAAGGGCTTCAGTGGAGAATAAGCCGAAGTTCCAACATGATGGAGCTCGCAACTAGTGGAAGCCACGTGCCAGGTTTCACATGTCTATCATCTACTGCTTTCAACAACTCTTGGAGTTTGGCTCCTGAGCTTATTTTACAGTTGATGAAACTGAGGCTCAGAAGAATTAAAAATGTGAACCAGGATTCAAACCCAATGTCTCTGAGCCCTCCTTCCTTTCCAACTGCACCTCAGCTGAGAGCACACATTTTGCAGTTTCATGATCCTCACCATTTTCATCAAGTAAACTCATGTTCCAGTCTAGGTGAGTGGCCTTGGGCCTGCCCTGGACAATGAGGCAACAGGAATAGAGAAGAATATTTTCGTGAGAGGAGAGATTTAGCAAAGCATCTAGACAGGAGGAGCAAAATAAGAGAAGGTAACAAAGAGACTTTAACAGAAGAGAAATGAAGATGGAGTTATAATATCTTATTTCAATTCCAGTTTTACAGAGTCCTAGGTATTATCAAACAGCAGTTTTCAAATTGGCACACACAGAGGGTCCATTTTCAAGATCTGTTTGCTGAAATGCTTCTTTAAGAATTATTTCAGTTGATAACTAAAGTGCTTTTTAGAATTAAATACTATCTTTAGTGTTTAATTATAGAGTTTTACCCATGACAGATGCTATTTTTAAATAACTTAATGTATAGTGTGTTTAAATATCATTCCTTTAAAAAGTGCCTGGAAGTGACTAAGTCTGCTTGGGGGGGGGGGAGGGTGGGAAGAGCAGATAAAGTATCTTATATAACATTTGACATCATTATATTATCATTATTCAAGACAACTGGAGGAGCTAAATTTAAGACAGGAATGAATCTGACCTTCTCCAAGTATTAACTTACTTCAGTATATTTTCTAAAGCAAACCTAGAACAAATGGAACCATCTTAAAACTTGTGTTTACTTTTATGGAAACTGCAATTTCTCATCAAAACGCTCGATAAGCAACTGTTCCCCAGGCATTCTTCTGCAACATCTTTGATTCACTCAGGCACACGTGCATTTATTCAGCAAACACTTATGGAATGTCTACTTGGTGCCAGGTGTGATGCTAACTACAAAGATGACTAAGGCACATTTCTTCTCTGCAAGAAGCTGACAGAAAATCTCAGCACAGTGGAGAAAGTGCGATGACAGAGGAGACAAGTGTCAACAGGGAAGGGTAGGCAGGTAGAATAGGTTTCTGGAGATGGTGAGAGCTGGCCGGAGTATTAATGGTTGAATTGATGTGTATGTGTGTATGTGAGAGAGAGAGTCAGAGAGAGGGAGGGAGGGAAAGGGGTGCGGAGAGAGAAGAAGAGATCTGAAACAGAGTTAGACAAATCCACGTGGTGAGCAGCGGCAACCTCAAATCTTTTGATGTGAGTGAGAGATCACGTGGGTTGTGAGACAGTCGAGCAGGCCCCAGCCCAGAGAGCCCCATTCGCTGTGTTAACAACGACTAACATCTACCAAGTGCTCATAACATGCCAGATGCTATTCGAAGCATTTTATTTTGTCTCATGTAATCCTTCCACCACCCCATATTATGAAGTAAGTACTATTTTACTATCCCCATTTTATAGACAAGAAAGTGTGTTAATGTTAGTCGCTCCAAAACTCCAAACTCCAAACAGTTGCATCCAAACTCTTTGTGACCTGATGGACTGTAACCCTCCAGGATCCTCTGTCCATAGGATTTCCCAGGCAAGAATACTGGAGTGGGCAGCCATTCCCTTCTCCATGGGATCTCCCTGACCCAGGGATTGAACCCTGATCTCATGTATTGCAGGCAGATTCTTTACCGTGTAGGCCAGATGAGAAAACTGAGGCCTAATTTGGCTAAGTAGTTTGACCAGTTCTCACAGTATGCAGAGCTGAGATCTGAACACAGACAATCTTCCTCTAGAGTCCATGGTGGTTTGGGCTTGGTGGGACAAGTGACTTGTGGGATGTTACTTCCAAATCAGGGATTGAACCCACACCCCTGCAGTGGAATCATGGGATCCTAACCACAGGACCACCAGGAAATTCCCAGAGTCAATGCTTTTAACTCCTTAAGCCAGGCCTCACTGGCAGTGGGAACTTATTTTGCAGCAGGGGAACAAAATGACTGAATTGCATACCAATTCTCTGAATACAAATGAAATATTTCATAACCCGATACACTTAAATTTTATAAGGAACTAAAACAGACAGAACAGTCAGTGCACAGAGAGCTGCCCTCTCCAAAGAGGACATACCCTGAATCAAGAAGTGAATTAAGAAGCATTAGTGACGGGCTAATGAGACTCCTCCTAACATGACATTAGGCAGTCAGAGGAAATCTGCTCCACCTGCCCCCGAACTGGCTTTCAAATTGTCACTTACTAATAGGTCTGCCATAGCCTCAGCTAGATGCTGAGAGGGTCTCTCCATTGACCAACTTAAAGTGCAGCCCATCCTGGCTGGAGTCACAGGGAAGACCAGTGACTGGGACTGTGCTATAAAATGATGTTTTGATGTCTGTTAAGGAATATTGATAATGGAAAGGAGAGTAAAGAGTTTGTTTCTTCACAGTAAGAAGAAACTGCCATCCTCTAGGGCAGAGGAGACTGCCATTCATTCATTCACTGAACAAATATTTATTTATTATTTGCATTATTATTCGTTTATTTTTTTCGGCCACACTGTGCAGCTTTCAGGATCTTAGTTCCCAGACCAGGGATTGAACACAGTCCCCCAGCAGTGAAACCATGAGTCCCAACCACTGGACACCACCAGGGAATTCCCTGAGCTTAATTTCCAATTTGTTCAAGCACTGTGATGGTAGGTGCTGTGGATACGGGGGTGAGCAAAATCAGACAGATTCCTTGAGGAGTTTACAGTGAAACAAGGGAAAGGGGCACCAATGAAAGAATCACTCACAAGTCAATGTGCAACTATAACTGGAGTGAAGCCTTTGAAGAAATTTGAGGTAAAGAGAAGAAATCCCTTTCTCTGAGAGGCAGGGAAGCCTTCCCTTAGGCAGTGAGGACTGAGCTGAGATCTGGGAGACAAGCAATTGTAAGAGCATTCCAGATAGGCAGAACCTCCTGTGAAAAGATGCTGAGGCAGGAATAAGAGGTGTCTCATGTGGGGATGTGAGACTAGGTTGACTCCTCAACCTAGTTTAGACCTTCAAGGCCTGAGACGACACACTGGGGATTTGATGCTTTATGCTGAGAACAAACTTTAGGTCAATAAAATGTTTAAGGGTTTTCATTGGGGAACATGATATGATTAGATATTAATCTAATTAATCTACCCTATTAACGAGATCCTGGATCATCTTTACTATAATTATTCTGGATTCTTTTTCTGAGAGTTTGCCTATCTCCACTTCATTTAGTCATTTTTCTGAGGATTTATCTTGTTCCTTCATCTGGGACATAATCCTATTTCTTTTCATTTTGGCTAGCTTTCTGTGATTGTGCTGTTAGTTCTGAAGGCTGCTGGGATTGTAGTTCTTATTTCTTCTGCCCTCTGATAGATGAGACTAAGAGGCTTGTGCAAGCTTCTTGATGGGAAGGACTGGCTGTGGGGAAAACTGGGTCTTGCTCTGGTGGACAGGGCCATGATCAGTAAAACTTTAATCCAATTGTCTGCTGATGAGTGGGGCTGCTCTGGCAGTTGTTTGGCTTGATGCAACCCAATCCTGGAGTCTACAGGCTCTTTGGTAGGGCTATTGGAATCTGCCTGCAATGTGGGAGACCCAGGTTTGATCCCTGGGTTAGGAAGATCCCTTGGAGTAGGAAATAGCAACCCACTCCCGTATTCTTGCCTAGAGAATTCCATGGACAGACCCACTCCAGCATTCTTGCCTAGAAAGTTCCATGGACAGAGGAGCCTGGCAGGCTACAATTCCACTGGGTCACAAAGAGTCGGGCACGACTGAGCAACTAACACATACTTCAGAGGCCTTACACTGAGAGGCATCTCCCAGGACTGTTGCTGCCAGTGCCCCTGTCCCCGTGGTGGGCCACTGCCAACACCTGCCTCTGCAGGAGACCCTCAAACACTCACAGGTAGGTCTGGCTCAGTCTCCTGTGGGGTCACTACTCCTTTCCCCTGGTTCCTGGTGCACGCAAGATTTTGTTTGTGCCCTCCAAGAGTCTCCATTTCCTCTAATCCTGTGGATGTTTTTTTTTTTTTCCTGATAAAGCAAGAGATTTTATTGGGAAAGGGCACCCAGGTGGAGAGCAGGAGGGTAAGGGAACCCAGGAGAACTGCTCTGCCGTCTTGGCTTGCAGTCTTGGGTTTTTTTCCTGTGGATGTTTTATAATCAAATCCCACTGGCCTTCAGAGTTAAATTCCCTAGGGATTCCCAGTCCCTTGGCTGGATCCCCAGACTGGGAAGCCTGATGTGGTGCTTAAAACATTCACAATAGTTTCTAGGTCCTTCCATAATCAAGGACCTCCTATGTAGGGAGAACTTCTTTGGTATTATTGTTCTCCAGTTTGTGGATTCCCCACCTGGCAGACATAGGATTTGATTTTATCATAATTGTGCCCTTCCTACTGTTTTGTTAGAACTTCTCTTTTGTCCTTGGAAGTGGGGTATCTTTTTTTGGTCTTCCTGTTTATGGTTGTTCAACAGCTAGTTGTGATTTTGGTGCTCTGGCAGGAGAAAATGAGTGCACATCCTTCTACTCTGCCATTTTGAGCCAATCTAGATGTACACACACACACACACACACAAAAACAACTCTGCATATTGGACTGGAAGGAGGCAAAAGTTTACCCGGTTCTTCTCTTACTGCATTTAAAGAACATTTATTGAGCACATGCCAGCACTGTCCAGTAAAAACTTAGCATTAAAAAATAACATAAGCCACATATTTTGACTTTTCTAATAGTCACAGTAAAGAAAGTAAAAAACAATAGTAAGATTGATTTTAATATATTTTATTTTACTCAATATATCTAAAATATTATTATCTCAACATGTAATAATATTAAAAAGCTTAGTCTTTGAAATCTACTGTGTATTTCACAGATCTCAATTGGAACACAAAATATTCATCAGAAAGACTTCATCTGTATTTATCTTTTATAAAATTTACAGTTAAAAAAAATAGGCTTACACCCCAATGTTCACTGCAGTACCATTTACAATAGCCAACACATGGAAGCAACCTAAATGTCCATCAACAGATGAATCCATAAAGAAGAGCCCAGGAGCCATAACTACTGAAACTCACATGCCTTAGAGCCTGTGCTCTCGCAAAAGAAAAGCCACAATGAGAAGCCTGCGCACTGCAACTAGGGAGTGGCCCTTACTTCGACTAGAGAAAAACTCACACAACAATGAAGACCCAGCACAGCCAAAAATAAAAATAAATAAATAAAATTATATAAAAAAACTATCCATTTAAAATTTATTTATATTTATTTTTCTTAATATGAAGAAAGTTTTTCTTTATTGACATTGACTTGCAATGTTTCAGGTGCATAGCAAGATGATACAGTTGTATGTGTGCACATTTTTATTTTTGAAATTATTTTCCATTGTAGGTTATTACAAGATATTAACTGTTGTTCCCTGTGGGTATACAATAAACCTTTGCTGCTTGTTGCATATCTATTTTTTAAAATTAGAAATCTAGCATTCTATTCATACTAAGTCAAACAGGTAGAATCAAAATATCATAAAAATTCTAATGAGATGGCTGAAACTGGAGCCCATTATACAGAGTGAAGTAAACCAGAAAGATAAAGACCAATACAGTATACTAATGCATATATATGGAATTTAGAAAGATGGTAATGATAACCCTATATGCAAAACAGAAAAAGAGACACAGATGTACAGAACAGACTTTTGGACTCTGTGGGAGAAGGCGAGGGTGGGATGTTTTGAAAGAACAGCATCGAAACATGTATATTATCAAGGGTGAAACAGATCACCAGTCCAGGGTGGATGCATGAGACAAGTGCTCAGGGTTGGTGCACTGGGAAGACCCAGAGGGATTGGGTGGAAAGGGAGGTGGGAGGGGGGATTGGGATGGGGAATACATGTAAATCCATGGCTGATTCATGTCAATGTATGGCAAAAACCACTACAATATTGTAAAGTAATTAGCCTCCAACTAATAAAAATAAATAGAAAAACAAACAAACAAAAAACAAAAAACACACAAAATGTCATAAATTTTTTAGTTAGGCAAAAATTCATAAGTTTTCTAAAACATATATATTATACATATTATTTATATGTGTGTATACAAAAGCTTTCTAATATGCTTGGTAAAGGCTTGAGAAAGAACATAAAAAAGAGAAAGAAAAGATGGAGAATTTGGAAAACATAAGCTAAATGAAGTGAGAATACTGAATATGACATAGAAACAGTGAAACCAACTAGATAAAAGTAAAAGATCATCACATAGTCCAGTTGTTGTTGTTTTTTTTTTAGTCCAGTTGTTTTTGAACATGGCTGCTCATTAGAAACATATCTGGAGTTTTGGAGGAAAAAAAGCAATACCTGGACATTTGTATTTTTCAAAAAATTCAAGATAATTCTGATATGCATCTGGATTTTAAAAGTGATTACAAGTTTTTTTTATTAAATGGTAGTTTTAGTGATATAGAATTCTATTATTTTTCTGTTGACCAATCATGATGCAATGGTATGAAATGAATAACAGTTACATAATATCACAATAATCAGAGAAGGCAATGGCAACCCACTCCAATGTTCTTGCCTGGAGAATCCCAGGGACGGGGGAGCCTTGTGGGCTGCCATCTATGGGGTCGCACAGAGTATGACTGAAGTGACTTAGCAGCAGCAGCAGCAATCACAATAATAAAAGATGTTTGTCACTTTTCACAATTAATAGCCAGACAAAAAATAAAAATAATTACAACTGTAAACCATAATGGGAACATTATTAGCCTAACAATATAAAATAATTACATACAATTTGAGGGATCAAGCAGAGTGATATGGTAAGTGGAAGTGCATACATGCACATGTTTTCATCTACCCAGTCAGTCTATGTCTTTTGATTGGTGCATTTAATCTATTTACATTTAAGGTAATTATTGATATGTATGATACTATTACCATTTTCTTAAATGTTTTGTGTTTATTTTCTGTAGGTCTTTTCCTTCTCTTGTGTTTCCTTCCTAGAGATGTTCCTTTGGTGTTTGTTGTAAAGGTGGCTTGGTGGTGCTGAATTCTCTTAACTTTTGCTTGTCTGGAAAATGTTTGATTTCTCCATCAAATCTGAACGAGAGTCTTACTGGGTAGAATATTCTTGGTTGTAGCTTTTTCACTCTCACCACCTTAAATATACCGTGTATTTTCCTTCTGGCTTGGAGAGTTTCTGTTGAGAAATCAACTGATAGGTAGGCCAATGAGCCTCCTGCCTACTCCTCTTCCTCAGGGGTCCCCAGTCACAGGGAGAAGTTCCTGCCAGAAGAAGGGACCCTGGGGAGCAGACGCGTAACTGGGGTGTCTGGCCCAGCAGGCCGAGGCACCAGACCTCTGTCTATCAGGTGCCACTCCTCTTCACACAGTTGCCACCACTTCCTGTCTTTTCTTTCCCCATTTGACATCAAGCTGAGCAGGCAGATCTTTCTCTCTCTCATCCAAGACATCTATAAATTTCTAGGGAGACTAATTTTGCCCTTGCTGTCAACTCTAGGCAATGCATAGCATTCACAGCTTCACTAATCGTTTGCCTCAACTTCCTCCCACCCTAATTCCATTTGATAGATTAATACAACAGATATGAAAGAGCCTGATTCTAATTTTTCCATCAGAAGTGTAAGCTCCTTGGAAGCACAGACCAAATGTTATCTTCTTGCCTTTTCTTTCATTCTTTAAAATTCTCTACACGGTTTCTCAGCCAATCTATTTAACGTAGGAGTTTGTTGCTTTTGGGGAGGGGCGGGGGTCGGTGGAGCTTCCCAGGTATCTCAGTGATAAAGAATCCACTGGCCATGCAGGAGACTAGGGTTCAATCCCAGGGTTGGGAAGATCCCCTGGAGAAGGGAACCTCTCTCCACTCCAGTATTCTGACCTGGAGAATTCCATGGACTGTCTGGTCAATGGAGTCGCAGAGTCAGACACGACTGAATGACTTTCATTTGTTGCTTTTTATGTAATAATGGCTGACATCAGTAGAGTACTTATGAAACACCATGAACCTCACATGGATTCTCTCATTTAATGCACATGAAGTAGATATCCTATGAAGTAGATATTACTATCATTTTACAAATCAGGAAGTTGAGGCTCGGAGAGCTTAAATAATTTATTCAAGATCACACAGCTAGTAAGAGGCAGTCAGGCTAAACTCATTTCTAATCCAGAGTTTAACCCTTGTATGACACTATCCGAAGATGGTTTGCCACTGTAGCCTTTTCTCTAGAGTTTATGCTTGGTCTGAGAACGTCAGGACCTGCCAAACGAGTTCTGTGCCTGTTTGTTTTAGCGAGAGAAAGTCTTCAAAGTCCAGGTAACCATGACCCGGATGTAACCAATAGATACCAAGCCAGAGGGCAGCAATCTGGAGCAAACGCCTGCCTAGCTCGCTTCCTCTAAAGCTTCTAATCTCAGCATTCAAACTGGGTGTGCCTATCAATCCGTCCACCTGCTACACTCCACATGGCTCCACCCTGATTTCTGGCAGGATGAAGGCTCACCCCAAGAGGAAAACAGGGAGGCTGTGCCCCCTTGTGGAGTTCTCCCATTTCATAGAGGGCGAAATTGGTACTCAGAAGGGCGAATCAAGCTCAAGGACGCAGAACGAGTTAGTCCCAGTTCTCAATCACTGGATTTATCTCTCTCAGCATTCTAATTTGCTTCAGCCCCAAAGGAGATAAACACAAATCAGTGCTTCACAAAGAAACCTTGAGTTGAAGTCTGAGACCTCAGAAAAGCGTTGACAAAGTCCCAGAAAACGTTGGCGGATCCAGGAGACGCCTTCCCAGCCTGGGGACCGTCCTCTCCCCTTCAGCCCCACCCCTCCACCCGCAGCCCAGCTACATCCCGCACTCCTCGCTCACTCAGGTTCCAGGCCCCGCCCCCGGAGGCCGCAGCCAATCGGAGAGCCTCGCCCCCGCCGGCAGTGACGTGCCCCCCGCAGCCGCGGGATTCAAACTCCCGGAAGCAGCTCCCGCGCCAAAGGGTGTGACTGGGCCGACGCGAGCGCGGCGCTTCGCCTCAGGTGCTGGCTGGCTGCGGGGAGGCGACCGCGGAGGGTGGCGGAGGCGGCCAGGACCCGCAGCCTTGAGGCCGGGTGTGACCGCGGGGGAGGCGGGGTCAGTGGGAGAACGCGCTGGCTGGGATTCAATCTCTGCCTACCTTGGAGCCAGTGGCCGTTCCCTGGCACTCATTTTTTTGCCTGTCCCCGGAAGACCGTCGCCGATTGGATCCCCGCTTTCAGCTCTGCCCGTGAGTATTGCCATCCTCTTTCAGACAAGCGCAGGGCGTCCTGGTGACTTGGCCACGTCCTTTCCTTAGTACAGCAATTTGCGGATTAGCAAGCACTTTCATGTCTATTCTACAAACATCTTCACCTCAGAGGTGAGAAAAAGGGTGCCTCTTTTTGCAGTTTTCTTTGCCTCTCTTCCCACAGGAGATCTTATGTGAAGGTGTTTGTAGATTTGCCTCCACTTGTAGAAGACGTGGCCTGTAGTAGATGCTTTGTGCCCTTTGCTAGGTATCTTAATCTTTCACCTTAGAATGGACAAAAATCCAGGGCTAACCTTTTCTGGTGGCTTAGTGGTAAAGAATTCGCCTACCAATGCAGGAGACGAGCTTCGTTCGATCCCTGGGATGGGGAGATCCCCTGGAGAAGGAAATGGCAACCCACTCCAATATTCTTGCCTGGGAAATTCTTCATGGACAGAGGAGCATGGTGGGCTACAGTCCATGGGGTCGCAAAAGAGTGGCACAGGACTTAGCGACTAAACAATAACATACAGGGTGACCCTAAAGGTTATTTTCATAGAGAAGCCTTCCCCACCTCAGCGTCTAAGTAAGTCTCCCTTACTTTTACTTGTATCATTTATCACTGTACTTTTCTTTTACTGGATAACATTTGTTTTCCAGTTTGAGGATCTATACTTGTTTCCTTGTTATTGCCTGCCTCCTCTGCTAGATTGAAAGTTCCGTCATGTAAGGGACATGTCTCTCTTTCATTCTTGTTTTCAGCCAGTTTTTACCCAGCACCTATTATGCTGCCTGGTAAATTAGGTTCTCCAATATTTTTTTGAATGCATGAATAGTATCATATTCCTCTGGCTTCCTTAGTTACATTATTATTCTTTTATTTGGGGATCCATAGGTGGGAAAATGCTTTTTAACCTCCCTAATTAAAGCTACTTTTATTATGTGCTCAGTATAGACTTGGGTTCAATCTTTGGGTCGGGAAGAACCCCTGGAGAAGGAAATGGCAATCCACTTCAGTATTCTTGCCTGGGAAATCCCATGCACAGAGGAGTTTGGGAAGGCTATTAGTCCATGGGGTCGGAAAAGAGTCAGACATGACTTAGCAACAAAACTTTTCCTTACTTCTTGTTCTTAATTCCTGCCATTCCTGAATTCTTTGAATATTGGGTCTCCTTTTCCTATAAATGCCTCATACTGAATTCTTCTCACTTCTGCCCACTGTGCTCTCTGAACATTACAGTTAAGATAGAACTGAACTAGGCGTATCTTCTAAAACAGAGGATGCACCATTATGTCAGGTAATGATGTTTCAGTGTCCAGATATTCAGAATTATATTATTTGTCATTGGCCTTTTATTCTAGAGTAAAGTTTGTCTTTGTGATCTAACTTTCAGGTTTCATTTAACGGTTTAATTATTGGTTATCCCTCTATTTTTTTTTAATGAAACGTTTCTATTGAAGTATGACACACATAAGAATCCTGCACAAACACAGACGTACAGGTTGACTATTGACTACCTCCATGCATCTACCACCCAGATTTAAAATATATATATATTGTTGTTAGCAAGTTAGAAGCCATACCCCACTGAATCACTTCTATTTACATAGAAAAGTTCTTCTGTTTAGTAAATAGGTTATTAGATCTTTTCAAGCCTGAGATTTGACCTTGTAAACTCAGATTTCTTTTTACAGGCACTTTAAGAAATGTCTTCCAGAAATCCCAAAGATTTAATTAAAAGTAAATGGGGACCAAAGCCTAGTAACTCCAAATCAGAAACTGCATTAGAAAAATTTAGGGGAGAAATTGAAGCTTTAAAAACATCAGTGGATGAAATAACAAGTGGAAAAGGAAAGCTGATTGATAAAGACAGACACAAACTTTTGGAGGTAAGACCTTTTAAACTGTAGTAAGCTTTACTATGGTAGATGAGAAAGTATATGATATAATCTAGTCTTTATGTTCAATAAATGTAAACAACAAATCTAATCATGTCACCTTTGGGATGTAGATTTTAGTATAAAGGTTTAAAAACCCATTTAATCATGTATTTTGGCTACTTTACAAGTAATTTTTGTTTTCAGGTTTTTTTTTTTTTAAGGTAAAATCATTACAGATATCAGCATTTTGTGTTCTGTTAAACAATATTTCCCTAATTTACAATTTGTTATGACATAGTCTGAAAAGGAGTTAGAAATATTAGAACTGGAGGGATTTAAAATTTAATCAGTTCAATTTATTTTGCAAGAGTACTTTTATTTTTCATAGTTAGAAAACAAATGATCCCTACTAAATAATATCATTGGATTTCTTTAAATTTTACTTTATAAGGCACATCATAAAACCAAATGATTTATTTTTTTTTTAACACATATTGAGGTGAATTCTTATTCAAGCATGGAGAAATGATCTATCACCAATTCTTAGACATAAAGATTATCTTGTAATCTGGTGAAAGAATCTAGTAGCTTTCCTGAGAGTTCTCTTTCCAATTCATTTTACTTCTGACAAGCAATGGCTGTCAAAATCCCTTTATAATCAATTGAAATTAAACTTCCTATAACTTCTACCAGTTTGTTCTAGCTATGTCCATTAAAGCTACACAGAACAAATCTTTTTTTTTTTTTTTTATCCAATTGAGAGCTTTTCCGGTGTCCAGGGCTTCCCAGATGGTGCTAGTGGTAAAGAACCCACCTGCCAATGCAGGAGATTTAAGAGACGGGGTTTCTATCCCTGGGTTGGGAAGATCCCCTGGAGAAGGGCATGGAAAGATATTCCAGTGTTCTTGCCTGGAGAATCCCATGGACAAAGGAGCCAGACGGGCTACAGTCCATAGGGTTGCCAAGAGTTGGACATGACTGAAGTGACTTAGCATGCATGCATGCAGATATACAAGGAAATCTTGCTCCTCTTACTTATCTATAGGCCAGCCCCATATTCTTCAGCTTTACTAGCTTTTTCTCATCCTTGTCACTTTCCTGAACACTTTTCTGGTGTTCATGTCCCTCTTGAATTAATGCTTCCAGATTGCACACAGTCACAAACACAGATTGAAACAGTACTATTATTTCCCCTAATCTGGATGCTGTACTCTATGAAATCTTGGAATTGTATTGGCTTCTTTGGTAACTGTGTCATAATACTGTCTTATCTTAAGCTGGTAGGCAACTAAAAATCCCCTCATCATTTTCACACAACCATCCAACTCTATGTCCCCGTCTCTATTTGAAAAACTGTTTTTTCCCGCCCACCCTCAAATGTGAGTTTTTAGTTTTAAGTTTTTTTCCTTTGTCAGCATGTAAAGCCATTTTACTTATTTTTATATCATCTCTATATTAGTGCTTTCTCCCTTTTACCAGCAAGAGTTTAACTAACATGCCTTCTTTAACTTTCCAATCCTTGAAAATGTTGAACACTCCCTTGAAGATCACCTTCTAGATTTGATACCAAATCTTTTTTTTCCCCCAAATCGTTTATTAACAAAAAGCAAGTTTATGAATGTGATTTTATACACCTATAACATTCTGTAATATCTGAATTCTGTTGCTTCAAGTTCATTAGCAAGCATGTATCTCTTTGTGTAACTCAACTTTTAGCCATTAAAATGACTAGAATTGGCATGATGGGAGAATGATTAGCAGATGCTCAGGTGAGAGTCAGCTTTTCTTTAGCTTTCTAAGTGGTCTCTCCTGTGTCCATGTCCTGTTCATTTTATATATATCTTAACCACAGCACTTATCATACTGCATAAACGTATTGGTCTAACTCTCTATGAGCTCTCTGAGCATTTTTTTGGTCCTGGTATCTGGTATAATGCTGACTTGATACATAATAAATACTTCCTACACGCTTGTTGTAATGTACTGTTTATTTTTGTGTTTGACCTGGCCTTGTTCTAAGATTCTTCTTAGTTTATATCTAGAAAATTCGAGTCCTTGAGGCTGAGAGAGAGAAGAATGTTTATCGCCTCACAGAAAAGGACAAAGAAATACAGCGACTCAGAGACCAGCTAAAAGCCAAGCACAGCACTACTGCATTGCTTGAACAGCTGGAAGAGAAAACGAAGGAAGCTGAAAGAAGAGAACAGCTCTTGAAATCCTTGTCTGAAGAGACAGATGTGTTGAAGAAACAGTTGTCTGCTACAACTGCAAGGCTTGCTGAACTTGAAGGCACGGCCAATACACTTCATTTATCACAGGTACTAATTTCTTTAAAACCTGTTTTGTTTTGTTTTTTTGGTCTTTTCTGATGCAGTTTGTAATTCTTATTAGGAATGGGTTTGTTAAAACATGCTTGTCAAATGGTGAAACAGTATAGTATACTAACAGGTTTACTTTTTTTTTTATCATAGTCTGGTTCTTCTCTATAAGCAAAAATAGGTAATATGGCTCCCCCCACTGACCATACCATTGTTTTGCCCAAGGGAGTATTCAGAATACAGACTCTGCTGTGTATCTACAATAGCCAGGAAGTGTTTATTGAATTCTTTTTTTCTTTAGTTTGTATTGTGAGAACAATGGCTTCATTTTTGGGTTATTTTTCATATTTGAGATACCCAATTAAAATAGCAAGTATGCTTTTCTCCTGTCTTGTGTTTTAGAGTCATTAGTGTAGTAGAAAGAGCAGGGATTTATGGTTCGGCAGCTCTGAATTCAGATTCCACTTGCTAGCTGTGTGAGTCTAAACAAATTCCTTAACCTCTCTAGCCTTAGAAACAATGCTAGAATTCACCAGACCCCTCTCCTAAATTTGTTTCCACATCAGTAAAATGAGGATACGAGTACTGGAGATTAAATGTTACAATATATGTGAATAACCTAGCAGAGTGCCTGGCATGTGAAGTGAAAGTCGCTCAGTTGTATCTGACTCTTTGTGATTCCATGGACTGTAGCCCACCAGGCTCCTCCGTCCATGGGATTCTCCAGGCAAGAATACTGGAGTGGGTTGCCATTTCCTTCTCCAGGGGATCTTCCCAACCCAGGGATCTAACCCAAGTCATTGCAGGCAGACGCTTTACCATCTGAGCCACCATAGTGCTAAATAAATAGTTTCTTATTGATCAGACCTTTGATTCTCTTGAAAATTTGGACATGTGAATAATACTAATACTACAGCTATTAACACTACCTGCAGAACAAAGAGCACTTCTCTGGTAGCTTAGATGGTAAAGAATCTGCCTACAATGCAGGATACCTGGGTTTGATTCCTGGGTCAGGAAGATCCCCTGGAGATGGGAATGGCAACCTGCTCCAGTATTCTTGCCTGGAGAATCCCATGGACAGAGGAGCCTGGTGGGCTACAGTCCATGGGGTTGCAAAAAGTCAGACACCACTAAGTGACCAAAACTTACTTACTTACAGAAGAAAATCTATTGCTTTCAAATAAATGCTTCAGTGATGTTAAGGGTCTTTGTACTCCCCTTTAGAGTGGGTCTTCCTACTCTAAGAGAATTTGCCTGCCAATGCAAAAGATGTGGGCTTGAGCCTTGTGTCGGGAAGATCCCCTAGAGGAAGAAATGGCAACCCACTTCACTATTGCCTGGAAAATCCCATGGACGGAGGAGCCTGGCAGGCTACAGTCCATATGGTCGCAAACAGTTGGACACGACTGAGCGACTTCACTTTCACTTTTACTTAAAGCTCAAGAATCAGTTTCTCTACTTTTGAAGATGGAAATATAAATCTTGGTAGAAATGATAATTTTAAAAATGTATTCATATAATTACTGTGGGATACTCACTGTTAATTTCTGTATTAGTCAGCATATCTAATCACCTGACAACCAACGTCCAAATCTCAGAGTCTTATACAAGTGATTATCTTTCCGCTCATGTCACAGCTTATTTTAGGTTGGAGTGGAGGAGGCTTTGCTCCACAGAATCATTCAGAGATCCAGGTTCCTTCCTTCTAGTGGCTCCCCCATCTCTCAGAGTGCAGTCCTCCACCAGATCCTTTATACACAGCTGTGGGCTAGAGAACATGTGAAGAACTGGGTTAACCTGTGGGGTCTAGGCCTAGGATTGACATATCTCATTTCTGCTTACATTCCACTGGACATAATTCAGTCTCCTGACCTCACTAACCACAGGAAAGACTGGGAAAGGTGGTTTGCAGTGTGCCCAGGATAAAAGGAAAGAAATGTGATGAACTCTCTCTGTCATGGTTTCCACCTGAAGGACTAAATTGAGAGGGGTAAAGAGCATCTCTAGAGAAACGAATATATATTTTGAGCTTTCTTGCCATCCTTTACACAAGTCTCTTTACTCAGAGCTGTTAAACGACTGAAATGCAGCTTTTTATGAGCTTTGTTGGCTAGCTTTGGTACCTTACCACCTGGAAAATGAAAGTGTTGTCACTCAGTCGTGTTCGACTCTTTGCGACCCCGTGGACTGTAGCCTACCAGGCTCCTCCATCCATGGAATTCTCCAGGCAAGAACACTGGAGGGGGTCTCCCCAACTCAGAGATCAAATCTGGTCAAACTCGATCTCCTGTAGGTGGATTCTTGACCGTTTGAAACACCAACTTACCGTCTACTTCCCTCTTTTATTGCCTCTGAAAAAATGAAGAAAAAAGAGGAGACAGATTATATTTTGAGTTCTATATGAATGAATACTAATTAATACTATTGCTAATGTTGAATATAAATATGATTCTAGAAAACAAAATTTATCTTTTATTTGATAATATTTTCCGGATTTCATTTAAATAGGCCAGTTGCTTGGTTTTGTTTCCTGGTGAAAATCAGGGCTGTTCATCTCCACTGAGGGCTAGTCTGGTGATTCTGGGGTCCAGATGACCTCAGATATCAAATTAGATATGAAATCTCAGGGTGTCCAATCTGCTTAGGAGCCCTCCAGGACTCCAGAACTAATTCCGCACTGCTACTCATCACCTGGCATATACCGGTTCTGGGTTTTGGGATGTATGTGAAATATACTGTCTTATTATGAAGGTAAGTATAATGAGGAAACTTATGTTCTTAAATTATCATGTTAACTACTATTGATCTACTTACAGACTGTGGCTACAAGTTGCTTCAATTCATCAATGAGTAATATTCATGAAATGGAAGTACAGTTGAAAGATGTAAGTTCATTTTTATTTTATTAAGTTATAGCTAAAGAGGACTAATTCCTTTATTATTAAATTTCATGGAAATTGACAACAGTAATGCTGTAGCTTGAAAAAAATCTTTTGAGGAGATGAAGAAATGAATGGTTTGAAATCATCTTTCTGGGTTACCACATTTAAGTCTCTTTCCAGACTTTTAAGAGGGCCAGTTCCTCTAAGTATGGTCTCTTTAGGCTAGAAAACCTTGGAAATCACCCATTTCTACCAAATAACTCAACAATATCCTGTTTTCACTTAAATCTAATTTGCTCAACTATTTTATTATAATAATGTAATTTAATATGTATTGTTTTTTCTTTTTGTTTACCCATGCTACATGTCCTCTTTAGTTTGAAATTTTTCCCTTGGAAGCAGTATTTGCTTTCCTAGTTTGAAAAGGAAATACATTCTTTGTGTATTTAATATTTCTTTTTCCTAGAGTTGGATATGAGGTTAGCTGTATTATTCCAAACTTATATCTTAAATGGATTGGTGGGTTGCATTGAAAATTAAATAAATTGGGGACATAGGACTAGTGGTCACAGTGTATTTTTTCAAATTTTAAGATTAGATATGCGAAGTATGAAATTCTTGATTTAATTATTGGGTCAATAGGTAGATACTGTGTTTCCAGAAATATTACTGGCATGTCTACCCTGATCTAAGTGTGCTCTTAAGAGTCCTGTTTTATCTCACATAGCAGGCATACCTTGAGGCCTATTTGATTTTCTTTCTTTTTTTTTTTAAATATTATTTTATTAGTTGGAGGCCAATCACTTCACAACATTTCAGTGGGTTTTGTCATACATTGACATGAATCAGCCATATAGTTACACGTATTCCCCATCCCGATCCCCCCTCCCACCTCCCCTATTTGATTTTCAAGAAAAGAATTTAAATCTGTTAGTGTCTGTATAACTGAGTTCTAGAGTACCTTTATCAAAGTAATTTACCTAGAGGTAACTAAAATAAAAAAGAAACACAATTCTTAAAGAACTATCAAAATAAGTTTTTTTGTATGTCATATATTATCCCCAGCATTTAGATAATTGGAAAGAATGACTAGATGGAATCTGGTGAAGTTTCTTGAATTTTATAATGTCTCTTTTAGCAAAGTGCCTGAAAATAGATGCTGTTTTCTTAAACCCATGTGTAATTTTTAGGCTTCTCAGTGCTAACTGCTTCAAATATCAACTAAAGTTATTTTTATGTAATGACGATTAGTCTGGGAGAGAACCTGAGAGTCTTCATTTCCAATAAGTTTCAGGTGCTGCTGCTACTGTTGGTGGTCTGAGGACCACCATGTGAGAACCATTAACTTACACTTGAGGAGTAAGAGGTGGCCAAGCTCTGGTTATCCCTTTGGGATCTCAGCAGATCTTTCAGACCAGGGGGAGAATTATAGTTGGAAGACTGAGGAGCAGGGAAAGAAAAATCTCACTCCTAAGTCTACAGGACTCAGCCATTCTAGCCCTATACCCTCTGCAGAGCTCCCACAAAACTTCCTATAGAAGTTTGCCCACCTGTTTTAAGAATCAGTGTTTGTTAGGCTAAAATAAGTCCTAAAAATCTGTTTTACTTTTCTTAGGGCCAAGCCATATCATTCCTCAGCTATCATTTAGGTCTGGCTCATATTTTGAAACAGTTACATCGTGTTAATGCTGTAATCGCTTTCCTGATAGCTCAGTTGGTAAAGAATCCACCTGCAATGCTGGAGACCCTGGTTTGATTCCTGGGTTGGAAATATCCCCTGAAGAAGGGATAGGCTACCCACTCCAGTTTTCTTGGGCTTCCTTGTGCCTCAGCTGGTAAAGAATCCGCCTGCAATGCAGGAGACCGGGGTTCAATCCCTGGGTTGGGAAGATCCCCTGGAGAAGGGAAAGGTTACCCACTCCAGTATTCTGGCCTGGAGAATTCCATGGACAGTCCATGGGGTCACAAAGAGTCGGACACGACTGAGTGACATTCACTTTCAATGCTGTAATCATTATCCAGTGTCAGTAACTTTAAAACCAAATAGCTAAATGTCAGTTTTAATAGGCATTTCTTGGTCTTAATTTTAAAAATCTGATTTTTAGGGAATTCCCTGGTGGTCCAGTGGTTAAGACTCTAGTCTTCCACTGCAAGGGGTATGGTTTTGATACACCGTCAGGGAACTATGATCCATAAAGCCACATGGGGCAGCCAAAAAACAAAAAATCTGACTTTTAAACATAGAATTACTGAAGATAAATAATAATTATTTTTAATTTGGGAAAAAATCAAATTTACAGAAAAGTTATAAGAATGGAAAATAGTACATACATAAGTTCACATACTCTTTACCAAAATTGAACTCATTAGCATTTTATCCCATTTTATACTTTCTCTTCCAGTTCCCGCCCCATCCACACACATACACATACACACACAAACATAATATTTTTTCTGAACCATAAAATAGTTGCATATATCTACAGCCTTTTCAGCCTGTATATTCCAATGTATATTCCTAAGAATGAGGATACTGTTACATGACCACCATACAGATATCAACTTTAATAAGTTTAACATGGGCATAATACTTCTGTGTAATCTACCATCCGTATTCCAGTTTTGTCAATTGACACACATTTTTTCTTCCTTCAATATAGGCTAACATTTCAATCTATGTTAGAGTTTTTGCCCAAGGAAATATTTAGTGAATCCCTGCCAAAGCAGGAGAAAGAGCTTTCATGGCATTCCTCACAGCTTCACTTTACCTATTTTATATTTTTATTGATAACTTGGGTGAATATGATAAATGCATGTCTAACAAATGTGTAGAGACACAAAGCTGGAAGAGATAACTAATCTAAAGATGCAAAACTCATAATGTCAACATCCACTGAAAGCTATCAAATCTACTTTTTGTTGATTCTATAAAGAAACGAAAGTAGATACAGTCAGTGAGATCAGTAGTAAAGAAATGTTTATTACTTTATTGAAGTAACATCGCCATCATGTGGCCCTTTAGAATAATGTCTCATCCTCGCTTTGGCAGCACATATACTAAAATTAGGCTTCCCTGGTGGATCAGATGGTAAAGAATCTGCAGTGTGGGAGACCTGGTTCTATCCCTGGGTTGGGAAGATCCCTTGGAGAAGGGAATGGCAACCCACTCCAGTATTTTTGTCTGGAGAATTCCATGGACAGAGGAGCCTGTCAGGCTACATACAGTCCATGTGGTCGCAGAGTTGGACACAAATGAGCAACTAACACACACACACACACACACACACTCACACACACGTATATTTTACTTCAGTTGAGTCACACCAGGCAGCTTTTTTGTTAAGAACTTTGCGTTTGTGCCATCTCTTTTCTGGCAGCCCTAAAGGATAAAAAGTCATACCTCCTGGCTGCCACACTTTAGTCATTGATAATAATTAATTCTCCCAGGTCAAGGATGAATTATGACACAAAGGATACATATTATACACTTGTAAGACTACAAAAATAGTTATGGTAGTTCTATGACAAAATATTTTGATTACATTTTCATGCATTACTTAGTTAATTAGTAATAGATTTTTGAAAGTGTTTTTTTCTTTTTGAATCACTAAATGTATTGTTCTACTGTGCGTAAGGAACTTCTAGATTCCTTCCTGCCCTCTCGTCCCTCCTCTAAACACTCTCGAACTTCTGTCTAGGTCTACAAGGCTTTCTGGTTCTTGAAGGCATTTTCTCCACCCCATGTTGTCAACATCATTCACAAACATTTATCAGGCAGCTTCCAGGTACAGAAGCACAAATAAGGAACTGTGAAATAAAATATCTAAACAAGCCTATGCCCAGCTGTCAGAGGGCTCAGGGTATAATTAAGATAAGAAATATCATCAGGAAGCAATCAAGAGTTCATGAGTATAAGATGCCAGGTAGACAATGGACACAAAAATCACTAGTTGCTTATGAAGGAGGGAAGTTTGATGAGGACAGTTACGGTGAGGAGCCTTGAAAGATAAGCCTGGACCCACTGGAACTTGCTGTAATGTGGAATTTAAATGGGCAGATAACATAGGAAGGGATTGTAGAGCACCATGCACGAAGGGAAGAGGCACAGAGGGTGTGCTTTATTGTGTAGACAACAAGGAAGCAGTGAAGGGGAAAGGTCAGGCTGTGATTTGAAGGGATGGGAATTGGCAGATTGTGGACAATTTTAATGTCAGCCTAAAGGACATGGAACAACAGACTGGTTCCAAATAGGAAAGTGAGTACGTCAAGGCTGTATATTGTCACCCTGCTTATTTAACTTATATGCAGAGTACATCATGAGAAACACTGGGCTGGAAGAAGCACAGGCTGGAATCAAGATTGCCAGGAGAAATATCAATAACTTCAGATATATCATGACAGATGACACCACCCTTATGGCAGAAAGTGAAGAGGAACTAAAAAGCCTCTTGATGAAAATGAAAGAGGAGAGTGAAAAAGTTGACTTAAACCTTAACATTCAGAAAACTAAGATCATGGCATCTGGTCCCATCACTTCATGGAAAATAGATGGGGAAACAGTGGAAACAGTGTCAGACTTAATTTTTGGGTTTCAGTTCAGTTGAACTGAACTGAAAGGAACCTAGCTTCAGTTTCAGCGAGTGTTTTCCTGAAGCTTTAAAATATTCTGTTATTAATATCATTAAAACAATTTAGCACTTTGGGGGATCGAGGAAGAGGTTGAACTGAACTTACTAGCTGTAGCTATTTTGCCTCAAAATATTCAGCAATCATTATATTAATTGACCTAAAGCTATTGGTCATGGCCTGTGTCTCGTCTCACTGTTCTTGATGAGGAAATCAGCCTCCACGTGAGGATTTATAAATCCCCAAATTACCAAGATCCAACAGTGAACCACTGCTCAAGCAGGTATTTCTGTGGGGGTAGATAAGTCTTGGACTTCCCTGGTGGCTCAGATGGTAAAGAATCCGCCTGCAATGTGGGAGACCTGGGTTCGATCCCTGGTTGGGAAGATCCCCTGGAGAAGGGAACATCTACCCACTCCAGTATTCTTGCCTGGAGAATTCCATGGACAGAGGAGCCTGGCAGGCTACAATCCATGGGGTCACAATGAGTCAGACACGACTGAGAGAGTTTCACTTTCATGTAAGTCTTGGCTTCTCTGGGGCCTCAGATGGTAAAGAGTCTGCCCGCAGTGTGGAAAAACTGGGTTCAATCCCTGGATCAGTAAGATCCCCTGGAGAAGGAAATGGCAACCCACTCCAGTATTCCTCCCTGGGAACCCCATGGACGGAGGAGCCTGGTGGGCTACAGTCCACCGGGTCGCAGAGTTGGACATGACAGAATGACTCACACTTTCATGTTAAGCAAGTCAGCACAAGTGGCACAGGCAGAGGGCTCAGTACCAATGAGCTTGGCCATTGGTGAAGGGGTTTTAGCATCAGTGTGTATACCTCCTTCTGGGGCCCTTAACATTTTACACCTGTGACATTAGATTTAGCTGTGCATGTTCTCTTTACACAAGTAGTCATTGAGACTTACTTCCTCAGCCTTCCAGAAACAGAACAAAAAGGGGGCAGTCCCTGATAGCTCAGTTGGTAAAGAATCCGCCTGCAATTTAGGAGACCTCTGTTTGATTCCTGGGTCAGGAAGATCCTCTGGAGAAGGGATAGGCTACCCACTCCAGTATTCTTGGGCTTCCCTGTGGCTCAGCTGGTAAAGAATCCGCCCACAATGCGGGAGACCTGGGTTCGATCCCTGGGTTGGGAAATCCCCTGGAGAAGGGAAAGGCTACCCACTCCAGTATTCTGGCCAGAAGAATTCCATGGAGTATATAGTCCCTGGGGTCACAAAGAGTCAGACATGACTGAGCGACTTTCAGTTTCACTTTCCATACTCTTGGATGGAAGACCTAGATTGGAAAGGAGAGAAGAGTTGTAATCTTATTGCATTTTGGTGCTAAAGTATAAGCATTTCAAGACTTTGTTTTCCCTCTACTACTCATGGGCGAATCTTCTTTGCTAGCTTTCAACTTGAATTTCTGTCCTGCTGCTACTGGCAAAACAGGGGTATAGGTGAACGGGAGGTGTTTATACAGTTGTGTACAGCCCTGGCAGTCTCCTTTGGCTTTGCCTTTGACTGAATTTCCAAGGATCCAATGGTTAAGACCAGTGAGAGTTAGAATCAGAGTATATATCAATTTGTCCCAGTTAAAAATCAAAATATCAATAGAATTTTTCACTAAAAAATTTCATAAATCTTTGGGCTTACCTGGTGGCCCAGGGGTTAAGAATCCACCTTGCAATGCAAGGGACATGGGTTTGATCCCTGGTCCAGGAAGATACCACATGCTGCAGGGTGTCTAAGCCCGTGAGCCTCAACTACTAATGCCTGAGAGCGTAGAGCCCATGCTCCGCAACAAAAGATGCCACTGCAGTGAGAAACCCACACTCCACAACTAGAGAGTAGGCCCCACTCTCTGCAAGTAGAGAAAGCCCATGCACAACAATGATGACCCAGTGCAGCCAAAAATAAAATAAATATTACCTTTCATAAACCTATACACCTCTGTCCATATATGCTACCTTGATTTCTCCACTGAAGTTAACGTAGCTTCTTCTGTGAATATTGGCTAATATCTTGCCACAGATCAGGTGGAATGAGCCACAGAAAATGTAGATGAGATTTTATAAAATTTTCCAACTTTTCCTAGGTGGCTGGTAAAGCATAGCTAGGTTCTTGTAGGAAAGATATAACTGAAATGAAAAATTAACATGAGCAGTAATGGTAAAGTAAACCACTTTCCCTGTTACCAGCTAACTTAAATAGACATAGTTTGTTTTATTAATATTGTCCATCATTCAAATAATTTCTCAACTATACATTGTATGCAAAAGCTGGGAGTCCTTTTGGAAGAACATGGTCTGCCACTTCAAGGAACTTAATATAAAGAATCTGCCTGCAGTGCAGGAGACATAGGAGATAACGGATTCAATCCCTGGGTGAGGAAGAGCCCCTGGAGTAGGAAATGGCAACCTACTCCAGTATTCTTGCCTGGAAAATTCCATGAACAGATAAGCCTGGCGGGCTATAGTCCATGGGGTCGTGAAGAGTAGGACTCGACTGAGTGACTAAGCGCGCACAATCTATTTGAAACAGCAAACACAGAAAAAAGCTAATGAGGATTGGTAAAATAAGTTTTTAAAATATGTAGGTATGTGTTTATAACAACTGAGTTCCTAAACCCCTATACAAACTAGATGAAAGTTTCCATTTGGTGATTTTTGAGCTCTAAAAGATGAAAACTGGTGATAAAGAAAGGGGGTGGTGTTTGAGTTGGTTCTCCGGGAGGCAGACACAAGATGGAGTAGTCAGCAGTGCAGTTTACTGGGGAGCCACATCTGTGAAAGGAAGAGGAAGGCCCAGGATTGAGGAGGGGTGGGGAGGTGGCACTGTCAGAGTAGGATGCACGCCTGACAGAGCCTCTGTCCACCCCTTGGAGAGCCCCCAGGCAGAGCCCTCAGGTGGGTGGAAATACCTCTCAAAGAGTACTGAGCACTGCATCTCCACCTCTGCCACAAAGACATTCTATTAACCGAGAATGATGTGGATACCAACACGAGGCAAACTGTATAGGAGACAGCGGACAAATGAACGTAACCCTGTGTGGACATGACTTGGCCATGTTATTTGGAATTCTGAAGGTGTGTGGCCTTGGAATATGTCTCTGTGTGGGAAGCTTTACAGTGATGCCTGGAATCATTCTGTGATATGAGCCATCAAGTATTTATGTGCTGGAAAAGACTTCGTACCATGTGGTCCCTTGTCCATTTGAAGGGTTTGGGTTTTGATTATTGATTTGCTTTCATTTTCACTTTGAGGCTCTGGAGAAAAATCAGCAGTGGCTTGTGTATGATCAGCAGCGAGAGGTCTACGTGAAAGGACTTCTAGCAAAGATCTTCGAGTTGGAACAGAAAGTGGAAACAGCCCCCCAGACACTCCCACAGCAGACAAAAAAGACTGAATCAGAAGGTACTGGTATAAAAATGTTCTTCTGGGTTGGCCTGCCTGACATTTTCCAAAAAGACAGATGCATCAAATTTAGATTCTTATAGATCTGTGTTATAAAGTAAAACAAGAGCAGGTCTGCTAAGGCCTGAAGTAAGAAATCCCATTTTAGCCAATCTTCCGAATTCATCTCCCATTGTTTTCTGACACCAGAGGATGAGAGGCACAGGGTAAAGGGATCTTGCAGCTCTGCAGGCACGTTAGGTTTTTTCCACCTTGCAAGTCCTTTCCCTCCTTCAAAGTCCTGCTCCAGCTTCATTTCCCTGGTGCTAGCCTTGTCAGTGACTATCTTGTTATTCGGCTTCCCTTTAGCAGTTATTCATATCAACTCTAGGAGAAAGATTACATTTTTATACATGATGCTTCAATCATTTGAATCTCACCCTAGAACTGAGATGAAGTTCTTATCAGTGATGCTGTCTGTTTGCCAAAGGCTTTGCAGCTTCTTTGATCTCCATTGAGTTTCACAAGAGCCTAAGAGCAAGGGCAGAAAGGATCATTATTCTCATTTTACAGATAGATTCAGCAGTTCCAGGTGATGAGCCAGGAAAAGAAAAAGCTCTGTGCAAGGCACTCATTTAAATGACTGACAGCCCTACTGGTTCTGGAGCCTTGAATTACAGAAAGAGAAGTCTCATAATCCCAGAGCTTCACATTTGAATATTTAAAATGAAGCTAATGCTAAAACAGTACGAAAGGAATGTCTCTAGAGATAATTCAAAGCTGTTTATCCCTCAGGGGACAAGGTTACTACTGTACTGCCATTATAAATTTGCTACACGTGAAAGTAGGTTTTTAATTATGGGTGAAGTGTAGCTTTTTCCTTTGGTAATACGATTTTTCTTTTCTCTCTCCCTCTCTTATTTTCTCTCTCTTACTTTCTCTCTCTCTCTCTGTGTTTTATCAAAGTGGTATATGCGTTAATGTCTCTATTTGTTTTTTGTTTTCTTTAGACATTAGTGACACGCCCACCCCCAGAATAATTATATTACTGTTTCTGGCTCTTCTAGCTATTAATTTTGTAACTTCAAGTAGTATACCTGAACTTCTGTTTCTTGTTCTGTCAAACATCAACCATGATCCCTGTGTCTCTTGAGTCTTCATTTTTGAGGATGAGGAAATAATGTGATCATGAATACAGAAGCATAGTTACATTCATTTCTTCAGGAAAATTACCTATTTTGTAAAGTGAGTTGTGTCATGATATATTTGTCACAGGTTATCTTCAAGAAGAAAAGCAAAAATATTACAACCATCTCTTGGCAAATGCAAAAAAAGATCTTGAGGTGGAACGACAAACCATAACTCAGCTGAATTTTGAACTGAGTGAATTTCGAAGAAAATATGAAGAAACCCAAAAAGAAGTGCAAGATTTAAATCAACTGTTGTGTTCCCAAAGAAAGGCAGATGTACAACATCTGGAAGATGATAGGCAGAAAACAGAGAAAATACAGAGGCTCAAGGAAGAGAATGATCTTGCCAGAGAAAAACTTGAGGAAGAGAAGAAGAGATCTGAAGAGCTGTTATCTCAGGTGAGTCTAACCAGCATGGTTTTCCGTGGTTCGTAAGCCATAATTTCCATGGTACTTACTAAGTGTCAGGGGCTATTTTAACTACTTAGGAACCAGCATGGAACAACACAAGTTCCTACCCCCTCATAGGAGTTCATGCTAAGAAGGGAGACAGACCATAAGCAAGTACCTAAATAAAACAGGGCAGTATGATCGAGAGAAATTGAGGCCAGTGAAGGCCTCACTGAGGAGATGGTATTTGGACAAAGCTGAGGGTGAGAAGGCACCAGTGAGGTGAGTGACTGGGAATTCCCTCCTGGTGAAGGGATCACAGACATAAAGGTTCTGAGTGAGGAAGAGGTAGGCATGTGTGAGAAGCTGAAGGGGGGCAGTGAGGAGGAGGTAGGTATATGTGGGAAGCCGAAAGAAGGGGATCGGGGATCCAGGTTGATTCCTAGGCTGGCACTGTGAACTGTTCTCAAGTTAATTCACTGTATACCTTCCATGTTCTCACTGTGCTCATAGCCAGATCTGGAATGTCTGTCTCAGTAATGTTGGCATTACTATGTTAGATTTATTAGAATTGAGTACTATTTCAACAGAAACTTATTAAATATCCCCCACAGCATGAAATAATGGAAAACACATAATTTGGGGTCCATCCCAGGTCTCTCATTGAGGATGTGTAGCCTGAGGAAAATCAGCTAACTTCTCTGACTGACAGGTTATTTGTGTGTCAAATTAATAATAATAAATCTTATAACCTCTTTTCACCTCATAGGACTTTTGTGAAGGTCAGCTGAGAGAAGGTGAAAGCACTTTATAAATTAAAGGACTAGGTAAATGTTAGTTACTGCTACTCTTAGAATAGTGATTTCTAAAATCCTCCAGAATTTGAGAGAGAGGGAAAAAATGGCTTATAACATTTGCCTTCTCAGTCTTTACCATGCTCACTTCTGCCTAAGGTGTGAGCAGTGATATTTACAAAAGATTAAGCAGAAATGATTGAAAATTTGACTCCAACTCTGTGGCTGAGAAGGCCAAGCTCTGCCAGCTTTGTTATCCTACTCAGAAATATCAGTGAATGTTAAGACCTACTTGTCTACTCTGACTTAGCGCTTTCTGTCTACATTCAGTCTGTGCCTCGGGGAACTCGGCCTGGTTAGTACTGCTCAGCTGTTTGCATAGATAGCTGTCCAACCACAGCTGGAAGGGCTCGCCCAGAAGAGCAGGTGTTGCCCTGGTTAGAGATGTGACATTTGCGAGCCTTTCATGCATCCTGGGTCGGGTCAAGCTATAAAAAGTTGATGTGACAGTGTTGGTTCTATTTACATCCTACAGGTTCAGTTTCTTTACACATCTCTGTTGAAGCAGGAGGAGGAACAAACAAGGGTAGCTCTGTTGGAACAACAGGTACTCATGAGGGTTTCTTCTAAATTCAGTTTAACTTTTGAGAAAATGGAATTTTTCCTCATGTTTACACTGTTGTATGAAGAACCATTTGTAAGTTCTATAAAATGTTTTTTTAAAAACTTTTAACAAAAGTATTGAAAGTGACAACTTACACCAGCCATATGTTCCCATTACTATCTTTAGGCTAAACCAAATTCTCTAAGGTGACATGGCAATTTTCTTGACAGACAGATGTTTGCCTTAGCAAACTTTCTTCTTCCCTAAATGGCTGGTAGTCTGACAGGATGTTCCTAATAGAACTACTTGATAACTTCAAGTAGAACTCAAAGAGAGACCAGTTACTCTCAAGAGACCAGAGATTTTTAGTATATTCGAAACCAGGGAACAGCCATCTCCTTCCCCTCCCCACAAAAAGAAGGATGAGGAGGACAGATTCTAACCAGCAACTTCTTAAGCTGTTCCTCACTCACTTAGACCTCACACTTTGGCTTTGTTCCTTGGACAGAGTTTCTTCATTTATCAACATCTACCTGTGCTCAGAGGAGTTCTTACTCTGATGGCACAACATGTTTTTTTCTTGTGATACTAAAGAAACCTCCAGTCAGGAAAACTAGACAGTATACAGTAGCTGTCATTGTCTTATCTTGGGCACTTTTTTCCAGATGCAGGCATGTACTTTAGACTTTGAAAATGAAAAACTTGATCGTCAAAATATGCAGCATCAATTGCATGTAATTCTTAAGGAGCTCCGCAAAGCAAGAAATCAAATAACACAGTTGGAATCCTTGGTGAGTCTGGAATGGTTAAACAAAAACTTATTTCATCTTTCTTTTTCTGCCATCTTTCTATTTATATGTTAAAGCAGTTCCCAAAATAGGAGGATACAGTTTAAGAATAGCTGTTTCTTAAATTAGTCAGATCAAATCCCTTGCCTCATTTGAAGCATCTGCCCTTTGAGCATCAGTTCAAAGTACTAGACAGAGGGACATTACCAGCCTCTTGGTAATGATAACATTACCAGTGCCTGGGATCATCCCCACCCACTCTGGGCTCTGTGATTCTAGAGGCACTGAACAGAGCTTGGCCTGGGGGACAAAGGGAGCAAGGCAGGGCAGTTTTAGATCCTGAACTGAAGTTGTGCTTTTCTCTTTAAAAAAAAAAAAAGAAAAAACTGTTGCTTTTAGGGCTAATGGACTTTTACTGTTAATACACTCTTGTAGGCATACTGATATAAGCATAGTCTGTGGATTACCTTGAATACATAACCTTTTAAAACATTAACCTTTTTAATAACATTGCTTCTATGAGGAAATGGTTTTGATTTACCTATTATCATTCTACTAATAAGCTTTGAGGGACTTCCCTGATGGCTCAGTAGTAAAGAATCCACCTACCAATGCAGGAGATCATTTGATTCCTGGGTGGGGAAGATCCCCTGGAGAAGGAAATGGCAACCCACTCTAGTATTCTTGCTTGGGAAATCCTATGGACAGAGGAGCCTGGTGGGCTACAGTCCATGGAGCTGCAAAAGAGTCAGACACAAATTAGAAGCTAAAGAACCACACGGTAAGCTCTGGACCAAACCTGTTAGGGTCTGTTCCATTAGCCCATATTTTGTATATGATCCTTGTATTGCAGAATATTTGCACAGGGTGAAATGTCACAAATAGAATTCCTCAGCTTTCGAAAGAGAAAAAAGCAGTTTTTACAATCATTTGCAATTTCTTTATGAATAAAAGACAGAAAATAATTTTTTGGCTCTGTTTATGTCATTGATTTTTACCATAATATTTAAAATTGAAATTTAGAATTCATTCTTATTTATGACTGTTTATCAAAGTACAGGAAGCCAAACAGTGTCCAAATGAATCCATAATTTTCCTGTATTTTTCTTTGTTTTCCTACCATTCATTTTCACAGTATGCTTTAAAATGTTCATTTTTAGCTTTACTGACTGTTCTAAATTTCTCAGGGAAAAAAACATGAAAATGAGATATCACAAATGAATTATACAGTATCTTAGTCGTTCCTGTGTATAATCTGTGTGACCTGCTAAGATTTTTTGCTGCTCTTAATTCCATACAGTTCTTTATTGCTGAAGTTGCCCGTCTTTAACCTAGCAATCTTTGTCAGCATTGCCCATAGTCCTACCTTTACATGTGACTCTAAGCATTTTAATAAAACCTGCTACGTAAACACCTGATCCTAGTACTTCCTGGGTAATTTCAGTGATTTATAACAACCTCATAAGGCTTCCCAGGTGAAGCTAG
The DNA here is from genome assembly GCF_963930625.1 of Muntiacus reevesi. Lineage (NCBI taxonomy): Eukaryota > Metazoa > Chordata > Mammalia > Artiodactyla > Cervidae > Muntiacus > Muntiacus reevesi. The sequence continues at coordinate 137,466,989 of NC_089250.1, forward strand.
TGGTAAAGAATCCACCTGCCAATGCAGGAGACATAAGAGATGTGGGTTTGATCTCTGGGTAGGGAAGATCCTCTTTAGAAGGGCATGGCAACCCACTCCAGTATTCTTGGCCTGGAGAAGAATCCCATAGACAGAGAATCCTGGTAGGCTACAGTCCGTAGGGTCACAAAGAGCTGGACACAACTCAGGCGACTTAGCATGCATGCATAACCACCTTGTGGTAAGTTACCAGTGTAATACCAGTGACTGGAGAGATTCAGAAGAAAATCTAGCTAGAGGGCTGAAGCAACTGGAGTATCTATGGAGCAGTTACAGCTGCTGAGTGGTAGACCATCTATACAAACCATGTTCATTTAACACTTATTTTTCAGAAGCAGATTCGCGAGTTTGCCTTCACAGAGCCATTAGTCACTTTCCAAAAGGAGACTGAAAACAGAGGAAAAGTTGCCTCACCAAAAAGTCCCACTGCTGCATTAAATGAAAGCCTGGTGGAATGTCCTAAGTGCAATATCCAATATCCAGCCACCGAACACCGAGATCTACTCGTCCACGTTGAATACTGTTCCAAGTAGCAATGTGATTATTTTTTGTTTTTGTGTCAAAAGATTCAATACTGTATCTTATGTTAGCTAGTGGACATTTTGAATTTCACCTCCCCTCAGAAACTGCCTGTCTACCTTTAAGACTCTAGCATAGCAGTGAATCATTGTGTTTTGTTTTTGTTTTTTTGCCTGCTTTGCATTTCCGAGCATTGAATGCTGAGACCGCCAACATTTTGCACTGTTAAAGTACTTGATGAAGAAAACATAGTTCAGGTTATTGCTTGTAGGTCAAATCTATTACACCAACAAGCAAATATTTTATGTTTTTGGATTTTTAAAATATCAAAAGCAATTAACCAGGGATCTTTATTGTTATTATTTTTTAATCCAAGCAGTTCGTAAGCCTGCCATTCTGACTTTGATGTCCTTTGTGAAGAGATGGTGATACTTTTTTCTTTTCATTTATGTTTCCTTTCTATGATAGAACAGTTATTAGAAAAGTTGGGCATTTTCTTCATCTTGCTGCTTACTGTTGAAACTGTAGACCTAGCTGTGTTTGAAGCACAAAGCAGATTCCTTACTCACCACACGGTGTTTTCTCTGATGTTAACTGGCTATACCTTTAACTTGAATTTCATCAGCACATGTTAGTTAGCTAAAATTGTTAAAATGAATTTTAACAAAACCACCGAGCCCTCTCTTTTGATATGCAAATGTTTTATTTATTTATTTTTGGCACTCTTAAAAGCTGGGTGATGTAATGAGCAGATATTTGCTTATCTGAATATTTTTATACATGTGTGCATAAACCAACTTTTTTTTTTAATTTCTTCAGGTTTTATAAAGTGCTTAACACTGGGCTACTGTTGGTAATGTAAAGGAGAAAAGAATAAAGAGTTATTTAATAAATTTTGCTATGAGGAGAGTATATGTATATAGACAGGTATTTTAAGATTTCTGTCCTGAGAAGGGTGCCAGAGAGTTACAGATAAACATACAGTGTGAAATGATTTCCTTTAGGATTGGTTTGTTTGATCTTGCAGTCCAAGGGACCCTAAAGTCTTCTTCAACACCACAGTTCAAAAACATCAATTCTTTGGTGCTCAGCCTTCTTTGTGATCCAAATCAGGGTTTCTGGGGGGTGGGAAGCATGAAATGTGCCTTATCAATGAGTTCTCTAGATGCATTTTGGTGTATCACTGAAGACAGAACTACTGAACTAGCCCAACCTTAACTCCCTGATGAAACAGAGCCCCAGAGAGGGGTGTGACTTAGCCAGGTCTCTTAGCAGGTTTGTAGGAACACGAGGGAGGCCCAGACTCCCAATGGGAGTGGTTGTTAGAGCCACTACCATTTTGGCTTGTATGAAATGATTCCTGCAAAATTACTCTTTCCAAGATCCCCAGTGCTCTGCCTTCTAAGGCAAATCCAGTATTTGTTGGTCTGTTTCTCTTTATTTGCCTTATTGTTTGTGCTGTGCTCTCTGCTGTGAACCTAACATCTTTTGGCTTTGGGTGGTTGAGTGGGAAACAAGAGTAAGACACTGAAGAATACAATCTATTGCGTGCTGTGCTGTACTTGGTTGCTCAGTCGTGTCTGACTCTTTACGACCCCATGGACTTAGCCCACCAGTCTCCTCTGTCTATCGGGATTCTCCAGGCAAGAATACTGAAGTGGGTTGCCATGTCCTCCTCTAGGGGATCTTCCCAACCCAGGGATTGAACCCAGGTCTCCTGCATTGCAGGTGGATTCTTTACCAGCTGAGCTACCAGGGAAACCCCCAGTCTAGTGGTGACACCCAAGGTTAAAAGGTAGGTTCACCAAAGGTAAAAGGTAGGTTCAAGCTAGGGTTTTGCCCAGGATCTGAAGAGATAATGGAGAAAGGGGCAGGGAAGGCTGAGCCCTAGGGTGCATCCTATGGTCCACAAGTAGACAGGAGCACTCAGATTCAGATTAAAGTTATGTCTCTCAAACCAAGCAACAGAGAAAGAAGGAATGGCATGCACCTGTATGACAATGAATTAACACCTGACAATAACCTTCACTTTCTTGCTTGCCAGACACACTGTATTGATTTAACCCAAGGACCAACAAATCTTCCACTATGACAGTTTAACAAGTATTACAGATAAGTGTGTGTGCGTGTTAGTTGCTCAGTCATGCCCGACTCTTTGCGACCCCATGGACTGTAGAATGCCAGGCTCCTCTGTCCATGGAATTCTCCAGGCAAGAATACTGGAGTTGCCATTTCCTTCTAGGAGATCTTCCTGATTGAGGGACTGAACCCCAGTCTCCTGCATTGCAGGCAGATTCTTTACTGTCTGAGCCACGAGGGAAGCCCAAAAATTGCCCTAAGGTTATTTAATCGCCGAGTCATGGCCAACTCTTTGCAACCCCCATGGACTATATAGCCTGTGAAGTTCCTCTGTCCATGGAATTTCCCAGGCAAGAATACTGGGATGGGTTCCCATTTCTTCCTCCAGGGCATCCTCCCAACCCAGGGTTCCAACCTGCGTCTCCTGCATTGGCAGGCAGATAGATTCTTTACCACTGAGATACCGTGGAAGCCCTTGAAGGAGTCTCGCCTCTTTTAGGGGATATACCAAGCACAGATTTCCTCACTTGGTTCAGCAAATATTTAACTCATCTGCAATGGACAAGGTGTGGTGCCAGGCACTAGAGGTGGAGAGAGGGTATAGCAGGAACCACTTTAGAAGAGCCAAGACAGGTGGACATCAAGACTGACCAATGAATGATAGCACAAGTGAGGTCAGTGCCTCATTAGAGGTCACCCACGGGTGAGAGAGGAGAGGCTTTATGAAAGCAGCGATGACTAAGCCAGGTTCAAGGAAACATAATATTCAAGTTTTAACAGTGTTTATTCCTAGACTTATGTTGAGAGTGAATCATTCAACATTGCTTAAAGGAAAACATGGCCTGTGTTAGAGTGGTCACTTTCTGATGACAAAGGGCAGAGGTGTAGATCCAGATTGTAATAAGGTGAAAGGTGTTCCTTTGTATCTTATTAACTTGATGTTGAAAGGCATGTTGTGAAAAAGATACAGAAAGTAAACCGTTTTGAATGTTAAATATCAGCAGAGATAATAAATAAAGGTTTTAATGAAGGAGAAAGAAAAAAGTCAGCTTTGCCGTGTGATTTACAGATTTTGTAGAATGGTACTTATGCCACCTTGCATAGAGTAGGAAGATGTGTATTTTCACTCAATCTTTATAAAGTGGAGATAGATGGTGGTGGGGTGGAACTGAGACGAGAGGATTAAGAAAAAACCTTGAGGGCTTCCCTGGTGGCTCAGTGGTAAAGAATCCAACTGCCATGCAGGAGACGCAGGTTTGATCCCACATGCTGTGTGGCAACTAAGCCCCTATGCCACAATTATTGAATCCTGAGTGCCCTAGAGCCTGTGTCCTGAAACGAGAAGTCACCACAAGAAAAGGCTGCACACCACAACAAATAGTAGCTCCCACTCACTGCAACTAAAAAGCCCATGCATGAATGAAGGCCCGGCACAGCCAAAGAGAAATTAAAAAAAAAACAAAAAAACTTTTTGAGTATGTTATTTCCAGTAAAAACTTAAAAGTCTCTCACATTTGCACATAGTACAGTAATAACTATAGTAATAACTCTCTTCTAAGAAAATGATTCTGTTTATTGGAGATCAAAAAGGAAGCAGCTCAGAATTTAAATTTTATTTTGTATTGCTTCTTTGCAATTTCCAGGAGGCGCTAGTGGTAAATAATCCACCTGCCAATGTAGGAGACGCAAGAGACGGGTTCAGTCCTTGGGTCAGGAAGATCCCCTGGAGTGCGAAATGGCAACTCGTTCATTTCTGGAATTTCTCATTCATTTCGTTCATTTCTCAATTTCTGGAAAAATTCCATGGACTGAGGAGCTTGGCATGCTATAGTCCATGGGGCCACAAAGAGTTAGACACAGCAGCATATTTGGCAGTTTCAAGGAAACATGTTACTATGGCAAGAGCCCTGAAATGGGAATCACTGGACTTGGGATGAAAATCTGTTTCTGAACTTGAGCAAGGTTTCATTTCATTTCAACTCTAAGACTCAGCTTCCTCCACTGTAAAATGAGAATGTTTGTGTGTGCCCCATCCCTCTTTCTAGGCTATCATACAAATCAAAATCCAACCTATTTTGGGGAATCCTGTGTATTAAGCATTTTTAGTGTCCCACACAATATGCTTATAAACTTCCTGTGTCGTGTCATTTTCTCCTCGCAGTGACACTACCTGTGAGTTTCCAGAACTGTTCCGTCATATAAATGAGGAAACCATGGTTTAGGGAGTTTGTCGGTTGTCCAAGTCACACATCAAAGAGATTGACAGAGCTAGTATCTCAACCCAAGTTTGTGTGCCTATAGAGACAGAACTGTTATCTCCTACATTATGCTGCCACTTGTATATCACATATGAGCCAGAAAATACACATGAAAGCACATCACAGGCAAGGAAATACTGTCCAGGACTATTTTTATCTTTCAGCAATGATTATACTGTGAATGAGGATGAAGACAAGAGATGACAGTGACATTACCTACACCCACAAACAACTGTTCATTTTATTCATCCATTATAACCACACTTCTCATTCTCTTTGTAACAAGTATGAGGGCAGGTGCATTCAGATACAAATAACAGAAAAGCCTGACACCATCAGGGCACTTATTGTTTGTTAAAAAAAAGAAGTCTGGAATCAAAGAATCCTAGTTTAGACCAGCAATTTCACAACCTTAAGGCTCTGTGTAACCCTCTGTTCCCTACTCATGCTCATATAATGGATATTGCAATTACCAGCATCACAATCTAATGAGACTTTTTTTTTTCCCTGCAAAACTGAGAAACCGACAGCTGGCCAGGGCAGTGAATGAGCGCTCCTCATATGTTTCTCTCCTTTTCTGCAATGAAAAGAAATGTGTTGCAAGTGGAAATAGCCATGGACAGTACACTTCCCTTGGATCTCACTGACTAGAACTGGATTTCAATGTATCAGGATGAGCCAGGCTAGGATCCGGTACCAAGGAAGCTCTGAAATCTCAGTGGCTTAACAGTACAGGTTTCTTTCTGGCTCATCTCACAATTTAGGAGGGCGGGGGACCCTCCTTCATTTTATAGTTACAGTACCTGGAACACGAGGCCTCCCATGTCAAAGAAGCGGGGTAAGAGTGATGAAAACTACCACACCATCTCATAACTGTGCCAGACCGGAAGTGACACACTCTGCTCACATTCCTATTGGTCAGATCTTGGTTCCACTGCCCCTCCTCCTGCAAGGCGTCTGCCAAGAATGGTCCCAGCAAAGCAGATGTGAAGAACAGGTTAGAACTGTGTGCCCCTTGTGGTCCTCCCAGGTGGTTTAGTGGTGAAGAATACACCTGCCAATGCAGGAGATGCAGGAAATGCAAGTTTAATCCCTGAGTGGGGAAGATACTATGAAGAAGGAAATGGCAACCTGCTCCAGTATTCTTACCTGGAGAATCCCATGGACAGAGGAGCCTGGCAGGCTACAGTCCATGGGGTCGCAAAGAGTTGAACACGACTGAGTGGCTGAGCACACACACAAATGTGGTGAAACTGCACACCTCCAATGGGACTTGAACCCGCAGCCTTCCAATCGAAGCTATGCAACTAGTCTCAGGACTTACTGAAGCTCAGGTTCTTTATGTCTCCACATGGGAAGGAATTCAGTCAGGCAAGGTGATAGGTAAGAAGTAGCCTTGTTAATATCCTCTGTAAAGAGGTTACAGGAAAATGTGGCTGGAGAGGACGGTCGAGTCTCAGGTCTTGGGTGAGTTTCTGGGACAGGTGCCAAGTGAGAGTCCTTGGTTTGGCAGAGGACAGAATTCACAGGTGAGCTAGAGTAACGGGAAAGCAGGCTGACGGAGATAAACGTTCCACAGGCAGAATGTGGCCCTCTCAGGAGGGAAGAGGGGCCCCTGGGGAACACCCGTCATGGAGTGCGGGCCGCCTGGGGAGGTGAGAGTGTGGGGGTGGGGGCTGGAGGGTGGTGGGTACTGGGGGTGGTTAGTTTTTATGCGCTGCTTAATTTCATAGGCTAATGAGTGGGAAAGTTATTCCAATTATCTTGGAGAAGGGGCGGGAATTTCCCAGAATTGGGCCACTGCCCACTTTTTTGCCTTTTCTGGTTGGCCTGGGACCTGTCATGGCACCTGTGGTGCTGTTATTAGCATATGCCAGTGTATTACAATATGCGTATAATGAGGCTTAAGGGTTGTTGGAAGCCTTCCATCTTGGGCCTAATCAGTTTTAACCAGTTTATGTCGTGTCCTCAATGGCTGTGTCATTTTTTTTTTAAAGATTGTGTTCTGCCCCCTTCCCTCTTGTCTCATTGGCCACCCCTAGATTTTGGAGAAGAAGTGGCTGGGGAATGGCACCTGGGGGGAAGCCTGTCATTCCCTCTCACCCACCATCTCATGCCCTCACCAGGCCAGCAACCCTGGTTAAAGATAAGGTAAGAAATGTTCTCTGAGCTTCCATGATTCCTACATCACCCTCTTCTACAGTCTTTTCCTCTCGATTTTATAATAATTTCCCCTTTGCCTGTCACTCTCTCCCTTCATCCATGCCACCCCCCAATAGATTATAAGCTTCTTAAGACCCAAAGATTGTCTTCACTTTTCATCTCTGGTGCCTAGGCAGGGTCTGGCACAAAGCAGGTGCTCAACAGACGTTTTTAAAGCAATTGAATGAGGGTCCATTTGAAACAGTGATTTCAGTCATATGGCTGTATTTAAGAAATACCTGGCTCTTTAGAATTTTTAATAGAGTCATTGAGGAACAAGAAGTATGATTCACCCTTTAAATAAACATGGGTGCAAAAAGAGACCATATAGCAAACTTCAAGAATGTGACCATAAATCAAGTAAATATTTGATCAGTGACATCAATGTGTATAAAGCATTTCTTTAAGGAAACTCACTTTTGGAAATCCACTTAGAATATCTTAAGTCTGGCTTTGGCATTTTAACCAAAACTACATCTCCAAGACTGGGCATCTCCATGTCCAGAGGAGGTGCCACAGTGATAATGAATGAGGCAGAAAAAATTGAGGTAAAAAAAATGAGGTAAAAAAAATTTAGGGTAGTTTGATGTATAGTTTTTAAGAACTTTAATTAAAGGAGCCAAATAAATGAGGCACTTAATCAGCAGGTATTATCAGAAAAGATTTTTCTGAGTTTGCAGGAAGTAGGCAAGAGCCACTGTGACATCTGTGCTCCCATGAGTGGATGAGCTGCCTGAAACAGAGCCAGTTCAGAGAAGAGAGTCAGGAGGCTGACAGACACCCAAATAAGTTGTTTGGGTCCCTGGATCCTGTGTGCCTAAAGCTGGATCCATCTACTGGCCTTTCTGCTTACCTGAATCAGAAAATGGCTTTTCCTTTCTCTTTCCCACCCCACCTTTGGCCTCCTCTTCCTCCTTCTTCTCTTTGCTTAATTTTGAGTTGAATTTCCAACCAAGACCCCTGACAGTATATTCTCTGGTCTCAGTTCTCTTTTCTTTAAAAAAATTTTTTTAATGTATTTATTTATTTTTGGCTGTGTTGGGTGGTCTTTGCTTTGTGGGGGCTTTCTGTAGTTGTGATTCATGAGTTTCTCATTGCAGTGCCTTTTCTTGTTGCAGTAGTTGTGGTACATGGGCTTAGCTGTTCCGTGGCATGTGGGATCTTTCTGGAGCAGGGATCAAACCTGTGTCCTCTGCACTGGCAGGCGGGTTCTCAACCCCTGGGCCACCGAGGAAGTCCTAGTCTCAGTTTTCTTAGCTATAAGATGGGGACACAAATAGTAAAGTGCTGCTCACCTCCCACAAGGGATTTTCTGAGATTTACATGAGTCAATCATATCAAGTGCTTGTCAGTAAAAACTATGATTTTTTAACAATTTAGAAAAGACTGAATTCAGAAATCTCAGCTCCTCACCACCATCCCCAAAAATAGGAAAGAGACTGCTCCATGCATAAAAGTATAGAGAATAGATTCCTAAGTTGTGAGAAAAGAGAACGCACTGTGTCAGCAACTTCAACCAGGAGCTGCTCTTTCTTAATTCTCTGGTAGCAGGCCCCACCCCCACTTCCCTCTTCATGCATTCACACACACCCTTACTCCCTTCAATGCTAGGTGTCGCCAGGCCCTGGGAAAACTTTCTGTTGGCAATTGTTAGAAATAGCAGAAGTTTCAAGAGAGTTTCAAGAGAGGAAGAAAAAGTGGAGGTGACATGGTTGGCAGGACAGAACTGGCTGATTTTGCAACACAACTTGGAGAGAGGGAAAGTAAACTAGGAGAAAGTTGGCAAGGCCTTACAGCCTTGTTCCTGCAGTGGTTGTAGAAAGGAAGGACTTGGGACCTGCACTCAGCCAATGCTCAGGTAAGGCTGAGCATTCTCCCAGAGAGCTGGGACTCTGATGAGTCCAGGTCAGAGCCAGGTCAGAGAGCTCTGAGATTAAGGAATAAACCTTAGTACAGGAGGAGCAAAATTCACATACAAACCTACTCTGCTGGATTAAACAGAAAAGGTGTTAATGTAGCTCGCGAGATCTCTGAAGTGGGTCCAGAGAATTGGTTTTGGAGACTGACTTCCCAGTCCAGACAGATGTCATGCTCAGCTCCCACTGTTGGTGCTGGTCACTGGGTGTTGGAACCCCCACCACAGTGCCCTAAACCCTCACTCCAGAATGAATTCTCTGCAGCCCCAGCTTCCTCATGTCCTGTCCTAGAGGCCAAGTCAGTCATGGGGTGTCTGATTGGGCTCAACCTAGGATACAGTCTTGCTGCAAGGGAGCTGAGAAAGCTGGTATCAGCCTCTGACCTTGGGGAGGCAGGACCCACAATGCAGGAAATTTTCCAGTTACAGGATGGGGTTAAAAAGGGCAGCCATCAGGTAGGTATATATCCCCCAACAGCATTTCCGTACTGTGTGTGTATATGTGCACATGCATATACATGTGTGAAATAGACATAAGTCTGTCTCATGGTCTCTTTTCCACAGTGTCTTCATCCTTAAAAATCCAAAGAACCATCATTAAAGCCCCTGCCCACAGCAGAAGCCCAGTCTCCTCTCCAAGTACTGCCTGATCCCACTTCTCCTTGTGGTTCTGTTCCTTTAGGTCATTATTGCCCCCCATCACCACCTCAGATGTGGACCCAGGGCTCTCTATTCCCCCCACTCTCTGAAATGAAGAGCTGATATGCTCCTCAGAGACACACCAGGCCCCTGGGGACAGCACTTTGTCCTAATGCATCTCCTGTATCATCACTGGGCTATGATTTGTCATATCCTCTCTCCTCAGGACTCAGTTCTGGTTTCCCTCTGCAGAAGCAAGGGTCCATTAAAGCAGCCTCAGAGATGAATTCAGCTACCAAAACTAAGCTGCAAAGACAGAAGTCATTATTTTAAGCATTGGATCTTATCCCAGATGGAACCCTGTTCTGGGGGAGAGAGTTGAGGAACTGCTCTAGTGAGTTTCTCCTTTACAAAAGCCCAGAAAGCAAACTAAGGTCAACACCCCAGATCAGTCCCTGCTCCACACTCCAGGTGACCAAGTCTGTTAGGAACCCACAGTTCTGGACAAAGGAAGGTGAAATGCTGGGTGGGGACTGATTTGCATGTACCCCCTTCAGTGACATTTATGTAGTTGCCTCACCCTCCACCCCAATTCATTTCTGGTCCTCAGTGCTTGTCTGTTGAATGACCAATCAGCTCCTGTGTGCATGCATACTGCTTGAGTCTCTTGGGAGTGCCTGCTACTAGCCCCACCTGTCTCCATGACATTCACCCAGGGGTCGGTCCCGTATTTATCTATGTTTTGTGAATTCCCCACAGACTTAAGACAGGGACTGTATATCATTTGCTATGGCATCCTCAACAACTGGCAGAGTGCCTGTTAGTGTTTTTGAATGGAAAGAAGAAAAGATGGATTGATGGATGGATGGACACCTGAGCTTTGAGGGACCATAGTCAGATGCCATGAGGGGGCAGTGTGGAGCAGCTTTAAAAGTATTCCCCAGCTCTGCCACCAGACCCTTGCTGGCAGTTAGGTTTCTAGAACTTATTTTGTTTAATATTTTCATTTGTGAGACAAGAAGCTGAGGCTTTGGAAGGTGATGGCTGTGTTCGAGGGCAGGCAGCTCCTGAACTGGGCTCTTGGGTGGGTCCAGCACTCTGTCCGTTATCAGTTCAGTTGCTCAGTCATGTCTGACTGTTTGCGACCCCATGAATCACAGCACGCCAGGCCTCCCTGTCCATCACAAACTCCTGGAGTTTACTCAGACTCATGCCCATCGAGTCGGTGATGCCATCCAGCCATCTCATCCTCTGTCGTCCCCTTCTCCTCCTGCCCCCAACCCCTCCCAGCATTAGGGTCTTTTCCAATGAGTCAACTCTTCTCATGAGGTGGCCAAAGTATTGGAGTTTCAACTTCAGCATCAGTCCTTCCAATGAACACCCAGGACTGATCTCCTTCAGGATGGACTGGTTGGATCTCCTTGCAGTCCAAGGGATATATCCGTTATAGTATGTCCCATAAACCAGCTCCCTAGGCTCTGGGGAGCCCTTTTCATTACCCCCTGGAGTCCTTCCTGAAAGGCTACCCATCAGCCTCAGAACCAGCATCCAGCCTGGGAGGCCGCCACCCGTATGACCAGGCATTTCCTGACAACTTTCATTACTGGGCTTTCGGCTGCTTGTGCCTAGATTCCCCAGAGTCTGCACCTCCCCAGGAGTGGCAGAAACCCCCAGGCCTGGGTTTCTGGCCACTTAAGTGGGTTGTAACTTCATGGTTCCTGGAGAGGAATTCCAGAAGATTCCATCAAGTTCGATACAGCAACTGCCTATCTCTACTCTGAGTGGGACCTGGTGTCGCCTCAAAACTGCCATGGCTCCAAGAAGAGCCCATCTAAGAACCCATCCAAGGTCACTGGGATGGCAGTCAGGAACCTGGGTCTACTCCATTGGGCCTAAACAGCCATAGAAGCTGGACCCTCTCCCCTTGCCCTGCTGGGCCCTGGCACTGCCTCATGTAAAGAATGAGAGACTACACTACCTGCCCTGGATAACTGTCCTTAGGAGGAGATCAGAGCATGAACACGAGAGGGTCTTTAATGTGGAGGTCTTTTCTTGTATAAATTCATGCATCCTTATTATTGTCATGGTCTGGACTGAGGCCTGGAGCAGAAGTTCCTGGTGTTGGGACCTCACAGGTCAGGATAATATTTTCTATTATAAATCTTAGCAAGTCTCATAGGTTTTTGTTTTTGTTTTTTTTCTCCAAAGGAAGAAGTAAGTGATTTAAAATATTTAGTCCATTTAAAAAATGTATTTATTTATGTATTTTGACTGTGCTGGGTCTTCACTGCTGTGTGCAAGCTTTCTCTAGTTGTGGTGAGTGGGGGCTACTCTCGTTGCTGTGTGCAGGCTTCATGTTGCAGTGGCTTCTCTCGTCCTGGGGCCCTGTCGGCCTCTGGAGTGTGGGCTCCGTAGTTGTGGTACACAGACTTAGTTGTCCTGAGGCATGTGGAATCTTCCCCAACCAGGACTCGAGCCCGTCATGTCCCCTGCATTGGCAGGAGGATTCTTAACCGCTGGACCATCAGGGAAGTCCTCATAGGATTTTTACATAGGTCAACCTTTTTACATAGGATTGTTTCTTCTAAAGATGCTTTGTCCTAAAAGAAAAAGAAGCTTAGCGTAAAAGTGAGCAGAACATAATTTTACAATTAAAAGTGGACATATTTAGCTTTGAGAAAAACTTGTTTAGTTGCTAAGTCATGTCTGGCTCTTTTGCAACCCTATGGACTATAGCCTGCTAGGCTCTTCTGTCTATGGGATTTACCAGGCAAGAATACTAGAACGGGTTGCCATTTCTTTCTCCAGGGGATTTTCCCAACCCAGGGATCGAACCTGAGTCTTCTGCATTGGCAGGTGGATTCTTTACCATTGAGCTACTAGGGAAACCCCCGATGAAAAACTACGTGGCCTATATTTTTCTTGTTTCACTTTAGACCAGTGGAAAGGGAAGCAAGGAGGGATATCTGAGAGCCATTGCTGGAGGGTATGTGTGGTTGGGTGTGTCCCCCACCTGCAGCCAAGCTCCAGGCAGGAGGAGGTGTGTCATGGGGCAGCCTTGTGCACTGCAGGAACTGAAGTACAAAGCAGGAAAATAATGTTCCAGGAAATTTTTAAAATGCATATTACAAATTCATGGATGTACCCTGACCCCCAATTTGTAAAGTACTGTATGTCTACAGTCAGCCTCAGATGCATAGAAAAAACACTGGAAATCTACACAGCAAAATTTCACAGGGTTATCTCTGAGTTATTTCTTATATTTGTTTATGTTTATTTTCTCTGAATTATTTCTTATATTTTCTAGATCTTACTGTTTTATATTCAGAAACATAGAAGGAATAAAGAAGTTTTTTGTTTTTGTTTTTTTTAAAGTGATGCAAGAGGAATCTTGCAATATACTGTGTAAGACCTTGGCCAACAGTCTCCTTGGGATACACAGAATTTCAATAAAGCCACATCTTGGATTGCAGAAGGCTCTTTTGGGATGGTGATGGTATCATCCACCCCTCATCTTCACATTTCTAGAGCCTGGTCTGGTGCCTGGCATGTGGTAAGGATGGAACCATCAGTGTGTGTTAAGTGGAGCACTTTCCTTCCTAGACCGGCCAGTGTGGCTCCTCAGGGAGAGGCGCCACAGAGAAAAGCTGCCACTTACGTAGAAATGGACCTTATCTGAATTGCTTTTGTTTCTGAGTACAAAAATTTGTAGTTGTGGCTTTTCCTTGGAAGAATGAAGCCAGGTGATCACCAAATCCCTTTTGTGAGTTTAAGGTCCTATCTTAGAGGCAATCTGGTTGCCATTAAAATAAAGACCACCTTTAAACAACAAGGTTTGGGGAGGGCAGATCTTCCAAGGTTAGCCATCTTGGCGACAGCACTAGGAATTAATTCTGGCCAATTCAAGCAGGAAAGAAATGTATTGAAAAGGCTCCTGGTAACTCCCAGTTCGGACAGGAGGACTATAGCCAGCTGATAAAATGGGTAGGACCAGGAGCAATCAATGGAGGAACCACTGCTGAGGCCACTGGGCCCCGCCTCCTGGGCAAGCTTCTGTTTTCTAGTGGTTTCAAGTCTTGGCAGGTTCACCGCAGGGTGCAGAACATGGAATCTGGAGCCAGACGGGCTGGTTTCAGACCGCACTTATGAGGACCTTAGGCAAATTCCATTACTTCTCTAGGCTTCTGTTTCCACATCTGTAAAATGGGCTTTTAAAAGTTCCCACTTGCATGCATTATCTTTGCCATAATATGAAGCAATTTTTTCCCAAAGTTAGTGGCTTCGAACAACAATGAACATGTATTATCTCTCAGTTTCTGTGGTTCACGGATTCAGTAGCAGCTTATCTGGGTGACTCTGCCATAAGGCTTCTCTAGAGGTTTGGTCAGATATGGGCCAGGGCCACAGTGACCCAAAGGCTCAGCTGGGGCTGGAAGCGCTGTTTCCAAAGTGACTTTCTCACCTGGCTGACATGGTGATGCTGGATGTGGGCTGCACTTTATCCCTCAGTGGGCTGCTTGAGTGTCCTAACAACATGGTGGTTGCTTTTCCCCCAGAGCAAGTGATGCCAAAGAGAGAGCAAGACAGAGGTCATATGCTTTTAATGACCTCACTGGTGAAGTAGTATCACTTCTGCTACATCCATTCATTAGGCAAAAAGTTAGTCCAACTCACATGCAAGGGGAGAAGAATTAGGTTCCAGTTTTTGAAGGGAGGAGTGTCAAAAAATTTGCAGCCATATTTTATAAACACCACACTACCTCACAGGATTGTTATGAAGATTAAATGGCTAAATACAAATAAGTGTTTATAACAGTGCCTGGGTCATGGTAGTTACCATGTGTACATATGTGTTGATTGCTCTTAATATCGTTACTGCTTCTGTTATTATTATTCTCCCCGGTCCTCCCCCGACCCCCAGCTCCACCCCGTGCTCCTCACTGTCCTTTCTCCTCAAAGTCACCTCAGAGGTGAGGCTGACCCCTCCTGGAGTTGTTGGCTCCTAAGACGCCCTCAGGAAGCAGTGGCTTCCTCAGGACTGGCCTCACCCTCTTCGTTTGCCTCAGGAAACCAAGTGTCGTCACACTAGGTCTCCAACAACAGAGGTCAGACTGGCGCCAGTCCCTCATTATCCGTCTCAGTCCTCACAGTTGCTACAAGGCTGGCCCGTACTCTCCTCTCTTCCTCTGCTCAGGCGAGATTCCCGCAACGGTGAGCTCCAGCGCAGCCCCCAGGCAAGTGGTGGGCTTGATGGGACACACTCTTGTCCAGTCAGTGCCCCCAGTGTGATAGGTGTGAGGGGGCAGCTCTGAGGGCCGAAGCAGAGACCACCACCAAGTCGAAAAGTCAGGGAGAAGAGCCCTTGCAGCACAAGCCTGTAAACCACCAGGCTGTTCCCTGCCGAGGACACCCCCCTGAGGGGTATATATGGTGGCTGAAACTCAGCCAGGCCTTCCTCCCCGAGCTCCGAGCCTTGGCTGCATCCACCTTGCCTCTTCCTAGTGTTGGCTCACTTTTCTAATTTTGCTACAGCATGGCATGCATTAGTTGTGGTTGGGCCACCAGGTCTGGTTGACAGATGCCTGCCCTGGGCCTTTAGTATGCAAATACTTCATGACCAGGTGCCGATCACTTGTCTCACTTGGACTTAGCTTTTCGTCTTCCACGTTCTACTTGGGTTTCTCTGATTTGGCCGATAGGTATGACATGGACAGGGGTGATTACAGGCCCGAGGCACGTGAAATCTCTTGATATATACTTGGAATGGTGTGGCTGTCACGTCCTCCACTTTGCATGTACCCAAAGGCCACTTGATGCCCTGTCTGCTTGGGAACTCATGGGCCTTCTTGAAGAAGGAGCATGAGGTGGCCCTCCCTGCACCCTACCTGCCTGGCTGGGGTGGTTACTCAGCTATGAATGCTCAGGGCAATGGGGCCTGCAGTCTAAACACCTTGGTAAGATGGGAGGAGCAGAGGCAGGAGGTAGACTTTAAATCTCTACACAGGAATAAGTGCCCTTTGCCTTCTGCTCCAGAATAGATCCTAATTGTGTAAGGAGATATTCTGGACTTTGCAAGAACTTATGTTTCAAACCTGATAGACATAGGTCTATAGATAAAGAGATGATACACAGACTGGCTACGGAGAAGTTTGGGGAGGAAACTGCAGCCAGAAAGCATTTTCATACAAACCTTATAAAGTTTTTCCAGAGGAAAATTAAGAAAACCCCCACACATAAAAAGTCCCCTCCTCTTGTCTGGTTAAAAATATAAATAGGCATAGGAGTTACCCCTCAATTTGACCTTCCATTTATTTCAGAAACTAGATCACCCATATTTATATTTGGTGGATCCTCATCTCCATTTCTACCATTTTATCTAAGAGAGGAAGAGGGAAAGAAGCACGATGCTAACAGTGACCCTGAGCAGTGAATACAGCTGTCATAACCAGCACTCAACTCTCTGTGGTTTCCTACCATCTTCTCTATGAGGAACAGGTGATGTCAGTGCACCGGGGGGACTCTGTACCTGGCCCCCCGGAACAAGGGGGTTTTGCAGCTGTGGACACCTGGGGCCACAGCACGAAGTTGAGCCTCACCAGTGGGTGGGTAAAAGGGGTTACAGAGTTCATGATGAAGCTCCTACCAGGAAAAGAATCACATTTCTGGCTTTTGCCGTAAGGTGGGACTTCACAACGGAAGCCAACAGTAAGTGGCAGAGTGTGCCGAGGCCTTAAGAGGACGCAGCGCTGGCCCAGGGTTTCTCAGCCTCAGCGCCGTCGGTCCTTGGGGCTAGACAGGTCTTTGCTGCTCCTTTCCCTTCCACAGGATGTTTGGCAGCAGCCCTGGCCTCTCCCCTACCCACTGGACGCCACAACAGCCCCCTAGGGTGACAAGTAAAAAATGTCTCCAGACGTTACCAAATGTCTCTGTGGCCATGTGCTTGCACGCACATAAAACCTACCTCCCGCCCTCGCCCCACTTAAGAAGCACTGCTCTTGTGGTTAAGAGCAGGGGCCCTGGAACCAGACAACCAGACTGCTTAGATTCAAATACCAGTGCCTGGAACCCGTAGGAGCACTAAATGAGTTAAAAAATTTAACAGTGGGCTGCCACATAATCTTACAAATCAGAGCAATTTGATATTGGAAGAGGGTTCTAATAATAATCTCATGACCCGAGACTGTCCCAGCAAACAGGGATGTGTGGTCAGCCCATAAGTCCACACACAGTATTGAGCAGAGCCTGACCCAGTGTCCCCTGAACATCTACTGTGCTAAGTGCATTACAGGTGGGAACTGCACTTGATTCCCCCAAAACTTATAAGATGGTACTTTTATTCTGCCCTTTGGAATAAAGCCAAAATAATTTGCCCAAGGTCACACAGTGAGTAGTAGAGTCAGGATTCTGGTTCCAGCAAGCAAGTTTTCAAGCCTGTGTTCTTAACCACTGCCCATGTGTGCTTGGGGAGTCCCGGAAACACAGTAATACTCAACATTCATGGAACTCCACATGGACTACTAGCTCTGGGTTATTCAGTTTCAACAAACTCATTGACAAATCTGGGTCTTCGGGATCACTGTGATGGAAAGCAGATAGATTCAGATCAATGTGGAGCAGGAGATGAGAGTGGCAGCCTTCCATTTGATTCCCAGCTTTATAGAACTCAATAGGGTCACCCATTCTGTTAGGAAGTCATTATTTGAGAAAGAAAAGAAAACTTTTATTTTTTTAATTCATGTTTATTTTCCCAGACAGCTACTAAGTTGTTAGGACATAAAGTCTTATTAAGTCACTTGGACCCAGCTCCTTAATAAACAAAACTGTTGGGTTTTTCTTTTGGCCAATGAATGCCATGAAGATGATGTGAAAGTCTGGGAACCTCTGTGCTGGCAAGATGCATTTTGCCACTGAGAGAACTCAGGAGGGTAAAGATGGAGGAGGCTTACTACTGCAGAGACTGCACTCTAGTTGGCCACTCTGGGAAAGTCTCTTCCTGTCTCCATGCTGTGCATTTGAGAATGTGCGCGCGCGCATACACACACACACACACACACACACGCACACACACACACACACACACACACACACACCACACACACACACACACACACACACACACACACACACACACACACACACACACACACCACACATACACACACTTCTCCTTTCCCTTCCACAGAAACTAATACACTGTGGCCCCAATCAGACAGTTACCAAATCCCACTCGAGTTCCCTTTACTTCAATCTCTTGCCCTTTTTGGTCTGTGTCAGAAAGCAAACTGCTTCCCTTTTACTACCTGAATTTAGTCCAGGTTCAAGTTGAACATTCCCACTGACATGCAATCTGTCCTTCAGTTCAGAGGCCACATTGTCAACTCAGACCCCAAATGCCACAGTGATAAGCAAACACAGATATGAATGCCCTCTCCCCCTCCTCCCCACCAGAGAGCACTTTATGCTAGTGTACCAAATACTCAATAAATACACAGATGATTACAAGATGGATGGGCCTGGTAGTATGGCAAAGGGGAAGAGAGTGAGGATGTGGGTGGTGGGACGGTGTCTGGCAGGGAAGTGGTCACTGGGTCTAGGGCCACAAGCACACTTTCATTCTCGTGTAATTTACTATAACAGAAAACTAGACAACAGGGGTGTGACAGAAACGTCTGGGTCAGGGGCTTTATTACTAACCAGGCGCCACTCTGGACAAGTCACTTTTTTTTTGGTGGCTGCACCACATGGCCTGTAGGATCTTAGTTCCCCAACCAGGGATTGAACCTGTGCCCCCTGCTTTAGGAGCTCGGGGTCTTAACAACTAGACCACTGGGGAAGTCCCTGGACAAGTCACTTTGTGCTGTTCCTCAGTTTCTTCATCTGTAAGGGGACTGGTTTGTTCAGTGTTTGTCAAATTGGGGTGCCAGAGGCACATTCACCACCTGTATGTGCACTTGGAGTGACTGTCTTTCCTGGGTGCCAAGTTTATTCAATATATTTTTGGTCCCCACTCTTCTTACATGAAAGTATTTTATATCTTTGTTCAGAATGCAGAATTTACCTGGATTTTAATTATGGGAATTGATAACTGATAACGTTTCAGGAACAATTACTGTGTGCCAAGTATAAATCTCTTTCTATGATACTCACAATTACCTAATGGGATATTATTATCTCCATTTATAGATTTTAAAAAACTAGGACAGAGAGATGAACTAATCTACCCAGTCACATGTTACTTAGCAATGATAAATGTCTCCTCTCCACCCCCACAAAAAGATCTGGACCCATTGCAAGCTGCTTTGGGATTTATTCCCAGACCCGTGAGACTTCTCTGGCGAAGCCTGAAAAGCACAGGACAGAATGGTCTCCAGAGTCCAGCTCAAGCACTCCTAAATCAATTTTACCTAGATCAGTAGATTAAGGTTGTCCTCCGGGTGCCCCCGGCGGATGAAAGGGCCTGGGGAGGCTTTGTGGGGTTCCCGGGGGTTCACTAGGTGGGGCTTCCGGGCCACTCGGGTGCTCCTACTTCGGCCGAGGGCGTCCTCTACCTAGAGTGCCGCCTCCCTCACAGCCTGGTATTTCCAGCCGGCGTCGCCGGCACTTCCTCGTTCCCGCGCGCCCCAGGCTTAGCTTGCAACGCCCAGCTCCGGCGCTGCACAGGCGGGAGGGGGCCAGAGGGGAGATGTCGCAACTCTCTCCCTCCCTCTTTCCCCGCCTTGGCATTCAGTCACCTCCCAGATGAGCCCGCTCGCAGAAGGCTGCGGGCCGCGGGGTGCCCGGCATGTCCCCTGAGTGCGCGCAGGCGGCGGGCACTGCGCCAGTGCGCAGCCTGGAGCGGGCCAACCGCACCCGTTTCCCGTTCTTCTCCGATGTCAAGGGCGACCACCGGCTAGTGCTGAACGCCGTGGAGACCGTGGTGCTGGCACTCATCTTTGTGGTGTCGCTGCTGGGCAACGTGTGCGCCTTGGTGCTTGTAGCGCGCCGACGGCGCCGCGGCACCACCGTCAGCCTGGTGCTCAATCTTTTCTGCGCGGACCTGCTCTTCACCAGCTCCATCCCGCTCGTGCTGGTCGTGCGCTGGACGGAGGCCTGGCTTCTGGGCCCGGTCGCCTGCCACCTGCTCTTTTACATGATGACCCTGAGCGGCAGCGTCACCATCTTCACGCTGGCGGCAGTCAGCTTGGAGCGCGTGGTGTGCATCCTGCGCGTGCAGCGTGGCGCGCGGGGCCCGGGGTGGCGGGCGCGGGCCGCGCTGCTCGCTTTGATCTGGGGCTACTCCGCGATCGCGGCGCTGCCCCTCTGCATCTTCTTCCGCGTCCTCCCGCAGCGGTTACCCGGCGCTGACCAGGTGAGCGCCGCGGTGTGCGTGCCGGGCAGGTGTCCGGGAAGGGCTGGCAGGCGGGATGACACGGAGACGGTGATGTGGGATGATCATTAACAAAAACAACAAAACAATAACAGGCCATTTGTTGCATTTAATAGTTGTGTCACCGTGCTCGGTACTGTTGAGTTTTATCTGTTAAATTTCACTATGACCCTACGGTGTAGATTACATTAAACGCCCTCCAAAACGTTGTGAGTGGAGTCCCCAAAATGCTTGTAAAGTGCACCATTGCAAGGTTAATGGAGTAACGGGGGCTTGACGGTTAGACAGGCGGAACTTGGGAGACCTGGAATGACTGATCACGTTATAGTCAATTCTGCTTTCTCTCAGTACTTATTATCACACGTAATTACAGATGAGGAAGCCAAGGTACGCAGAGAGTGAATTGCTCATAGTATCTCACCCTTAGTGCGAGGAGGAGCTGAGATGGTGCTCAGCAGATTCCGTGCGAGGTGAATGAGGGTCTTGCTTTGAGAATCGCGGGCATGTGTGTGTGGATGGGCCAGAGAGAAAGGGCCTTGGAGACCCAGAGACCCCAGACCTAGTGCTGCCTCTACAGGGGTTGTCACTTCCGCTCTGAAGCTTCAATTTTTCTAACTGCAAGACGGAAGGATTAAACTAGACCGTGGGATCTTACCCTGGGAGCTTTGGATGAAGAGTGACTTCAGAGTATCCTGGGCGCCCGAAATATTCCGAAGATTCTCCAGGCTGAGCTCCTGAGCTTTCCTCTGGGCGGTGCACCCAGAGATGCCATTAGGATCTTTGTGGGATCGAACAAAGCGTTTGCTTTGTTCACGACATTGGCTCGAGCCTGCTCCAGTCCCACGGTCCGGAATTGCGGGCCCAGGTCTGTTCTCCTTGCTGTCCTGCGGCGTGACTGCAGGCAGGGCTTGCGCGCGCGGAGATTCAGCCGGGACACCAGACCTGGACAGAGGCCCGCGATTCTGGCTGTTATCCCGGTGTTAGGTTCTGTGCGCCTCTCGGGGAGGGCCAGGGACAGAGGTCTGTGAGCCCCACGGGAAGGCGCCTGGGGAGGGGGGGTGGAGGGGGAGTACTATTTCAGGTACACTCCTACTTAACCGGCAAATGACACTAAAAAACGAGGCACTTGTCACCTCCCAGCCATCAACGCAGACTAAAGCTGCTTGCTGACGTGGACACAGGGGTTATTTGAGTCAGAAGGCCTTCACACAGAAGCAGGACCATCCGTGCCTTGCCACTCTGTATTTTACCCCAGGTATGGCACCTGTGGAGGCTGGACCCTCCACAACCCTTCTGGAATGGCGGGGGTTTTACCATAAGATGCCTCTGTGACCTTCCTTCAGTCCATTTTGGGGCTGGGCGCACAGACCCCTCTTATTATTTTAATGCAGAAACACCACTTTGGTCTTAAGAGCCTGGAGAGGGAGAGAGTGGGCCAGAAGATTAGGGATAGGTGAACTGGCTGCGGGAACCATGTTCCCCAAGGTGGAACTTGTGGAACTTGTGATGAAAACCTGGGACAGTCCTTTCCAGCCCTCCGTCCTCTGTTGTTTTCCCTACCTACTCCACACCCCAGCACACACATGCCCACACCTCCCAACAAACAAAAAGCTCCTAGTTCCTCAAGGGCTATGACCTGAACATGTAGGAAACGTCTTTTTTTATAGGTGGGTCGACTGAGGCTCTGCAGTTAAAGAAATAAGTTGAGAAGAATGAGAATTGGGGTGGGGGGAGGGAGGGGGGCAATTAAAAAAAAGAGACAGAGAAGGATCTAGTCTAGACTGAACTGAGACTCAAATTTAAAATTAGCAAAGACTTGTTTTCTCAATCCTCTACTCCCAACTTCCTGGCTCTGCCTGCCCCCCCCCCCCCACTTGGACACTAAATATGGAGGTTTTGGATGGGGGACATTTTCCTACCCAAACCACCAACTTAGAAAACTAACTAAACCCGGGCGCAGACTGGCTCCCTCCCCTCCAGGAGAAGAGGCCAGGGAGACAGTGTCTCTCAGAGTTTTCTGCTTATCTGAGCTCCATCCCTGGTCAAACCCACCCCCCAGGAACCTTTGTCCATTTGGGCAGTGGGTGCCCAGCAGTCAAGGTGATTAGACTCTCGCAAACTTAGATGAAATGGTAGACATTCTAGAAAATGATAGATAATTTGGTATTAGAAATGCAGATTTTGGAGTCAGATGATCTGAGTTTGAATCCCATCCCTGCCATTCAGGAGCTGCGAGACAGAGGAAAGTGGTCTCATCTCTCTTATACCTCACTTTCCTCATTTGCAAAATGGGCACAGTAGCAATATTACCCTTATTAACATCGTGGGGACTATGTTTAGTAAATGAACTAATGCCTGGCACACACACAGTTAAGCGCTCAAGAGTTGCCAGCTATTATTAGTTTCCTTATCTTTGGTTATAAATATTTTAAACATTTTTAAACAGTATAATTCTTCTGATTGCTATAAAATAAAAGACTGACATTTAAAAAACAAAAAACACTGCCATTTTAGGAGAGTGGACACATCCTGGCAACTTAGCCATCTCAGCCAGGTCATCCCAGCCTATTCCAATAGGATTCTGTATGTGCTATGGTCCCAGTGGGGTATGACCTTCATTGGCAGGTAGGGAGGACTGTCCACCCTGGTCAGAGTGTGCTGCCCGTTTATTCTGCAAACATTTACTGAGCACCCCTCCCTCCTGCCCACACCATGAGTCACATGACCAAGACACTGTCCTTCTCTCCAAGGAGGTGCATGTAGGTCACCCAGCTTCTGGTCTCAGACCCTGGCACAGTTCAGTAACCTCACAGTAACCCCACAAGTTGGTGTTCTCATGTTTATTTTCTGAGGGAGAAGATGCCTAAAGTCACAGGATGAACAAAGGATGGAACTGGAAGTTAGCCGGGGTCTGTCTGTCCCTCCAGGACCCTCTCCCATGAGTTCACACTTCCGGAGGAGTGCTTGGTCGCACTGCTCTCTGCCCTATCCTGATTTCATTTCAGGCCAATAATGCCATCGTGTCTCTACTGCGTGTGGACTGACTGGGGAGACAAGTTTTCTTACGTTTGCTAATATTAAAGGATACTTTTAAGATACAGGAAAGTAAGTCCACTTCTTGCATGGGTATGTTCTTTCTTAGCTGGGAAACTGAGAGGAGTGGAGATATATAACTAGGATGCCTTGTTTCTTAAAACAACCTTGAGGTCTTCCATCTTGTTTGAAGAGGTGGGGCAGGGAGAATTATTTCCAAAGGGGTCCCCGAGGGTGTTCCAGGAAGAGTCATTAGAGAAGCTAACAGGAAACAGCTGCAATCAGGTGGCCTTTGCAGATGAGTCAGCCGGTGGGGGGAGGGGTCAGCGCTTGAGACGTGCTTGTAGATAGATGTCCCCCACTCTCAGGGGAGTCTTCTGGAAAGCCATGAGTGATGCGAGGGACTGGAGGGACTGGAGGGGTGTTACAGGCAGAAGAAATAGCCCATATGTTTGCATGAGATGGAGCTGGAAAGGCTGGTGGAAGTCAACTAGAGAAGGGCCAGGTACACACCCTTTAAGGCATTGAGACTTACAAGGTGAGAGATGACTGTGTCTTGGGGGCCAGTGAGAAAGAGTTTGTGTTGAGTTGGTAGCTGTTAAGGCAGAACCTAAGAGTTCCCTCTGAGTGGAGAGAGAAGAAGGTGGAAGGGCAGCTCTCAGGTATCTGACAGCTTGGAAAATGGAGGCTCTGTGCCTGGAGTCTATGAGGCAGGAGGTGGAATCGTTGGGGTGTGACACTGGATGCTAGGTGTGCCTGTGAAGCATCCTATAGAGATGCTCTTGGGGTGGGGAGGCCAGTCTGGGGTTCAGCAGAAGACTGGGCTGGAAAGAGTAGATGGCAGCAGCATCTGCAAAAAGCCACCGTGGAAGTGGATGAGACTGCCAGGGGGAAATGGAGATTGGGATGGCAATACAGGTCACCCCCAAGCACACTTCACACCATTGTACCTGGCCTCCCATCTACATCCTTTCTGGTTGGGACATGGAGCTCCAGCCTCCTCGTTCTCTTGGCCAATGCCCCATCCTCACAGGCCCAGTTGACACTACCCTTCCCGGATGCCGCTTTCTCGGTCACGCCACAATCCCATCACCTGTAGCTCTCTGGGTACTTCTAGTTCACTGCTCTGTACTGAAGTTTCCTGGTGCTTTTCTCCCTCCCTGCCTGCACCACAGCCTCCTGGCCCATTCCCACTGTGGCCTCGCAGTGGCTCAGACACGGTGGCTTGAGTCAGCGAGTGGTTGGACAAATAGATTCCAGGATACCGTCACCAGCTGAGCCAGCTCTGCTCGTGTAGCTCAGTAGGAAAAGTAGACCTAGCGCTTTTTTTTTCAAATTTCCTACTTAAAATCAGAACACATTTTAAATGTGCAGAAAAATTACAGAGAATATTCTAATACTCACGCCCCAACCTTCCAGATTTGACTGACTGCCAAACTCCTTCTACAAGTCACAGCCTATGAGAATACCTAGAAGCAAAATGACTTATGTCGAACGGCCTTTCCCACAGAAACAAACTTATAACACCATGTTAGGTCTTGGATTGTGGGCCAGGTGCCTGTTTTTTTTTTTTTTTGAAATGATGATAAATACTTCATTTAACCAATGATACCATATAAAGCTTTCTAGAGAACATGTAATTAGTCATTTAGTTCATGCAAGCCACCCTCACTGTCTCTTAGGTCATGGATGAGGGTGCTGGCAGAGTTCTTATCTTACTTCCTTACACACTCCTATCTGGAGTGAGAGCCACAAATCAAAAAGTCAAAGAGCATCTTCATCAGTGTCATGGAATTTGAGAGTCTTCCTGGCTTCATTGTGTTTGTTGAAAAAAATAGCTGTTTAGGTTTCTCAACTATCATGGTAATTTTTGTTTCGTATTTGCTCATCATTTCCCTTAAAAATAAACTTTTACTGCCATTCTTTTCCTCTTATAAGAGTCACATAAACACATTATAGAAAATTTAGAAAATTCACGTAAGTCAAAAGAGTAAATATAACTTGAGTCCCACCTAGAAATAGACACTGTTAATTTTCTGGAGTGTATCTTTCCAGTCTTTTTTTTTTTTTCCCCTACATGCTTTTTTTAATGAGCACAAGAAAATGACAGAAGCATCATTGTGCTACAAATGCCCACTGAGTCACTCAGTGATGGGAAGCCTTTGTGTGTCTTTTCTGAGCATTTCTTAAGATCTTTCACCTTCTTAGAAGGTGAGCATCATTATTAGCAAAATATTAAAATTTACCTGGTACTCATTTGTGCAAGAAAATCTGAAGGAAAATTTCTCAATATTTAGAATCATGGGGCTTTACATACTTGACATATACCAGACCTGTATCAAGTGTCTGTGTACTTGGCTTTTTTTGGTCTTTTTTATTTTTAATTGGGTTTCCAGTCTTTTCTTTGCTTCTTTGTGTGGGCGTGTGGGTAGATACCTGTACATTCACACCTATACGTTTTCCTCAACAACATGAGGCTGATACAAGCATATTATTTAAAGATCTATATTTTCCCCCTAATTTAGCGGGAACACCTTGTTCTATCATTACACATTTTTCTACAAAATCTTTTTAAGCCTGGAGAAAGTAGGGCAGACATTCTGGAGAGGGTTTTTGGAAAGAGTTTGGGGTCTCTTGGGGGTTTTAAGAAATGGTTCTGGGGTCATCTGTTTCTCTGTACGTTTTCTCATCACAAGCATAAGAGTTAAAGATTAAGTCCCACTCGGGGTTGTAATCTGTTTCTCCTGATTGCCGCTTCAACATATCTGCTGATATGTGTTGCCCACTGATGTACCCGGAATGAGGGTCCCTGGTGGGTGGAGGTCTGAGTACAAGCAAAGGCTGTGTGGATTTCCCCAAAGAACCATGGTCACTGCACTGCCAATATTCAGAAGATCCGTGAGAGATACAGATTTCTTTCCAACTACCAAAATGTAGACAGCTCTAATAAACTTTCTTCCATCAGGTGTGCACAGTGGGGTAAGGATAGAATAACAAGTTTCTAGAATATCCAGTGCATTTGCGAGCCATCTGAATCAAATAGGAAAAGGGGGCAATATTCTCACCCCAAATGCACTCCCATCTCAAGGTATGAATTGCTAGTCACTCAGTCATGTCCGACTCTTTGCGACCCCATGGACTGTAGCCCTCCAGGTTCCTCTGTCCATGGGATTTCCCAGGCAAGAATATTGGAGTAAGTTGCCATTTCCTTCTCCAGGGGATCTTCCCGACCCAGGTGTCAAACCCCGGTCTCCTGCATGGCAGGCAGATTCTTTACCATCTGAGCCACCAGGGAAGCCCACCTTAAGGCATAAATATAACTAAATCATTCTTCCCTGCCTGACTTGCCTTAGAGTTTTCTTGGTAGATCCTTATAACCACCCAGCTCTTTGGAGACGATTAAAAAGGACTATATCTTTAGTGTTTTAGACTAATATTTTAGGAGAATGTTTCTAAGCCTTAGTTCCCTCCTCTGTATATTTGGGGAAAATAACTATGCACTTCAAAAAAGGCTGTATTGAACATTTAATAAGATAATGTGTGTAAACTGTTTCCTGGCCGAGAGTAAATGCTCAGTGAATTTCAGATGTTACTATTTTTTGTAAATACCAAACAGGAAAAGGGGTGATTATTTTATTGTATTTTGAGTTCAACCACGCAATTTTGATTCACACTAGAAAATGATATAAATTCTGTGCCTTTGTTTAGTCTCCGTTGTTGTTCCTTAGTCACTAAATCATGTCTAACTCTTTGTGATCCCTTAGACTGTAGCCCTCCAGACTCCTCTGTCCATGGGATTTCCCAAGCAAGAACACCGGAGTGGGCTGCCATTTCCTTCTTCAGGGGATCTTCCTGACTCGAGGACCAGTGTCTCCTGCATTGCAGGCAGCTTCTTTACCACTGAGCCACCAGGGAAACCCTTTTCTTAGAATAGCATTCAATTAATATTGGTCAAATGATGCTGTGGTTGATGATACTGCTTTTGGACAGTGGTTAAGATGCCCTGTCCACCAAAAATCAATAATGTGGTCTTTTTACAGAGAATGTGTTCTTCAAAGTCTGTTCTATGTGTTTGAAAGTGTGTAGGGCTCTTGTTTTCTAAATAGTTTTGTCTTATAGTCAAGCAGATGCTGGAGATTTGTGTTTGGGAGGATAGATAGATAGAAGTCTTTTCCTTAACCTATTTATTCGTTGGAAGAAATTTTTGTAGCAGCTCTTAGTTACTATCCAGTGAGTTCCCAATAGGTTTTGGGGTTTGTAATTAGTGTCAAACATTTGAATTCAACACAACATAGTGATAGCAATAGCAGTGAGGTCACAAACCTACACACTCTTCCGTCCCATCTCAGTGGTTTTACGTCTTTAACTGATGGCTGCAGCTGCACCTTCGCTCTAAGCCTGTTGGGTGCTTCCCTGCAGGAGAGGAGCACGAGGACAGAGTTCCCGAGTCTGGGTTCCAGCATTGTTCTGGAGTAAACCATGGCTGCCTTGATGCAGCTTGACACAGTTCAGACATTCGAACACCCCCCAAACCAACACTTAATGCCCTAATGGAGACCGTGTTGCCTTCAGCAGTGTGACTATACTGAAACCTCGCTCCTGGTTTTATATGTTTGCGTGTAGCACATCTCTTCCAATCTATGTAAACTTTCAGGGGTCAGATTTTTCTCCTGTAAAATGAAGGATTTGGAAGAGAAGCCTCAATGGCTCTTTGCAGCTCAGTCCAAAGAAGTAGAAAGAGCACTGAATCTGGGATCATGCCTTTGGACATGATGCGTGTGATGGAGCCATGATCCAAAATCATGCCTAGGTCTCCCCAGCCTTTGGACCCCGAGGCCCATGTGCCTCCACCGGAGAATGGGAATAATAATCATGGTGATTCTGAGGGTATGAGGCAAATGACTTGTAAGTGGGGTTGCCTGGGCAGTGGAAGGGATTCTAGGGTTTCTTGTCATACCAGTTTTGTGTCATCAAAACACAACAGTGTAGCAGTGCCAGATAACCTCAGCTGGGCTTGAGCTAAAGGCCAAATAAGAATCCCGCGTTAAGTGACCTTCTCTTCTTTTTTGTATGTAGGAAATTCCGATTTGCACACTGGTTTGGCCCAGTATTGGCGGAGAAATCACCTGGGATGTGTCATTTGCTATTTTCAACTTCTTGGTACCAGGACTGCTTATTGTGATCAGTTACTCCAAAATTTTACAGGTACGTTTGCTTCAAGCCCAGTGGCTGAACTTCATTCGGGTTCAGATGGAATCTTAGCATTTCCAGGTCAGAAGTTACCTTAGAATTCACACCAGCCCAATCCTGGCTCACTCCCCAGATCCATCCCTTTAAGGGACAAAAGTTTGGTATTTTTAAAAAGTTTTATCTTTGTGATTGTTATAATTATTGTTTTTGTTGATCACTAAGGTAATATAACTCATTATAAAAAATTAAAGACATAGAAGTATGTAACATAGATACTAAAAATCTTGTCTATCCCCTTTGTTGGCAGTTTAAAAATATTTTTTTCAGGTTATATTTTATACATTTATATATATACATACTTATATGCAATTTGAATATGTATATGTACATGTATGTACATATAAACACACACACACATATATATGTGTATATATATATATATACTGAACCATATAAAATGGTCAACTATTAAGTATCAACTATTTCCATGGTTCAACCATTTTATTTTCTGATTTGAGATAATACTTTCTACTTTGTAACTTCCTTTTTTTGATTAGGACAATATCGTGACATCTTTCTGTATCAGTTCCTGTATCTCTGCCTCATTATTTGCAATGACTTCATGGTCCTCCATCATACAGATGTGACATAATTTATTTTATGAGCTTTTGGGTTGGGTTGTGTCCATTGTTTCCCCATCACAAACAGCAATGTGGCAATAAAGAATGTACACTTTTTAAAACTTTTATTGAAGTACAATATAAATACAGAAAGCATACACACACAGCTCACAAGCCGACCACACTCCCAGAAGCAGCTCCCAGAAGCTGAACATCACCAGAAACCCCTCCTGTCTCCGTCCATTGCTACCCCCTCACTCCCAGGGCTTGTGCCTTTCATAAGTGCACTGAAACAGGAAATGATCTCCTCCTTCAAGTGTGACTGTGTACAGGAACGTAAAAAAGACCTGCCAGCCTGCTTCTTTCTTACCCCTTGAGGCAGCATATTTGCATATGAGATGCTGGCCCAGGCAAAGGCGGGATCTGCCTGTGTTCACGCTCGCTTTAGAAGGTTTAATACAAAACCTTTGAGTCCTCTCCAATGTTTACAGTTGCTGAATCTTGGTTTTATAGCATATAGTGGGTCATATGGTAAATGAGCATATTGAAGTGGGGCCCTTAGGTCCTGCTTGCTGTCTGGCCACTTTTATGGCCTTTTCTTTGTAGCTAAAGATCTGTGACCTGTTTAGAAGTTTAGAACCCCAAACCAAGCCATCCTCCATCTGAATCTTGTAGTCCTTGGATTCTGTGTGAGATGACCACCATGTTCATCCCAAGGCTCTTTCCCACCAGGTGACTTGTGACCCATTTAAGTGACGCCCCACCTGCGGCTTGTTCAAGGGTGTGAGGCAGATTCAAGCCTGGCATTGAGGTCTTAATGCTTACAGTGGGAGTCTGGCATGTATAAATGCTCTGTAAGCTTTAGTTACTATCATTATGTTAAAAGAAAAAAGTGAGGGAAAAAAGAGAAATGTAGGTTGAAGTTTTTTTTAAAGATTTATTTATTTACTTATTTTTGGCTGCTCTGGGTCTTTGTTGCTGTGCTCCAACTTTCTCTAGTTATGGTGAGTGGGGGCTACTGTTCGTTGTGGTGTGTGGGCATCTCACGGAGGCAGCTTCTCTTGTTACAAAGCATGGGCTCTAGGCTTGTGGGCTCCATAGTTGTGGAGCTTGGGCATAGTTGCTCTATGGCACGTTGAATCTTCTGGGTCCAGGGATCAAACTTGTGTCCCCTGCATTGGCAGGTGGACTCTTAACCACTAGACCACCAGGGAAGTCGTGTAGAATGAATTTATTAAAAAAAATGTTTTTTAACAAGTGATGTTTACATGTGTCAGGAACTCATCTACTCCTAACTGGAATTACTGATGAGGAAATGTAAGCACAGAGAAGTTAAGCAATTTATGAAAGCTCACACAGCTCATAAGCAGCCATGTCATGGCATAAACCTAGGCAGTCTGGTTCCAGAGTTCCAACACTTTAATTCTTCAGACATTTGTCAAGGATCTGCTGTGTGAAGTGTTGGTGGGAGGGGTAGAGATTGGTGAAGAGCAGGTCACAATCTAGAAGGAGCTTTAACACAAGAAAAGGAAGGGGGAGACACAAGAAAAGGTGTGTACCCCTTTTCACTGCTATTCAATGCAGTGAAACCAATATGAGGCTTTGTGTGAAAACACTTTGCAAATTGTTAAAAGAGAAAAAAGAGGGGAAAAAAAGGAGAAAAGCAAAGGGCTGTAAAAGACAAAAGGATGTAAAAGGAGACCTGAAAATGTTGTTTTAGTAACCAGTCCTGAATGTGTCCCTTATTTGCTGTGTGACCTCAGCAAGTTACTTACCTTCTCCAAACCTCAGTTCCCTCGTCTGCAAAATAATGATCAAAAGCCCCATAGTTTAAGATTTTTGTGAGATACATAGGAGTTACTCATGGTGCAACTGTGGTGGTGTCACACCTGCCTGTAGCAGGGGATGAAGGAATTAATGCTGCTGTTAATTGTTAGGCAGGGCTGCTCCTCTCATCCTCTCACAGCATGCTGGGAGGAGGTACTGCTGAGATTTTTGAGAGAATGAACAGCAGGGCCCAGATTTGGGGCAAGGCAGGAACTAGGATCTGGCGCTGGAGCAGGGCTGGTTGGTTGGCTAGGGGAGGGCTGGGCAGACGCTGGCAGGGGCATCCACGTCTCCTGCTTGGGCGGTCCCACCCCTGAGCCCCGAAGAGGGTGAGAGGGCTCCGATCTGCCTCTTTTCACTTGTGCCTCACACTTCTCAGCCGCCTTCTGCAGAAGGATGACTTCTTCTCTGGAAAGGTTTCCCACCCCCTCCATTTTCTCCTCATGCCAGCGCTCACCTGGAAACATCCTTGAGCCCTGAGGAGTTGGGGGAGGGGTCCTCTTATCCATCCACATGTAACTGCAATTCCAGACACTGTGTGTAGAAAGCCATGGCCAGCCTTCCGTTCTTCCCATCACAGATCCCAGGACGGCTCCTGGATGAATCAGATTGCCCGGTGTGACTCACAGTTATGAAACAGTGTCCCGAGCAATGAGTCAAAGATGTGATTTAGATCCCATAGCTTCCCTCACATACGCTGGAAAAGCTAAAACTCTCTGCTCAAGGCCCTTTGTGATCTGGCCCTTGCCTGCCCCTCTCACCTGTCTTCTCCCCCCATCTCCCTTGTGTCCTTGGGGCTGTTCCTCACATATGCCAACACACTCTGCCTCAGGGCCTTTGCACCTGCCGTTTCCTCTCCTGGATCTCTATCCCCAGGCTTCTGTATGGGCCACTCTCCTACTTCATTTAGGTTTCTGCTCAAGAGATTCTTCTCCAGAAAGTCCCCGTCATTCTCTAATCCCTCACCCTGTTTCTTTTCAAAGCACTTCCAACCATGTCATATTCCATATGTGCATTTTTACTTGCTTGTCATCTGTCTTGCCCACTAGAATGCAAACTCTCCAAAGGCAGAGACTTCATTTTGTTTACTGCCATAGTCCTGTGCTTAAAACAGAGCCTGGATTATTCATTGTAGGGGATCAATAAACTCTTACTGAATGAGTAAGAAACAAACTTAGATCACCCTGAAAGGGCCAACAGCACCTTCTTCTTTGGGACAGTGGGAAAACCACAGGACAAAGAGTCATAAGATACCGATTATAGTCCAAGTTTTATTACTTCGTGACCTTAGAAAAGTCACTCGATGAATGTGGGCCTCAGTTTCCTCTGGAGCCAAATGGGTCCCAGTGCATTGTTTAACACAATAAAATGAGAGTGCAGATATTATGTTTTGAAGAGACTGCTAGACTTTAATATGAAAGAGGTAAAATGTGGTTTTGAAAATCACAAATGCAAATATAAGACTTTCAGAAAATTACCTTCCACTCCACTGGTAAAACTGACTATTGCCCCTTTCCCAGGAGGACTGTGACATTTGTCCTCATTTTGCACCTGTGAGTAACTTGGAAGCAGGTGAGCTTCCAGGTGGAGAACCTAGACAGAGCCTCCTAGCTTGCATCTCTCTCCCTCTGAAGATATTCATAACTGAGAGAGACTGAATCAGCCTTTTTTGCCGAGCTTTTTCTGTCAAGAGTGTAACTCTGTAAAATCATTTGAACATCAATATTAATCAGTTATATTTAAGAGATATAATTAGCATGTCATTTGGAGCGACAGGACAGGTAACTTTCCCAGCAGCCCCACCTCACACCTGTCACTGCTTCTAACTCTTAACTAACTAACTCAAGCACCATCTCGAGGCCTAAGAGGTGTTGCTTGGTTTTTTTTTTTAATTAATTAATTTGGTTGTGCTGGTCTTCATTGCTGTGTGGGCCTTTGTCGAGTTTCAGATAGTGGGGGCTATTCTCCAGTTGCAGTGCACAGGCTTCTCATTATGGTGGCTTCTCTTATTGTGAGTTCTAGGATGTGTGGGCTTCAGTAGTTGTGGTTCCTAGGTTCTAGAGCAGAGGCTCAATAGTTGCAGCACATGGGCTTGGTTGCTCTGCAGCATGTGGCATCTTCCTGGATCAGGATTGCATCTCCTGCATTGGCAAGCGGATTCTTCCCCAGTGAGCCACCAGGGAAGCTCAAGGTGTCTTTCAAATCACCCTGACTTCTATTCCTCACAAGCAGTGAGAAGTGTTCTAAAATGTTCTCTAGAACTCCATGCAATGTTAAATATTAGAAAGGGTTCCATGATCTTAGAAAATGCTAGATTAATCAAGGTTAAGCGGGCTACTTTGCTGCAGGCCTTTTCAGAGCCTTTATTATGCTAACAAACTGAGAATCTCCAACTCCAAAAGAGAGTAGGCAGCACTGCTAAATCTGACTGCAGACCGCCTTTTACCCACAGAGCTCCCTCTGGTCTGGTGCTCCCCAGACTCTCTTTTGAGAACAGCTGCTTTCAAGTCCTGCCTTGGGTTGCTGACTTGCCCTGGCTGAGCGTTGAGAGCAAGCTTCATCCAGGTTCTTCCTTTCGGGGGCTGCTCCCACTGCTCGGGGCAATGGCCTTTTCCACCCTCTGCCTCCCTAGATTCCTCTTTCCTCCTGATTCAGGCGTGCTCTACACCTCCAGTGGCTTTTTCCAATCCACAGTTTCCCATGGTAATAGTCTCCAGGCCACTCCCCAGTGCCTTTGATCAAGCTGACCTTGCTCACGGGTGGGGCTTGGTTTATACCGTCACCCAGTAACCATCACCATGGCAAGATGAGATGCTTCCAGGATTTGTGGGACAGCTTGTAGGTTTGTTGGTCCCCCTCCCTTCCCTCCTACACTCGTTTCACCGAACACTAGAGTGGAAGTGCAGAATGAGCCGGGCTCCCTTGCTTCTTGCTGTGCATCCAGCACCTATAAGAGGGCTGGCCAGAGTAGGGGCTTAACAAAATATATATTGAAGAGAGAGTGAGTGTCTGGCCTGAAGTTGAAAAACCTTTACCTAGCTCAGGACTTAGAAGAGAAAGGAAATCCCTTGCAGCTACAGGTGAAGGTGTTAGGTAGTGAGCACATGGCCCTTCCTTTCCCCATGCCTGGCCCTCATTCCCTAGCTTGGGGGCCTGCTGGCCTGTGATGAAAGAAGAGGTGGGCCCTCTGGAAAGATGGAGTCTGTTGTCTAATGATCAGGAGGGTGTGGTTTGACCAAGCAACCCCCAGGGGAGACCCAAGGGACTGGAGCTGGGTCACTGGGAGTGACCGCCCCCACACTCACCTGTCTGCAGCCATGGTCTGGTGGGGAGAAGCTTCGCTCACTCATGGCCTTCAGATGCTCAGTGAATGCGAAGGCAGCAAGTCTCAGACAATTTAAAAGTGACTCTTCAAAGGACTGGGGGAAAACCCCAAGCCTCTTGTCCTAGATGCGTAGTTCTCATATTTTAGAGATGGAGAAGCACCTGGGGAGTTAATGAACAATGCGCATTCCTGAGGCCACTCAGACCCACCGAATCAGTGTCTGAAGGCGGGCCCACGTATGTGCATTATATTAAGCGCCAGTGACCCTGATGGGGGCGGCTGTGGGCCAGGTTCCTGGGAGCTCTGTCCTCTGTTCTGGAAGCTGCAGGATGTCCTGGGCAGTGAAGAGCATCCCCCCTGAGGTGTGCTTCTCCACCTTGACTGTGAGGCCCTGAGCAAGTCACTTCACCTCTCAGAGTCTTGTCTCTCTCCCCAAAATAACAGAACATACCTGATAGACTTGTTTTAAGGATTAAAGTTAATCCTCAGAAGTTAATCGAGCATTTAATTTGATCTAAAAGTACATCAGGCATTTAGTGCATGCCAGAGACACTTTAAACCCTGAATGAAAGTTGGTTAGTCATGTCATCTAAAGTAGGGAAGGGAGCGGGGGAGGAGCCACATTTGTTTATAATGGGCCCATTTTCCTTCTCGCTCCCTCAAAGCTGTGGGAACTGTGGATGGAAGGAAATGGGAGCATCAATCGGTGCTAAAAAAAGAGCCAACCACATATTCACTTGGCTCATGACTCAGTCTGTTTCGCTGTCTGCTCATAGTCATTGTCAGGCCCTTGCCAGAACCCTGGACCACAGAAGCCACAGGGCTGCCCAACCCCCAGGGAGCTGCAGCCTGTGGGACTCAGAGGTAAGAACGATGCGTCAACATCTACCTGAGAGTATGTGGCAAGTGCCACGTGAGCACCTGAAACAAAGCGCTGCAGGGTGCCAACGGGAGGTGAACCAGGATGTCCCCAGCATTAGAGCTTGGAGTTACAGGCTGGACAAAAGGAGTGCTACTGTTGGAGATATCAGAGGGTGGGAAGGAATTAGTTTAGGCATGGACAGACTGCCAAGGTTTGAAGTCCAGCTCTGCAGCTGCTTAGCTGGGTGCTGTTGGGCAATCTCCCTAACCTCTTTGAGCCTCAGTTTCCTCCTCTGTAAAATGGGGATCATCAAAGTACATAAGTCACAGAATCATTGGGAGAATTTAAAGAGATAAGCCAAGTGATATGCACAGAGGCTTGGCGCATAAGAAGTGCTCAATAAAGATGAACTTTCATTTACATCATTCACTCAAAAAACTTTTAGGGAATTCCCTGGTGGTCCAGTGGTTCCTCTGTGCTTTCACTGCCAAGGGCCTGGGTTCAATCCCTGGTCAGGGAACTAAGATCCCACAAGCCACGTGATTTGGCAAAAAAAAAAAAGAAATCTAAAAGCCACTGTACCAAGGATTCCATCCTACTTGGCAGAGCAATGTGGACAGCACCAGCAATGAGGCTGCTGCTGGAATCATCTGTGTGTTCCCACCAGGCTGCACTTGGGCTATTCAGAAGTGGTACCATTTTGCCTGCAGCCCTTCCACCTGCCCTTGGGCAGCTGTTACCCTCCCAGGTCTACCATCCAGGATCTCAGATTACCCAGCTTTCACCTGAATACATATTCTAATTTTGATTCTATGCAGCACCTTCCAGCTTGGATGTGCCAACGTGACTTCTAGCATGTGGGTCTGAGATGGTGGGTCACATCTCCTGAGCAGCAGCCCCACTAAGCACAAGAGCCAGGAGGAAGGCAGCCCCCTTGGAGCCATTTATGATATCACTAATGATATCGCTAATCTTCAGGTCACCTGAGCTGGATTTTCCCAGATGGTGGCTTTAGCCATTTAGCATCAGAGGAGTGAACTTCAACAAGCTACTCAAATTTCTTGAGATTCAGTTTCCTCATCTCTGCAGTGAAGATAATAATAATAGTAGTACAAATCCAAAGAGAAGTTGTGAAGATGAAATGTGATAATTTATAAAATAAATGCATAGTACCTACCTGGCACACAGGGGGCCTTCCATAAAGCTTGGTGATCACAATTCCTGTTATTCATGGTGGGAAGGAAGGGGTTCTATCCATTCAGTGTCTGTTGCCCAGACCAAAACTACTGCACAGAAGCAATTGCATGTAACCATAAGACAATTAAAATGGCTATCCTTTAGCTGAGGAGGGCGCCACAATCCACTCCACTGTTCTTGCCTAGAGAATCCCATGGACAGAGGAGACTGGTGGGCTATAGTCCACAGCATTTCACAGAGTCAGACACGACTGAAGCGACTTAGCATGGCACAGCATGTCCTTTAGCTAGTTAGAAGCATTCTAAAGAGACTACTTAAAGCCATTCAGATCTTAGAGTTAATCTGGCCCCAAATTTGAATGAATCTAATTACTTTCTAATTGTTTTACTTCTTGAGAGTCACGAATCTTAGGGCAATGGTCCTAGGAAGGCCAGGGCAGAGCTAACGATAAGACTTTTGGCTATTAAAATGTCCAGACATGTAAGCACTCTTTGTGCGGCCAGAAGACTGCTCCTGCAGGAAAAGCAGAAGGACACAGGGCCAGACTAAGCAAAGGAAAGTTAGCAAGCACCACAAATGTGGTAAGACATTCAGGGCTGGATCTCTTCCCTGGGACAGAGGTCGTAGGCTCGAACAGAGCATGTCAGGCTAGTAGGTCCAGGGCTCCACTGGGCTGTGTACCAGCCTACCCCTCACTCCCACCCCCAGCCTCTGTTCTCACCCCCCACCTCTTGGCACCCCTAAAGCTGAGCAAGTGATAGGGGAGGGCAGGCCTCCTGCTTTCCGGCTGTACTTAGAGGACAACTAGAAGTAGGTGGAGGGGCAGGACACTGTGAATATGCCCAGGGCAGCCTGAGCCTGAGCACTGGGCTCTTTAGAACCTCTGGGGAGGTCAGGCCAGCCCAACACCCTGTGCCTGGAAGACACAGTTAAACAGCGGTCCTACCTCCTCTCTCAGGGACTCGGCTTCTGTAGGGTTTTTGCTCCCTGACATGAATAGTTCCACAGCTCCTGTTTTCAAAGTACTTTGGCTAAATCCTCTCTCCGGGGGCCTGTTGCCCCACCTGTAGAAAGAAGGGTTGGGTAGGCCTTGGCTACTCAGAGTGTGGTCCTTACAAAGTCAGAATCTACATTTAAACATAGTAGTGCTGAAGGCCTCACAGGCAGAGTGAAGTCTGAGCAGTGCTACTCCAACTTTGCACAGGCCCATCCAGCTCCAATACTCTGGTTCTGAGATGTTATGAAACATTTATCTGTTCCAAAAATACTACTTTTACATGGGACAGTGGGGTGAAAAGACATGCAGGGCTTTATTTTAATCTGGTCAGCTTGCCTTAGTTGATGGACCATTTCCACATGCAAGGCTGCCCACTGTCAACCAGTAACCAGCCTCTCTGACCGACACTGAAGCAAAACCCTCTAACTGAATAGAAAAGACTGAACAGAAAACCCAGACAGCAGTGCCTGCAAGGGCTCATGACAGAAGACTCCAGAACGCCCTTCTGAACCCATATCACCAGAGTAGCCTTCTTGCCTGCAGTCCCTCTGCTCTAAAGCTGACCCTGCCCGTTGGTACAAAATATTAGAGATCCTTGCAGTTCCACTCTTGGGAATTTATTCTACTGATACGTGCATCTAGGTGTGCAAAGATATGTACAAAGATATTAATCCTACCTGTTGTCATCTCTCATCTGGGGGTACAAACAGGAAATGGTTTCAGTTTTTCAACACACGTCACTAGCAGTGATCTGACCAGTTCCTCTTTCTTACTGGGAGCAGGAATCTTTAAGGACACCTCAATCTGATTTCAGAACTTTCTAGTCACTTTTTTGGATATGCCTGCTTGTTTCAAACAATGTATCTGAGGGCCAGTTTAAAGCTTCCCCATCTCTAGAGCACAGAACGGGAATTGGGGGCTGGGTGTGTGGAAGGGGAAAGGGAGGGCTGTTCTGTCAGTGACTCCCATCTCTCTCACAGTCAAGGAACCTGCCTGCTTGCTGGTGTGAGGGGATTGTCTCTCTCTGCTAGCAGTTTCCTCTGGTCTCCGTATAGCTGCTGGTGGTGCCAACAGACCTTCATGATTGGGAAATGGTTCCCAAACAGCTTGTACCTTTGAGTACATACTGATTTTATATAATCAATTACTTAACACTTTCAAAAAAAGAAATAACGGGAGAGATGTTTATCTTTATCTGTTTGGGCTGACATAACAAAATACCACAGACTGGGTGGCTTATAAACAATACCCCCCAAACCCCCCACCAAACATATTTCTCCATTTCTGGAGGCTGGAAGTCCAAGATCAGGATACAACATGGTGGGATCCTGACGCAAGCACTCTTCTGGGTTACAGACTGAGTTCTCTCTGTCTTCACAGGGTTGAAGGGCCAAAGGAGCACTCTGGGGCCTCTCATAAGGGCACTAATCCCCTTGATGAGGGCTTCTTCCCTTAACCTAATTGGGGCAGCTCCTAATAACAGCTCCTCAAAACATATCCTGGGGGTTAGGTTTTAACACATGGACTCGGTGGGGACACATTCAGACCACAGTAGTGTGCTTTTGTTTCACACATCTCTCTTCCAGACCCTCCCATTCTGGCTTTCCTAGGTGAGGCTAGTGGTGAAGAACCTGCTTGCCAGTGCAGGAGATGTAAAAGACATAGGTTTCATCCCTGGATTGGAAAATCCCCTGGAGAAGGGCATGGCAACCCACTCCAGTATTCTTGCCTGGAGAATATCCAGGGACAGAGGAGCCTGGTGGGCTATAGTCCATGGGGTCGCAAAGAGCTGGACATGACTGAAGCGACTTAGCACAGCACGCACAGTACATCAACACTATTTAAAACATGGATTTAGTTTGGCCTTATTCTCAAGAGGCCAGCTGCCCCATTTCTCCAGTGCATCCTTAGTGTGGGAGGAGAGTCAGGCCTCTGAGGAGGGAGCCCTCTGTGCACAAAGCTCCAAAGCCAAACAGTCCCAGTGCAGTGAGGATGGCAGATTCCAGCTCCTGGGGCTTCTCTGGTCCTCCTAGTGACACCCTCTGATGTCCTGCCATAAACCGTGGCTCTGGCTCTGTTTTGTGTTCCTGCAGATCACGAAGGCATCCAGGAAGAGGCTAACGATGAGCCTGGCCTACTCGGAGAGCCACCAGCTGCGCGTGTCCCAGCAGGACGTCCGGCTCTTCCGCACCCTCTTCCTGCTCATGATATCCTTCTTCATCATGTGGAGCCCTATCATCATCACCATCCTCCTCATCCTGATCCAGAACTTCAAGCAGAACCTGGTCATCTGGCCGTCCCTCTTCTTCTGGGTGATGGCCTTCACCTTTGCCAATGCGGCCGTCAACCCCATTCTCTACAACA
This sequence comes from Muntiacus reevesi, assembly GCF_963930625.1. Lineage (NCBI taxonomy): Eukaryota > Metazoa > Chordata > Mammalia > Artiodactyla > Cervidae > Muntiacus > Muntiacus reevesi. The sequence continues at coordinate 137,506,421 of NC_089250.1, forward strand.
TGTCCCTGTTTAGGAACGAGTGGAGGAGGTTTTTCCACTGCTGCTTCTTGTCGGAAAAGGGAGCCATGTTGACAGACACGTCTGTCAGGAGAAATGATCTGTCTGTTATTTCCAGCTAGTTCATTTTTCTCTACAGGCATCTATGTGTTCCCCCTCTGGCCAGCCATGGTGTGTTTTCAAAGGGAGATCATTTCCATGACCCTCGGCACCAGGGTGCCTGCTCTCAGAAAATGTAACCTATGCAGATGCCCATTTTCAGCACTGGTAAATTAAGAGGTGATCATTCAGTATAACAGTTTTATCCTGTATAGAAGGATTTGCTGTGGGTTCCTTTTCAATGTGAACTTCTTTGGTGTGGAATATAATTAATTGTACTAATTTTTCTTTGTGACTATTCAGCAATCTCATCTCCTTTATGTAAAGCCGCGCTGTGCAGGTTTCTGAAGCTAGCCTTGGATTCATGACTCAGTCTTCTCCTCCAAAGAGTCACAGCCACCCTCGCTCCTCACCCTGGACTTGCAAGGCCGCAGGATCATTCATCAGTGTGAAGAGTGCTTGAGGAATTTCCAAGGAACAAGAATTTAATTTCCGAGGACTTAAAGGTGACTTTGTTCGTCACTGATAGTAGGAGAAGCTTTGTCATGAAGTCACAGAGGAGGTTGGATGACCCCAAACATTCGAAAGTCAGAGCAGGAGTGACTCCCTTCCTTGATCCACCTGTCAGATGCCTCTTAAGCACGTGCTGAGGCTTAAGCCTGACCAATGACGTGGTCAGTGTTCTTGGTGGTGGGAATACAGCAGTGAACCAGACATCCATGGACCGTGTCCTCATGGAGCTCACTTACCTTCCAGACGGGGCAGAGAAACACCAAACATGTCAATAGATCATATAGTGTTTCAGAGTGAATTAACATTGTGAAGAAAATGTGACAGTGATGACAATTTAGATGGAGTGTTGAAAGGCCTGGGAAGACCTTTCTGAGGGATGATATTTGAGCCAAAAGGGCAAACCACAAGAAGGAACCAGTCATGTGAGTCCGGGGAATGAGGCTTTGCAGGTGGAGCAGATCCTGGTGCTGGTGCAAAGAGGCTTGTGTGCTTGTGGGACAGAAAGACCGGCATGAACAAAGCCAACTATTGGCTGAGCCTCCTCTAGGCCAGGCCCTGTCCTTGAAACCAGAACAGAGGGATGCTCTGCTGGAGGCCATCAATGGAGATGAGAGGGGTTACAGAGCTGGCTTATACCGGGCTAGGGAGGTTACCATCAGAATTTGTTCTGTGTTCAGTGGGCAGCCACTGGAGATTTGCATTTGGATGCGGATATGACCTGCTATTTGTTTTTAAATATTACTCTGGTTTCCCTGTTCAGGAAATGCTTTGTGGAGCAAGAATGAAAATGGACACCAGTTAGGCAGCTGCCAAAGTAAAGAAGGAAGATGGGGAAGTTGGAGGCGAATGACATCGGTGTTGTTGTTTAGTCATGTTCAACTCTGCACGACCCCATGGACTACAGCACACTAGGCTACCGTGTCCCTCACCATCTTCCAGACATCAGTGGGGGATTGTGAGAAATGATCTTGGGCATACTTTGGGAAGGCAGAGCAAACATGATTTATTGATTGACAAGAATGTGAGGGAAAGAAAGGATTCAACAGAGACTCCTGACAGCCATAGGATGGAGGGCAGGCAGCAAAAATAGAGAAGGCTAGGAGGATGAGAGGTAGAAGAACCAAGAGTTTCATTTGGGGCATCTGCATGTGAAACCCCAGTGAGAACCAAATGGAGAGCCGGTAGGCGGATGCAGGGCTGTGGGGTACAGACCTGAAGAGCAGTGTTGGGAGTCATCAGACAGTGTCTGCAGATCTATGGTTTTATGAAATAGAGAAGAAACCAGAGCCAGAGAGAACCCAGGGACACGCCAGCACCTGGAAGCTGGGAGAATGACTGGAACAGTAGCTCAGGGCCTGGTGCATAGTATGAGTGCAACCGATCTTTGCACCGAGGAAGTAGCTGTCTTTGTTGGTGGAATTTCTTGAGCAGCTCACTTTCAAAGTAAGATTTATCACAGGCTTGAGGACAAGAGGACAGGGATCCTTTGTTCATCTTTAGTTAATAAAATTTGGTCAATTAAAGTTGCCTTTTGAAGCGATGTGTGACTGTCTTACAGGTCTCTGGGGTGACAGCCCCTTTCTGGTGAATGACAGGCAGAGCTCTCTTGCTGCCTCCTCCCCCTTTGGTGGAAGAACAAAGAACAGTGATTCAGGGCCCTGGGAGCCTCATGGCCCCTTGATATGGCAGCACCCAGGCAGAGGTCTCTGCACACACGGGAGGTTCCCCGCCTCTGGACACACCTCATCAACATCAGCCTGGCATCCGCCAGTGTTTGCACAGCTCCTAAGTGCTCTAACTGAACCCTCACTGCAACCCAGCAGGTGGACACTGCTTCCCCATATTTCACAAGAGGAGAGTGAGGCTCAGAGAAATCATACAATCAGCCCCCAGTCATACAGCTAATTATAGCTGAGCTGGATTTTGATGCAAAACCAAGACTCTGGTACCAAAGCCTTGATGCCTTTTCAAGATGCTAAAAGGCTCCTAGGAGCTCCTGGGAAATTGAGGCATACGACTTTGCATGCAGTTATATTATAGATTAGTGTTTACAAGTGCTGCTAATGGTATAAGACACTGGTGTCCTTTGCCAGGCCTGGCTACTTCCACCCCCATCACCCGGACACTCCAGGTAGGGGGTGCCATGATCTTCCAACACACCTGGTTTCAGAGTCCCATCTCTTAATTCCCCCAGGGAAGCAGGTGCTGGACAATAAGGCCTGGGGACCTTTCCTAGAGCTCCCCCAGACCCAGGCCTCTCAGGTTGAACCACCATCCAACCACTTCACGGGCCTTGGGCTGACTGAGGCTCGGGCTGCTGGCCTGGCCCACGTTCACCTCTTTAGGCCTCAGTCATCAAGGCTGTCCTGGGTTAATGGGGAAATCCCTTTTTCAGGAAGTTGAGTGAAAACATAGTCATTAATAATGGAGATTAGGTGCTAGAACAGGCCAAAGGTCAGAGCTGGAAGAGAAGAACCCCTCCTGGTACATAAAAGCGCACCTACCCCCCCACCAGCAGGACTTTTCACTCTTACACAGACGTGGACACAAATAAAAACCCAAATCATTGGAAATGGGTAACTATACATATTTTAATAAGTCAAAGTCTGGAATCCTAAACCTCAAACGATTCCTTAGAAAACTCCAGAGAAGACATACATTTGAGTACAAGCAGATTCACTGATCCCCATGTATGTTTTTTACGTATACTGAAGGGGTTTTTTTTTTGTTTACAGAGGGGAAGGGAGGGGTGGAAGGAGTAGGTAGGGGAGGTGCAGCAAACTAAACTCCTAAGGTAGAGTTGGAGGCTGAGTAAGGTTAATGGGAAGTTTCTTAATGAAAGGACACCTTCCATGTTGCTACAAAGTGTTTCTTTCTGACTTGCCATCACAGTAACCTGAAATATAGAAAACAAAGCTATTAATGACAGAAAGATGGGCCCAGTATTCAATATAGATAGTCAATATTAGGATGGCTGTAGGACTTGGCATTGTTCAAATGCCTCTTGTAAGGGGACAGCTAGATGTAGTTGTAATACATAAACATCTTCGAGGTTTTCTGAACCCTCTGATTTCTCTGGGGGGCGAATGGGGTATAGGCTGAGAGCAAAGGATCTGCCGTATAAAGTAGTGTTCTTTCTGTCTTAAATTTGCCTCATTGCATTTCAAAGAGATGAGGGTACCTCCTCCTGATTCAGGAAGTGAGGGCTACTCTTTTAGCAGTTTTATAGACTGTTCACTGTGCCCTGTCATATGTCACCAGGTGGTTACACAGGGGGCTTCAGAGTCACACAACAACCTTGGCTTGCATCCGACTCAGTTATCTACTAAATATCTTGGGCAACCTTTGTAATTTTTTCTTAGCCTCTGTTTTCTCATCTGTAGAAGGTGGATCATGAGAAAACCTACTTCATAAGGTATATCCAGGATTAGGTGAAATGAGGCAGGCAAAGGACTTGGTGGGGAGCCCAGCTGGAGTGCAATCCTTTGCCTGCCCTATATTTAGGCTACCCCCAGGTGAAGCATCAAAATCTTATTTATGTGTTTGGTCAGAGTTTATATCTGTTTGGTATAGCGTGGGTTAGCTAGTTAGATGACCAACAGAGAAGTTCAGTTTTGTTCTCTGTTTTCTCTTACAATTTAGCATTATTCTATTTGGATTCTGAAATGCAGATTCCCATGGGAATGTCTCTTCAAAATAAAATGTGCAGTCTCCTCCAGAATGCTACTGGTTTTTAAATCAAGATTAGCCAAGGGTGATAGTCATAAAAAGATTCAATGGGGCTTCCCTGGTGGCTCAGACAATAAAGAATCATCTAGCAATGCAGGAGACATGGGTTCGATCCCTGGGTTGGTAAGATCCCATGGAAAAGGGAACAGCTACCCACTCTGGTATTCTTGCCTGGAGAATCCTATGGACAGTGGAGCCTGGTAGGCACAGTCCATGGGGTCGCAAAGAGTCAGACATCACTGAGCCACTAACCCTCTGGTCTGGTCAGGGAATCTCGAAAAACGTGAGAAAACCAGCTAGTCTACTTGCCTCTCTTTAAGTGTTTACACCAATGGCCACATTCGATGCCCAGCTCTTCACTGGGGCCACTCAATCCCCAAACAATATTAATTCGGTCAAAACGGTTTTTTGGGCAGTGCAGCCAGGAGCAAAATCATGTGACTACACAGTTGGCCTGAGGTAGCAGATAAAAAAGGAAAAGACTGTCCCCTTTACTTAACTAAAAGGGCCAGGGTTTTGGATAAAAAGGTTTTTGCCCACTCCTTCTGCATCAGCCTCATGAGAAGGCCAGTGAAAGACCTGGTTATGAAGGATGAAGACTTGGACTCAGAGGGGCACCCAGGCTCCCCTGTTTTCTTCTGCATGCAGATGTAACGCATCTCAGGGCCTGCAGACCCGGGGAGCCTGCTTCCACCCGCCACTCACCGTTGTGAGGGATAAGCCGGTACTGCCTGGCCAGGCACAGCTCCTCCTGCCTCTGCCGCACGATTCTCTGCACTTCCGGGGAAAAGCCGCTGGGGTCTCGGGCGAACACGAAAGAGTAGCTGTCAGCGCAAGTGCCATCGAGGTTCAGGAGGCGGCAGGAGTACTGCAAGGCATAGGTCTCATAGTCCGTGTCAATGATCCAGTGGTCATCGTCTGCAGGGCAGAAAGCCACGGGGCCTCTGTATCTCCTTCAGACACTCAGATGCCAGGGAAACTTAGCACCGGGCCCCAGAAACCAGCCACTTCCCCAAACTGGGTTCAGAAGTTAGAAAGCAGGAGACCACAGGGAATTCTGATGGCAATTAGAAAATTGGGACCATGAGAGAGGAGCTTGGCCTTCACAGGAAAAAATCTTGGAGCTGGTGGCAGGGGCGGGAGGGACCACATTTGCTTTAATGACTGTTTCTCTCCCTGATGATAAATGTGATCGTCTCTTTCATAAGAAGAGCCGAGAATGTGGACCCATCAAAACCACAGTCTAGACCTGGCTACTGTTGTCTTCTCCATCAACCCTCTGACAGCATCTCGTGCTTCTGTGGCTGACGTTGATGGCCACCAACATGTGCTATCCGCAACATAAGCATGCGTCTGTTGCATTGATCTGTATCAGCCAGTTCCTGGCCCTCTCGCTACCCACACAGCCCTCCTGCCTCAGTCCACTGGGTGATCTGGTTCATGGCCTTTCTGGCTCCATCCTAATTCTGGCTCGGTGACCTGACTCACTTCTCTCTCCAGGCTGGCAAGAGGGTAGAATCTGCCTTAGGGGCACAAGATGCCCACCTTTTGACATCAGATATTCTTCTTAGAGAACTGCTCAGAGCTCTCTTGACAGAGGCAGAGTTGAGCCCTTGAAGAATTTAGATTATATTTCTTCCTAAGACTGGGATGTAAGCCATGCAGAGTAAGTGTAAACAAAAGTGGTAATAAGGTCAACAAAGGCAGGATGGGAAACCACGTTCATAAGAATGCAGGTGAGAGGTTTGCCATGGAGAAAAACAATGGGGATAACACCTTTGTTATCCAAACACCTCACATTTGGTAAAACGTGTCACATCTCTACTTAACATTCTTGTTGATAAATAACCATGACCAGGATTTTCTGAGCACTTAGTGTCAGCTACCATGCTTTCTCAATTATTTTTCACGGCTACGGAAAGTGCACTCTATCATCCTCATTTTCCAGATAAGAAAACTGAGGCGCAGAAAAACTAAATAATTCACCCAGGGTCACAAAGAGGACAGAATTGAGCTCTGATCTGACTCTGGAGCCCCCTTGCCTAACCTCTACAGCACACTGTCTCCAGGCATTAAGTAAACTGGGGGCCACAGGGGATAAGAAACAGGAGACGCTAAGCCTCTGTGTCTTCATTTCACACCCGGGTCATGAAGCAAGTGATGATCTCTGCTCTATTTCATGTCCTGTGCTGGAGGAATGCAGAGGAACCCTCAGCTCCCAGTACTGAGGGTGTAAGGGAGATCTCTAATGCTTGCCTAAGTCACTTCTGGGTGTGCCTCTTGGCTCTGAAAACCCCAGGAGTCCCTGCCAAGCAGGGGCTCAGCCTGAGACCAGGCCTTGCAGGAGAGTTGCACCAGAGTGGGTGGTGAACCCTTTCTTCATCTCATTGCAGACCCTCCACGAGGAGGACTGAGCCACTCCTGAACCCCCCACACTTTCCCACAGGGCGGGTGTCAGAGGCTGTGGTGGGAAGGGCCAGACATGACCACTCAGGGGTGGCCATGTTCATCTGTTTGATAAGATGCAGATTCTAAAAATTACTAATCTTGTGCCCCCTGGTATCGATTTTTATAGTCCATTATCAGAAGTTTATCTTTTATCCTAAATAAATCACTTTAGGAAGTTTTGCTGAGTTATTTGAAAAAACTTTTATTATCTCTAAGGATAAAAGCTTTCCCCCTTGTTGAATGGTAAGTCCTTTTATATAGTGTACATCAATACTGGATGAGCAGTTTGATAAAAGATAAAATTTCATCTAACACAACTGTAGAGGAAGTCGAGGAGTGCGTGCCCTGAGTACATGGGCTACATGAAAGGACATTTTGCCCTGGCTCACCAAGCTAAGTGTCCCCCTGAACAGGCCCTGGGGCCTATTTCCCAGGAGAGCTCCACCAATATTTTGTAAAATTGTAAAAGTTGATTGTATTAGGGCCCTGCTGTTCATGACCACCTAATTTTGACCCGGGAGCTAGAACCTCCGGCTTCTGACACTGTCTCTCACAAAGTTGTTTGCATGACCTTGGACAAAGCACTATCTTTTCCCCTCTCCCCACCCCCTTTTTTTTGGTCACGAGGCACATGATATGCACGTGCTATCTTAGTTCCTGGGCCAGGGATCAAATCTTCACCCCCTGCAGTGGAAGTGAGGAGTTTTAACCACTGGATCACCAGGGAAGTCCTACCAATGCATTCTTTTGATTTCAATTTATTCATCTGCATGTTGAACCCCCTTCAGAGTGGTAACTCTCCATCTTTAAGATTCCATGATGGAACTTCCCTGGTGTCTTGGGGGGGGAATTAAACAAATTAAACCCTCAGGTTTAATCCCTGCTGGGTGATCTAAGATCTCGTGTGCCATGCAGCATGGTCAAAAAAAAAAGAAGTAAGATTCCATGATATGCCCCTCTGGCCTGCATTATTCTCTAGGTACCAAGTAGACTCTAGATTTGAAGCTTAGGAGAAATGAGGAAAAAGTAGAAAGAGCATGTACATGCATGTTCCCATAAATTTGTATCAGGTTAAATTTTAGGATGCTCTTCTGAGAGTCCTTAACACTCTGCTCCCCATATGAGTTTCAGGGCTTGGGAGAAAGGGAAGAGGTTACTGTCACCCAGAACACTGTGTCTGGCTCAGACTCTCAGCACCCAGCATGGGCAGGTGGGTACCTGGGAATGAGCCAACCTTGTGTCCTTTGATCAGAGTCTCTGAGCCTCTGCTGGGGTGTCTAGCATTCAAGCTGTTTCAGGGATTCAGCCCAAAGAAATGGAGGAAATGCAGCAGCCGAAGCACCAGGCTGAGCGGTGATGTGAGCTGGGTCTTGAGGAGGTGGGAGGTCTAAGCAAGGGGAAGGCGACACATGCTGGCACAGGCGGGATGGGTAATCGGCAGGAGGTGGTCAGGTGACAAACCCAAGGTCCTTTTGAGCTTGGGCCAGGTTTCTGAGCTGGGAGAGGGGATGGGAGGTGGTGAAGGGGCCTAGCTACTTCCAGCCTCACCCCTCCAGCCTCCAGCCTCCAGCCGAGCTGAGAGTTCTGGCTACTTACAGACCATTCTTCCCTAAGGTGCCCCTGGAGAAGAAACCCAGCCAATTGGCTATGTATGTCTTCGATCCCCCTCAAGACAGTCCTACCGAACTGACTACTCACTTCCTTTCTGGAGAAAGGACGCTACGCCCCAGTACTTCATCTTGAACTTGGCAGGGTCCTCAGTGTCTGTGAAGGTGCCCACCATGTCTGCACACACGTCCCAGTTACTGCAAAAGCCAAGGGGATTCTGAGCCAGGCCGGGCAAAGGGCTTCCTCCCCCCATCCCACCCCAGGCGCTCCCTTCCCGCCCCAGTCGGGGTTTGGCGCTCGGCCTGTGGACCCTGCCGCGCAAAGAGCGCAGCCTCCGCCCTCCCCCACCCCCGCCCCCAGAGGTCACTGACTTTAAAAGACGGACTCGGCCCTTGGCCGTGGCGCTCATGTGGCCATTCTCGTCCACGGAGAACTCGGCGACGATGTTGTCTTGCAGAAAGAGGCCCTCGGGGTCCTTCTTGGCCATGGCGTACCAGGTGCCGGCGAACTGGGAAAGAGAGGAGAGCCGGGTTCGGTGTCTTGGAGAGCATGGCCGGCGTCTGGGAAAGGGGAACGCGGGGCACCCGGGACACCGGTACCTACGCGAGCCTTGTCGAAGTTCTCCTTGACTCGGAAGCTGCTCACCCGGCAGTCGCGCTCCGCCCGGGCGCTGCCCAGCGCCGCCAGTAGCACTAGCGCCCACACCCACTCCATCTCGCTGGGGAGTCCGCCCTGCGGGAACCGCGCGCCGTGAGCGCCTGGCGGCTGGACCACTCGGCCCTCCACCACCGGTCCCCAGGCTCCATCTTGCCCGCGAGGGGCCCTCCTCCCGCCAGCCCCCCGGGTTCCCATCCCGCCCGCCCCCAGACCCTCATCACACCCATCCCGGGCCCCCATCCCTCCCGCGCCGGTCCCCCATCCCGCCGGGCCGCCGCTCACAGTCGGGAGCTGCACGCAAGCCTGGCCGCGGGTCCGAGCGCGCGTGGAGCCAGCAAGGCTAGCGCGCCGCGGGGGCCGCCGGGCGGCTTTATAGCTCCGGGGGGAGGGGGTCGCGCTTTCGTAACGGCGCGGGGTGAAAGACCGAGGGGGAGGCGCCGGGGCCGGCGGGCCAGCACTTGCATAACGCGCCCTGACTCACCGCCGCCCGGGCGCAGGGAGGGCGTCCTGGGGCGAGAGCCTCCCCTCCAGCGCCGCCCGGGGCAGGAGCAGCTGCCGCGCGGGGTGGCCTCGGCGGAGCCTCCGGCGGCGGCGAGCCGCGGGCACCAGCCCTGGCCTAGTTACCCGAAGCCCGTGCCAGCGGCCGCCAGCTGCGGCCTGGGGTGGCCTCGGGGCCCTGTTGCTCTGGCTGGAGGTTCGGGTAGGTCTGGCGGGAAGACCAGACCGTGGCCTCCCAGAACGAGGGACATCTGCGATGCTGCCCGGGCGCGTTAGTGCTCGGGCCTGACCGTGCCAAATTGGCCCCTCGGTCTTCTGAGGACTAGCTATGCAGGAGTTTGGGACTGTTTCCGCCACATAGTTTTTCATTTTATAAAGGATGTCTTTTACTCTCTTTCAGGGGAGTTGTGGTGCCCTTGGATCAATATTTGTTCTTTAGTTTCAACATCTTTAGAAGTATTAAAACCCTCCCTGTTAAATATTCTCCAGAAACGCAACCCTGGTCAGGACAGGAAATATTTTAGCAACCTCGGTGGTCGCCTACTTAGTCTGTGGCATTTCGTTCAAACCACTTTGAAACACACCTACCAATTGTTTATTCTGCAATCTGATTTCAAAGCCAGAGTGGCATCTTGTTTTGTTTCCAAACCAGCTAAGGTGGATTGACTGTGAGCGGAGGAGAGGGGGAGGGGAACAAACGTCTGTGACGTCAATGGTCAATTAAGTCGAAATGCTGTGACTGGTTGTGTGATTTTGCCCAGTGGCACAATTCAGGGCCATGTTTTTCACTTTCCATTCAGAGTTCAGTTCAGTTCAGTTCAGTTCAGTCGCTCAGTCGTGTCGGACTCTTTGCGACCCCATGAATCGCAGCACGCCAGGCCTCCCTGTCCATCACCAACTCCCGGAGTTTACTCAAACTCATGCCCATCAGAGTTAGAGCTCCTCTAATCCAAGCAGTCAAAAGACGCAGCTTTGGACTGAATGAGAATTAGGGATAGGGCAAGGAGGTATCACGTTTTTGTAAGATCCCTTCCATCAGTTGTGTCCCAAATTGAAAAAGACCAAGATGAATTTGGTCCATTTTGCTACCCCCAGACCTGAAATAAGAGAGGGTGGAGGTGCAGAGGGTGGCCATACAGAGAAATAAAGAGTTGATGGTCTTTACAGGGCACGGCACTGGGATTACTTCTGAGCCTCCTGAAAAAAAAAACACACCTGTGGCTCCTGCCACCTTCCTGTGACCCCTTGGGCCTCTCCCTGTCTGATGGTCTACTTTCACTTTCCACCTTCCCCTCCACTCCTGTTCTCCATTTGAGTCTGGAGGTGTCTCTGGAGTGCCAACCTTGATGCAATTAACTCCTTACTGCCTCCTCCTTTCTGCTAAGAAAGCCCTGTTTCAGGCCTACCAGCTAACTAGCTCTTCTGGTGAGGTCAGTTTTATCACAGGATGTATAATCCCAAGCAGAACTGCACATGGAACAACGGACTGGTTCAAAATTGGGAGATGAGTATGTCAAGGCTGTGTATTGTCACCCTGCTTATTTAACTTATATGCAGAGTACATCATGAAAAACGCTGGACTGGATGAAGCACAAGCTGGAATCAAGATTGCCAGGAGAAATATCAATAACCTCAGATATGCAGATGACACCACCCTTATGGTAAAAAGTGAAGAGGAACTAAAGAGTCTTTTTAGGTGATGAAGGTGAAAGAGGAGAGTGAAAAAGCTGGCTTAAAACTCAACATTCAAAAAGTTAACATCACAGCATCCGGTCCCATCACTTCATGGCAAATAGATGGGGAAACAATGGAAACAGTGACAGACTTTATTTTTCTTGGGCTCCAAAATCACTGTAGACAGTGACTGTAGCCATGAAAATATAAGATGCTTGCTCTTTGGAAGAAAAGCTATGACAAATCTAGACAGTGTATTAAAAAGCAGAGACATTACTTTGCCAGCAAAGGTCTGTGTAGTCAAAGCTTTGGCTTTTCCGGGAGTCATGTATGGATGTGAGAGTTGAACCGTAAAGAAGGCTGAGCCCTGAAGAATTGATGCTTTTGAACTGTGGTGCTGGGGAAGACTTGAGAGTCCCTTGGATTGCAAGGAGATCAAATCAGTCAATCATAAAGGAGATCAACTCTGAATATTCATTGAAAGGACTGATGCTGAAGCAGAAGCTATAATACTTTTGACTACCTGATGCAAAGAGTGACTCATCAGAAAAGACCTTGATGCTGGGAACCATAGAAGGCAGGAGGAGAAGGGGACAACAGAGGACGAGGTGGTTGGATGGCATCACTGACTCCATGGACATGAGTTTGAGCAAGCTCTGGGAGATAGTGAAGGACAGGAAAACCTGGCGTGCTGCAGTCCATGACTGAGCAACTGAACAACAACCGCAACATAATCCCAAACAGCTCCAATAAGGTCTGCTTCAGAGCCACTCCTGCAGGGACGCTGTGTGTGGCCATACATGTAGTTATTACCTATGCTCCCTAGTTATAGGTAGGGTCCCTTTCTATCTCCTGTCCAAAGTGTGGTTCCCCTCCTTGGCATCCCAAAATAGAGGGCTATCCACCTCTCCTCCAGTACCTCCAGTGATGGAGAGCTCCTGGCTGAGCCCAGTTGCCTTTGGACTGTTAGGACTGCCAGAAAAGTTCTCCTAATACTCCCAGCCCTTGACAACTGTTTCTTCCAGAATGATTCTTGTGATCGTTGCTTATGCTTATGAAAAATAAATGTAGGGGATTTCAATGCATTTTTACGGGGATTGTTTTTGCATCAATATGTTTTAATGTATTTGTTAAATGCTTAAAAGTTGATATAACTGTTCTTCCTCCCCCACCTCTCTCTCTTTTAATGATATATCGTAACCCTCGGTGTCCCAGATACCAGCAAAGAAAAACAGTTTATTTTGGCATTCTGTCTCAAATTTCTTCATGATTACAAACATGTGAGTAGAGGTCAACTGGTGTTTTTTAACTTTGGTGCTTTGAAAGCTCTTCTCATAAAATATTTTTTTTCAAATATGCTTATATGTGTGTATAATATCCACAGGAAAACTGTTCACAGTGGTTACATGTGTGATAGGATTAGGGATATTTGAAAATTTATTGTTGATTTCTACCTTTTTAAAAAATTTCCAAATTTTCTTACAGTGAAAATAATTAATCAAACAAATACTCTCTTTGCAGACTTTTTTCTTCTAGAAGTAAAATTATGGTCTAAATTACATCTTGTGGACTGTATATAATATACACAAAAGTTCATTTCCTTGTCTACATCATGGAAAGACAAATCATATTTCCCTCACCTTGGTATGCATCTCACTCCCAGCTTTTCCACAGGATTTATCAAGAGACTTACACAGAGTAGATGCTTGATCAGTAGATATTGACTTAATTTGTTTTACTTAAATCAGTCACTTTAAGTAAGCTTTATAAAATATTTATTTAAAAAGACCCAGTCAGAGGTCAGTCTTTCTAAAAAATAATTTCCAGGATATATTAATTGTAGCAGGGAGGGCTAGCTGTCCTTTCACCGAAAAATTTTCACTCCCCTTCCATGAGGGCTGGAGTTGTTGCAAAGAGACCACCCTGCTAGAAGACAACCTCCCCATCCCGCCACCACCCAACTTCCTACAGTTCTATAAGGCCACACGCCTATGTTCTGGTCGGTGGAATGTAGATGAAAGTGCTGTGAGTCATTCCCAGATGGGGCTTTTAAAAGCTGCCTGTCTAATAATTAGTCTTTGATGTCTGTCTTCCTTCATCTGCAGTCTGGTGAAGCCTCTCTCAGCCTGGGGACCCCACCCATGATTAACTTTATGTGAATGAGAAATAAACTTCCATTCGATTTAAGCTGCTGAAATTGGGAGTTACTGTAACAGGAGCTGGTGTTACCTTAACTAATACAGCAGCAAGTCATTAGCTCCTAGGAATATTGAAAATGTTTTGCTGTAGTTGAAAAAAAAGGATGAATGTGAGAAATTTGTGTCCTTAACCTCATAAGAATTAAGCATGTCCAACCAGCTTCATTTTGTGCAAACTAATGTTTACATCCACATCTTGACAGAGAAGCCAAGAGAAGTTACAAACAAGGAAGTCAGGTAGCATTTATCTTCTGACTGCATTTAAAATATTCCAAAATAATTGGTGGGAAAAAGGAAAGATTAGTTATTCAGCCAATGTTTTCAGGTACAAAGAATCAAACTAATTTTTTTTAATAAGGACTTTTCCCCAGTGGTTACAAAGCCATCAGTCAGTTTCATCAATTTAGTTGAAAGTAACGTGGATTCCACCATATAACTTATCTGTGAGATACCTGGTCATACCCATCAATTAGGTGCAGGTAGAAACTGTCATGAGAGCAAATGTGCCAGGTGAAAGGTCCCTTTGCAGGTTGACTACTGGGATGTGCCTGAAGTCACTGCTATTAGGGGGTGTCTTTGAGTGATGAATAATGGAAGGAGCAGAGAATCTGGCTAAAGTGGAGCTGAAGAGTGGGTCCAATATAATAATTCAAAATGCACTTGGTTAATCCAGCATATTATTGTTAGTTTTATGACAGTGTTTCAACATTATATGCATGTTATTAATATTTTGGCTATTAAATAAGCATTACCTCATGCAGAAATAGTTAAGTGTAGTGGAAAATTTTATCGATGATGCAATTAAATATTGCATGTGTTCAGGAATGTAGTATACTATTGAAAAATGTAAAGTTGTTAAGTGGAATTTTCATGTAATGCTTGTATTGGTGTTTAACATTTTATGATATAGGTATGATATGGGTCTAGATTTTAAATTCCTTAAAGAAAAAGTCCTGTGTATTCCCCTATAGCAGCTATGGTACACTTCATGGGTGCATTTTAAAATTCATTTCTATCTGAATTCTTAGTTTGGGGTAGGTCACCATCACTAGCTATGTGACCTTGAGCAACTTTATTTCTTTATGCTTCAATTTGTCACCTGTAAAATATTATAATAATAGTATCCTCTTCATAAGATTATTGTTGTGAAGATATCATCTTCATAAGGTTATTCTCTCCATAAGGTTATTGTTATCCTCTTCATAAGATTGTTGTTAGAATGAAATGAGTTATGTATATAAGGGTGTTAGGTATCTGGCACAGATTATTTATTATAGTGTTAGTTATTTTTATGGTCACTTTCTTATTATTACCTTGGTTTCTCTTTCTAAAAATATTCTGTGTAAATGGAATAGAGTTTCCATACCAACCTAGTTACTGTGTCAGAGATGCTTTATTTAAACACATAATTGTCAATGTCTGTACTATCTCAGATATTGGCCTTTTTTTCCTCATTCTTCCCACCAGTTAATATTCTAGTTTTTTTTTTTAAACTTACGTTTTAAACAAACTGGAAATAGTGACACAAATGGTGAAGTTTAACAAAATCAGCAATTACTTTGTAACATTATAAATTTATTTTAAGTGCTCTGCTTGGTCATTTAAAACTATTACATTTTCTTAAATTTTATTTTTTCGGTGCCTAGGACAGATACTCAAAAGTCTTGTCAGCACAGGACCAGCCCCAGAAAAAGAGCAGCAGGAATGACAGGATTCAGTCAAGGACATGGAGGAGGAGAAGGATATTTGTGTGTCTAGTAAAAGGTCAGCTTCCAATATTTCCTTAAAAAAAACTTGTCTTTATCAAATGTCATCCGCTACTCAAAGTAGTCAGCAGGGATCCCTATTTCTCACTTGCCTTTTCTAACTAACCCATTCCCTCATCCTGTCAATTGTTGCCTGAAATTGTCTCACATTTGTCCCTTCCTCCATTCCCAAGCACCCTCACCTGTAGCCTGTGAGAATAGCCTTAAAAGCTTTGTTTATGAATGAATTAATTTCTTTAATATCATTGTAGATACTTTAGAAAAATCAGGTAAGCAAAAGAGAAGAAAAAAATTATTATATTGAATTCCACCACTTTGTAATAATTACTGTTAACATTTCTTATGTACACCTCCATATATTTTTATGTGTATGTGGAATCATACTGCAATAGGATCTTGCAATTTACTGCACATCATAAATATCTGTCCATATCAGTAAATAGAGCTTTACAATAGGATTACTCATTAATGTATGGTTTCCTATTTTATGACTATAATGCCATTTATTTACTCAAGCTCATATTACTGAATATCTAGGCTATTTCTAATCTTTTCCTTTTATAATTGTGCTTTTGGTGAACGCCCCTATAACTACATTAATCATATATATCCCTAATTACTTTTGTAAGATAAATTCGTAAAAACTGAATTGCAGGGTCAAAGCTTGTACACATTTTTAGGATACTTGATAACAAGCCAAATGCAGTATAGCGTCTTAATCTGTATCCTAATGTCCAGTATTTCTTTTCTCCAATTCACCTTTTTCAGTCCAGTTCAGTCGCTCAGTCGTGTCTGACTCTTTGTGACCCCATGGACTGCAGCATGCCAGGCTTCCCTGTCCATCACAAACTCCTGGAGCTTATTCAGACTCATGTCCATCAAGTCAGTGATGCCATCCAACCATCTCATGCTCTGTCATCCCCTTCTCCTCCTGCCCTCAATCTTTCCCAGCATCAGGGTCTTTTCCAATGAGTCAGTTCTTGGCATCAGGTGGCCAAAGTATTGAAGTTTCAGCTTCAGCATCAGTCCTTCCAATGAATATTTAGGACTGATTTCCTTTAGGATGGACTGGTTGCATCTCCTTGCAGTCCAAGGGACTCTCAAGAGTCTTCTCCAACACCACAGTTCAAAAGCATCAATTCTTTGGCACTCAGCTTTCTTTATAGTCTAACTCTCATATCCATACATGACTACTGGAAAAACCATAGCTTTGACTAGATGGACCTTTGTTGGCAAAGTAATGTCTCTGATTTTTAATATCCTGTCTAGGTTTGTAATAGCTTTTCTTCCAAGGAGCAAGCGTCTTTTAATTTCATGGCTGCAGTCACTATCTGCAGTGATTATGGAGCCCCCCAAAATAAAATCTGTCACTGTTTCCATTACTTCCCTATCTATTTGCCATGAAGTGATGGGACCAGATGCCATGATCTTAGTTTTCTGAATGTTGAGTTTTAAGCCAACTTTTTCACTCTCGTCTTTCACTTTCATCAAGAGGCTCTTTAGTTCTTCTTCACTTTCTGCCATAAGGGTGGTGTCATCTGCATATCTGAGGTTATTGGTATTTTTCCCAGCAATCTTGATTCCAACTTGTGCTTCATCCAGCCTAGCAGTTCTCATGATGTACTCTGAATATAAGTTAAATAAGCAGGGTGACAATATACAGCCTTGACGTACTCCTTTCCCAATTTGGAACCGGTCTATTGTTCCATGTCCAGTTCTAACAGTTGCTTCTTGACCTCCATACAGATTTCTTAGGAGGCAGGTCAGGTGGTCTGGTATCCCCATCTCTTTAAGAATTTTCCACAGTTTTTTGTGACCCACACAGTCAAAGGCTTTGGCATAGTCAATAAAGCAGAAGTAGTTTTTTTTCTGGAACTCTCTTGCTTTTTCAATGATCCAGCAGATGTTGGCAATTTGATCTCTGGTTCCTCTGCCTTTTCTAAATCCAGCTTGAACATCTGGAAGTTCACGGTTCACATATTGTTAAGCCTGGCTTGGAGAATTTTGAGCATTACTTTGCTAGCGTGTGAGATGAGTGCTATTGTCTGGTAGTTGGAACATTCTTTGGCATTGCCTTTCTTAGGGATTGGAATGAAAATTGACCTTTTCCGGTCCTGTGGCCACTGCTGAGTTTTCCAAATTTGCTGACGTATTGAGTGCAGCACTTTCTCAGCATCACTTTTTAGGATTTGAAATAGCTCAACTGGAATTCCATCACCTCCACTAGCTTTGTTGTAGTGATGCTTCATAAGGTCCACTTGACTTTGCATTCCAGGATGTCTGGCTCTGGGTGAGTGATCACACCATCATGGTTATCTGGGTCATGAATATCTGGGTCAAGAACTTTTTTGTATAGTTGTTCTGTATATTCTTGCTACCTCTTCTTAATATCTTCTGCTTCTGTTAGGTTCATACCATTTCTGTTCTTTATTGTGCTCATCTTTGCATGAAATGTTCCCTTGGTATCTCTAATTTTCTTGAAGAGATCTTGTAGAGGTGAATTTTAATGTTTCATTTCTTACCACTAAGAGTTTCCAGGGTTCAAAATCCCCAGCTAGACTTTGAGGCCCCAGTAATCTGGGCCCACTCATACCTTTCTAGTTTCTCTCTCATTAGTCTCCCTGTTACTCTGCACTACATGCTATTGCTTCTGCCATTACCACCCCCTGGCTCACACTTGGATTTCTTCTCTATTTCCATCTACTCTAAATATGATTCCATATCCATATCACATAAAGTCTCATAGTCATATGTATGTACTTCACTTCTGGCTTTTAATTCTATTATGCTCTGTGCTTCATGGTTTTCTTAAAAAATTTATTTCGTTGCACAGGTCTTAGTTTGGGCACAAGGCATCTTTGTTGCTGCATATGGAATCCTTGTTGTGGCATGCAGAATCTTTTTTAGTTGTGGTATGCGGGGGGTCTAGTTTCCTGACCAGGGGTCGAACCTGGGCTCCCTGCATCAGGAGCCACTGGACCACTAGGAAAGTCCCACGTCATAACTTTTTATGTTCTAGTCTTATCTCCTTTACTGCACCACAAGTTCTTGTAAAACTGGAACCAAGGCTTATTTATCCCCTACATTCCCAGAAGTAGAAGTGTAACAGGATTGATTCGGTTATGCCGTGGTAACAAACAACATTCACGTCTCAAAGGCTGAACACAAGCAAAATTTATTTCTCACTCATGCTACATGTCCATCTCAGGTCAGCAGGGGGCTCTGTTACATGCCATCCTCACTGGGATCCATGAGGCCCCTCCAGCTGGAACTGGAAGGGACCAGGGAGAAGCAGGAGCTCCTGAGCCTCACTGTGGCAGTTGATTGCTCCTGCCTGGAAGAGAGGTTTAAGCTCACAACCCATAGGCCAAAATTAGTCACATGGTTCTACGGGGGGTGGAGGTCGGAGAGGAATAATCTTCCCATACAACTAGCAGGGGAGGAGAGTCAGAAAAAGAGGAACATTGAGTCTCTACCACAGGAGCTAGTGTATGTCTTGCTTATAATGGGCCACCAATAAACATGTGTTGGAAGAATAAGCAAATGAATGAACCTAGATGTAGTCATCAAAGCATAAGAATGCTGACTGTGATAGAATATGCTTCATTTTAAATTCATTTTCATTTTTTACAAGTAGGGGAATGTAAACATATATGAGCATTTTGTTTTTCCCATACACAGATTTATGCCTCTGAAGTATAAATCTGTGTATGGGATATGGATATGTATTTTCTCTGTGTGTGCATGTAAAGAGGGAAGGATGGTGTCAGGGAATTGTAAGCACACACATGCTTTCAAGAGAAGTAGGAACTGCACAGTCATCTCATGGAACAACCAGGGAGAAAGAGTGCCCTCACCTGTGTTAGAGGAAGATGGATGGTAGTCCCATAGGAGTGACTCAGCTGACCCAACTCCTTTCTCTTAGGAAATAAACCTTTGCATTATTCTCTTTTTTAAAAAGTATATATATATATATATATATATATATATATATATATATATATATATATCTTACAAAAATTTTTTTGGCCTCACTGTGTAGCATGCAGAATCTTAGTTCCCTAACCAGGGATTGAATCCATGCTCCCTGCATTGGGAGCTCAGAGTCTTAACCATCGGACCACCAGGGGATTCCCCTATGTTGCTCTAATTATAATGAGATGCTAATAGGATATTATGAAATAAATAATATTCTTAGGAGGACCATCCTGAGACTGGACTTGGGCCTGATGGAGGGAGACGCAAGAAAGTGCTTGACATGACCCTTTGAGGGAGCAAGTGGACTCAACCATAGGAAGTGACATGGCTCAACAAATGCCAGTGTGGATTCTGTTCCTCTGGGAAAACCATGTTCCCATCAACAGTCTCTCAGTTCATAACCTAGAAACTGCAGCCTCGGTGAATCTCTTCTTCTTTTCTATCTAATATGACCATTATCACCCTAGCAAGGTAAACTTTAAGTCTAGAAAAATAAATGAAACCCATAGCCGTGCTGTTTTTGAAGTGGATTTAAATGTGGGTGTAACTAACTTTTAGAGTCACTGTAACTCTTAGATATGTTTTCATTCAAGAGAATTCTCCATATAAAGTTTGCAGTGTTTCAATAATGCTTAAATAATAATAAAAGACCTTTGACTAAATTTGAAGTCAGCCTGTAGACTGGTTCATGAAATGTGTAGTTTGGCTTATTAGTTGCATAATAGTATTTAAATATTTGGGAAAATGTGCTTAATCAATGTAAAAGCTTAGTAACCTGAACATTAAACAAAATAAGTAGTGGTTAAGTGTTTTTTCTATGCCAAAGGGCCCTGAGGTGTGAAAGATCCTAGCAACAGACAAGACATGTATTATCCAGTAGATTTAACTGACTGTACCTTGGAGCAAAAAGGCATGAGATCTGGTTATTACTATTGAAAACAAAATCCAAACTAATATGCTTAGCAGGAAACCCCAGTTGGCAGCTGCAGGGGTTGCCTTTTATGATCATGTCTTTTGACAAGGATTATTGTATTAATATAAGTTGTGGCTTGATCAGGCTTAAATTGTGGGCAAATATTTTTCCATGTTCACTTCTCTAGAATAAGCCCAAGGTCTGTTCCCATAAACCATTTCTGAGGTCAGGTTTTTAAATGAGGGGAACAGAGAGGTGAGGATTTTTAGAAAAAGAGTAGGCCAAGCAAGCTGGCTGATTACAGGACTTTTAAGGAAAGGAAAGATTAACATTTGATTTTATGTTGTGTTATGCTAAACTCCTTGATCTCCCCTAAAAGTTCTTTAACGTTGCCATATAAACAAACAGACATTTCTGAGGTCTAAACAGTTTCATTTCATAGAGCTATCATGAAAGAACAAGCATTGTCGATGCCTATGTAATATAATTAATGGATATCCCCCGTTCTTCTTATTGCCAACAGCCACCAAGGTTCAGCTATTTTCTGGAATAGTCAGTTTGACTTGTCACTTGGCTGGCTGATCTAAGATGCTCTGCGGATTCTCTGAGGACTTATGAGCTAATAATGCTTAGGGATTTCGTGTCCTGAAGAACTCTTTAATCCCATGCTTCTTGAATCCCACTCTAAGCCAGGGCCTTCTGTCACATCTCAAGAGTTACAGGCCAGTTTGAAAGCTCTGCTAAACAACCTTTCTCCTCGGCCTCTGGGGAGGCGGGGGGTGTCCTGCGAGGTGCCCCTTAGGGCTTTCCTGGTTTCTTTGGCCAGGATGTATCTCCTTCTTGGCACTCTGCCTCTGGTGGTGTTCTGAGGGTCTCTTCCTTTCTAAACCAGAGCAGCACAGCACGCCACGCCATGGGTGAGATCAGCCAAGAGACGGTGGAGAAATACCTGGAGGACAACCCTCAGTTTGCCAAGGAGTATTTCAACAGGAAGTTGCAGGCGGAGGCGCCCAGCGGCGGGGCACAGGCCCCGGCCAGCGCCTCCTTCCCCGGCCGGACGCTGGCGGAGGAGGCGGCCCTGTACCTGGAGCTACTGGAGGTCTTGCTGGAGGAGGCGGGCAGCGTGGAGCTGGCGGTGCACAGGGCCCTGAGGAGGCTGGCGCAGCTGCTGCAGGCCGACCGCTGCAGCATGTTCTTGTGTCGGGCCCGCAACGGCACGCCGGAGGTGGCCTCCAAGCTGCTCGACGTCACCCCCACCTCCAAGTTTGAGGACAACCTGGTGGTCCCCGACAGAGAAGCTGTGTTTCCGTTGGACGTCGGGATAGTGGGTTGGGTTGCTCACACAAAGAAAACCTTTAATGTTCCAGATGTGAAAAAGGTGAGTCGTCTGATGGTGACGTGGAGTGGAGAGGAGGTCTTGGTGGCCTCAGGGAGAAACATGGGAAAGAGGGGGGTGAGGGAGTGGAGGTGGGTCCAGGGGCCATCTTTGTGGCTGTGGTTTGGCTATAACCTGGGGAGTGGGTGGTGGAGAAGAGGAACCCCCAGGCCACGAGTGGCTAGATTTAACAAATAAAATGACTAGATGCCCAGTTCAATCTGAATTTCAGATAAGCAGTGGATAATGTTTTAGCGTTATGTCTCCTGTAATGTCGGGCAAGCTTACCTGGGCATGGGGCAGTTCACACCTGCTCCCTCATACCTCTTCTGTCCTCTGGACACTGTCCTGACCAACAGGGCAAAGCAGGCCACTCACTGGGGAGATCAGCCAACAGGCCAGATGCCAAGGCCCCTGAACTGCTCCCCACGTCTCTCACCCACAATCCTTTGAAGACTGTCAGCTCTTTGGGGTGAACTGGCTCAGGAATGATTCTCTCACCTATAGATCAAGTGTGAAAAAAGAAAAGTGACATGAAATTTCAAATGTTCCCATCTGGATCGTAAAAAATACGTGAATTTAGATGATGATTAAATGCAGTTGGCCATCTCAACCCCTCCTAATTCAGATCGACCAAGAATTTCCAATCCTGTAAATGGGACATTTGAACCCTCCTGAAGACCCAGTTGAGCACTACATAAATTATTGTGTTTTAAAAAGAACGTTCTCCTTCCAACTAAATTGCTTGTTCATCTAAGAAAAATTAGAACATACAAAGAAAGAGGGAGGAAATGCGAATCACCCATAATCCCTGCACTCAGTAGCACCATAGGTCCCAGCCTGGAGTTTCTCCTGCTAGCCCTTTTCCTGCACACGCGTCCTGTCATTTTGCTTTGCTGTTAACAAACGGGAGAGCTAGCAGATGATGGAACAGAACTGACTGGGAGCAGCCCCTGAAACGCTTACTGTGTAGAGGTTTACTTATGGAGAGGGCAGCTGGCGGCTGGAGGATAATCCCCTGCGTGCCTCCCGAAGCTGATTACAGGAGCGGGGCTGTGCGGATCCACAGGAGGTGCAGAGGTTTTCAAACATTAGCAACACTCAGCAAACACCCCCAGGGGCAAGGGTTGCTGTTAGGCCCTGAGGGTCCTCCGTCTTTACCACCCCTCCCTGCAGTGCATTCCGTCTGGTTTCAGTAGGATTCTGGGTCTGCTACAGCTGCTTCTAGTGCATAAAGGGCCTTAAGGCAAAGTTCTTGGACCCCAGGGAGGAGGCTCTGCCTGTACATCCTGAAGTTTTCTCATGGGAATATGCTTCTTGCAAGTCTCTGACTGAGGCCATTTCCAAAATGACGAGGACAGCAAACTTAAGAAAGTGACATGCGAGACTTTTTTTCGGAAGAAAGTTTTTTTTTTTTTTTAAAGGAGAGATGGATGAAATGACTTCTGGTGTGTGTGTGTTTGTGTGTGCGTGTGTGTGTGCTTAGTCTTGTCCAACTCTGAGACCCCCTGGACTGTAGCTCGCCAGGCTCCTCGGTCCATGGAATTTTCCAGGCAAGAATACTGGAGGGGTTGCCATGTCCTCCTCCAGGGGCTGCACTGGCAGGCAGATGCTTTACCATTGCGCCACCTGGCAAGCCCGAATTTCTGCTCTGCTCCTTTATTAATGAGCCCAGTCCTGTTGAGGACAGAATGATAGAAAGGTGCTGCTTAAGAGATCAGGTGGCCTGGGTCTGCTGCCGTCCATGATTGGCACCCCCATAATGGTCGTAAAGTGGGGGCAGGGTCACTGTGTTCTCCCTTTTACTGAGTATGTGTGAAGACAGATGCCCTCCCGCCCTCCTGAGCTCCCTCCTGAAAGGGGACAAAGACCTCATTTGCCAAGCCCTCCATTTCTACTGTTTCTGAGCTTTTTTTTTTCCCTCCGAGAATGGTGCTTTTCAACTCTGGAAGCACATTAAAATCAAACTGGGAGTTCTTTTAAAAATACAGATGTGTGAGACTCTCACTAGACCAATTACATCAGGCTCTCAGAGACTGGGATGCAGCCAGGAGTATGGTTTAAAAGCTACCCCGGTGATTCTAATAGGCAGCCAACATTGAGAACCACTGGTCTTTTGGGTGAAGAGATGCAAGAGGAGGAACTGCATTTCAAATCAACTGTAAACGATTAGATGGAAGGGCTCCTGGACTTGTTAGTTTAAGTCTTCCCTTGGGCAGACAGGAAGTTGAGTCGTGGGGGTTGCGTCTCTCCTGGGGTCCAGAGTCTGATCAGTGATGAGAGGGACTGGAGAAGATGCAGCCTCCTTGCTATGTTCCAACCCTCACCCCACCCTGCAGCCCTGCAGGCTCACCACACTTAAGTTGCTGTGGTAAAATCTGCAGAGAAAGGAGTTAGAAACCCCCGTTTTAAGTGACATTTCTACCACCACTTCACCTTTTCATTGCACTTGACTCTTGATGAAGATTCCTCTTTTTCTTGATCTCACTTGATTCTGGCAAAGACCTTACGCAGAAGGCCAGGACTGTATTTTTATTTCCATCCCGTGTATGTGAGAATCTTCTCCAGGTCAGTTAGGCACGATGTGGTGGATCTAGGCTCATAATCCGGGTCTTGCAAGGCCACCCTTTTTCTCTGCCACAGCCCTGACCACACACAACTCCTGCCTGGTGGGCAGTGTGGGCACAGAGAGGGAAGGACTCCCTGCACACAGATGGAGAGGCAGAACTGGATACTCCCAGCCTTGGCGGCAGAGAAGCCACATGGTGCCAGGTGAGAGCTTTGGCATCAGATGACCTGGGTACAGATCCAGGCCTGAGACGGTCACTGCATGAGGGACTGTGTTTCTCCACGAGAGAAACAGAGGAAACCAAATCATAAAGTGCCTGACTCCCAGGAGGTGCTCAATAAATGACAGCTATGATCATATCATATTAATGTCCGAAGAGTTTGGGGGCTGGATGTAGGTGGCCAAAACCGGGTCAGTGATCACTGCCTGTTTTTAAAACAGGTTAAAGGCAGGGAAACTTAATAACAGGAAACTGTGACATATCCTCATCAAGTTAATTATTTCCTATTCTATTGGGAAAGGTGGTGATTAACTCTGGGTGGTTCTCCTGGCAGTGGTTTAAAAGAAAGCCATGTGAGAATCCTAAGTTTTCAATAATTAACAGGGTGCTTATAGGTTGCACTTATAGCTTTCCATCCTTGTCTCCTTCTGACTCTGGATCTCCAGATGTTTGATCAGAATTTAACAGGACTAAGATTGGATGAGGATCCAGACAGCCCTTCCCAGTTGCCTTCATTGACTTCTTTGAAGAAAAATCATTGAGGGGAGTTTGTGAATCCAAAAGATACAGAATTTACTCAAAGAAACTTTACCAAGGATTGTTTGAAGCAACGAAAACACAAAACCAGAAAACCTCACCTTACCTACCCCTGAAATTTGATGGATGGTTTTATCCAAGATTTTCAGATATGATGATAAGCAAGTATTAAGTTTTGAAACTTGTAAGTCATTTTTTCAAAACATTCAGTTGAATGTAAGAACATCTTCTTGTGTTTAGAATCTAGAATAAAATGGCATCAAGTTTTGAACCTGCAGAGTAAAATGTGTTAGCCAAGAAATGCTGCCCAACTCCATCCCATGGTACATGTTTTGGGCATTTTGGTTGTTTCTTCAATGCCTAGCATCACTGTGTAAATGAAAGTGATCACCTTCTATAATGGATAATAAGTTAGGAGGAAAATGGACAGCAAGCCAGCCTGGGCTATAGCAGTGGATTAAGAGAAAGAAGCTTTCAAAGTCTGGAGGTGTTCCGGACTGAGTGAAGATGCTGCACGAGGCAGAGGAAGTCACAGATATGCAGTTAGGAAAAAACATGGCTCTTTTTGGCATAGGGCAGAGAGCTAGCCCTCAGGAGCAAGCATGCTTCTAGGCATAGGAGGCCTGCATCAGCTAAGTGCATATAATTTCTTCATTGATTGGCATTGATTAGAAAAGCTAGAAGTAGAAGTCAAATGATGGGGCTTTCCTGGTAGCTCAGACGGTAAAGAATCTGCCTACAATGCAGGAGACTCGAGTTTGATCTCTGGGTTGATGAAGAACCCGTGGAGAAGGGAATGGCAACCCATTCCAGTATTCTTGCCTGGAGAATTCCATGGACAGAAGAACCTAGCGGGCTGCTAGTCCATGGAGTCACAAAGAGTCAGAAACAACTGAACAACTAACATCACATCATCATCGGAAGCCAAATGGTAATGCAAAACCTGAAGGACTTCTCATCCAGTGAAAGTAAAAGAAATGAAAGCAAAAGTCACTTAGTCATGTCTGACTCTCTGTGACCTTATAGACTATATAGTTCATGGAGTTCTCTAGGCTAGAATACTGGAGACTTTCCCTTTTCCAGGGGATCTTCCCAACCCAGGGAATGAACCTGGATCTCCCGCATTGCAGGTGGATTCTTTACCAGCTGAGCCACAAGGGAAGCCCTGTCATCCAGAGAGGCCCCCAGAGTCCCAGGTTTGGCTTCCTAGTATTTATTGAGCACCTACTATGTGTCAGACTCTTTTCTAAGTGCTCTACCCACACTATATTATTCTCTTTTCACATCAGGTATGATAGACAGTAGATAATATCCATTGTTCCCATTTTCAGGTTAAAAAATGAGGCTGCAGAGGGTTAGTAGCATGCCCAGGGGCTCACAGCTAGTGAATCAGGAGCTGGTTTCAGCCAAGGACATCTGACTGGAGAACTTTCTTCATCATTATGCGATGCTGCCTCCTACATAAGCAGCTGTTTTCTGGGGTTCCACTTTGGGAGGGTATAGAAGAAGTCTGGGGTCAAGGGCTGCATCTGACTTCCTTATCATCTCACATTTCTAAGGATCCTCTATGGAATCAATTCATCCACTAAAAGTGTAGATTCCTGGGGAAGACGGTTTCTACTTTAGGAGATTAGAATTCGGTAGGTCTGCCATGAGGTCTGCAAATCTGCATCAGTCTGCAGGTCTTTCTGAGGTTCAGCCCAGGTCTCCTGCTCTGAGCAGGGCTGTGATTCTGTTGCCCAAGCAGTCATTGTGCCCTGGTGGAGATTCTGGCCCCAAAGTCACACACCAGTGGACTCTTCCATTTTTACTTTGGGAAACTGAACAGAGTCCAACTACTTATAGAAGTCCAGATACTTATAGAAGCACCATCCACATGGCGAAATGAACATAATACAACTTGTGAAAGGAAGACCACATTGATTTTTGGCCACTGAATCTCAAAGTCAGGTGGAAATTTCAGTTGAAGTTTCAAATGAAGAAGACTTAAAGAGGAGCTAGTCATGACCCAGAGCGAGCAGTCTATACCCGACCACAGTTACTCTCAATTACAGCTAATAAGATAACTGCCATCCTTGACCTTCTTCCCAAGCCCTTTCATTTGTGTGCCTCTCCAAACTCATCACTCTGCCCTCTACACGGTTAGTGTATTAGAGTCGTCCCTCGCGTCTTCTACTTGAAGCTTGTATCTAGGATAATCCATTTCATTTTCCCCTAGGAAATAAATGAGAGATATTGACTTGATGGAAAATGCCCTCCCTAGCAGTTCAGTGGTTAGGACTCTGTGCTTCCACTGCAGGGGGCACAGGTTCGATCCCTGGTCTGGGAACTAAAATCCACATGCCATGCAATGAGACCTACCTAAATAAATAAAATTAAAATACTTAAAAAAAAAAAAAGAAAGAAAATGACTTTGAAAAACTGTTAAATATCTGGTGCTGTCATGAGGGTGGTAAGAATTTCAACATTTTGTAAAAGTAGCTGGTGTAAATTAAAACTTCATGTACCTGTTGATACTGTAAAAGACCTTTCCATTTGGGGACGCCATCACATAAAAATGAAAGCAAGGGTGATTAGTGTAGTATTGTTTACAATGGGGAAAACTCTAAACAGACTAAATCAGTAGATATTGGTTGAGCAGAACTGGAGCCCCCACACTGTGGAATAGCACGCAAGAATCTGGAAAACTAGTTCACATCCATATGCACCAATCTGGAGGGAAGTCCATAAGATAGTGTTAAGTGATGAATTGCATAAAATTAGGAGAGAAAATTTTATTAAAAAATAAGAAGATGCTTTGTACAAGCATAGAGAAAGGCAGAGACACACTAAGCATTGTAATACAGATTTCTTCAGGTAGGTGAGATTAGGAGGAGTTTGGGGGTAGTTAATAATTTTTTCCTTATGTTATGATGGTTGTGAGATTTCAAGGGTAAATTTTACTTTTGCAATTAAAAAGAAGAGCCCTATGGAATCCCAGCTGTGCTCTCCTTCGAGCACACACTTCCTCCATGTTATAATCCTGCATCCTTCCCTCCCTTCCCCTTAGAACCTTGCTTTCCACTTGGTCACAACATCACCTCTTTCCTCCTGGCCTAACCCTACCCTAACCCGGATAGGCCACACCTCAGGTGGGAAAGCTCATTTGGAAATGGGCCATTTCATTCTGTGCTTTGTTCATTCTGTCTGCTTGCAGATGGTGGGGTGGGTGGGGAATGTTGGCTTGGGACCATTGTCCTGCAGCCCTGGTCATCTTTTGGTAGCACTTGAACTAGAGAGGATGATCTGTTGCCTTTCCTAGACCGACACTTCATGGTTTTGTGCTGCTTTGGCAAATGTGTGAATGTATCTTTCAGAACAGCCATTTTTCTGACTTCATGGACAAACAAACCGGGTATGTCACTAGGAACCTGCTGGCAACCCCCATCGTGATGGGCAAGGAGGTTCTTGCTGTGTTTATGGCAGTTAACAAAGTAGATGCATCTGAATTTTCCAAACAGGATGAAGAGGTAATGCTAACCCTGGGCATCCCTTCAGAGGCTCAGGAAATTTATTTGTTGTGTAAGTGAAAGAAAGATGTCGCACCTAATTTGTTTTTCTCCGCCATCTGTAGGTCTTTTCCAAATACCTCAGCTTTGTCTCTATCATCCTAAAGCTTCATCATACCAACTACCTGTACAATATTGAATCCCGAAGAAGTCAGGTAAAGAGAAGGTGACAGTGGCTACTTCAGGCTGACCTGTTTGACAAAGGGACCCCCTAGAGGCAACAAGCACAGATCCTTCCTAACCACACCCCCTGGATCAGATCCCCAAGCTTCCATTCCCAGTGTCCTCTAATGGTCCCCTCCCCTGTCACCTTCCTGCCCCTCTATCTGTAGGTACTACTGGCTTGCTTTCTTCAGTCTCTGTCCTGGGTAGCTGTGGTTTCTTCCTCTTTGAGGTGGCGATGATAATTACAGTACTTATCCCACCTGGTTGCTGTGACTATTAAATGGTCATTAGGTGAATTCGTTCACATAAAGCTCTTAGCAGAGCTGTGTATTACTGGTACATAGTAAAGATGCTACATTGAGAAGTAAATCGCTCCTCTGTTGCCTCCTTGAGCCAGAGGGATAAAGAAGAACATTGGTAGCCAGGATACCTGAGTTGAACTACTCTGTGGACCTCGCTTTCTTCATCAGTACAATGGTGGGAGGGTGGTTGGGATAGAGGACTTCCAAGGCCCTGTCCCATGCTAACTGTCCAGGGCAGGTAACCTTTGACTAGCTCAAGATACATGGAAGGAGTCAGGTGGCTTTCTTCCCAAAAGGGCCAGCAGTAACCAGTGGGCCCCCAATGCTGGACCCTCTGCCCAGGAACTGTCTCTGCATTTGTGTTATATTGCTTGCCCTTTGGAACCAAAACATTTTGGACATGGGGATCAGTCATGTCTTACATAAACACATGGCTTTGCAAAAGGTCTGCTCATCATCCCACTCTGAGACTCTCAGTAGTTTGTTGGACACGTACATATGCAAAAATGGAATTGCATTGTTTGCTGACATGTGTTCCTTTTATTTGATGCATCCCGTTTTCTTCTGACTAATGCTCCTCTTCATACTGTAGTTTGTTCTGATTGTTTTCTTTGTAATACCTACTTTCAGATTCTTATGTGGTCAGCCAACAAAATATTTGAAGAGCTCACAGATGTTGAGCGACAGTTTCACAAAGCGCTCTACACTGTTAGAACATACCTGAACTGCGAACGATACTCCATTGGGCTGCTGGACATGACCAAGGAGAAGGTCACTCTTCCATACATTTTGTCTTCCCTACCACCACCTATAAAATGCACATCACATGAAATGCAGTCCATTAAAAAATGGCTACACCATGTGAACTAACAGTCATGATAGATCATAAGAATCAGTGCCAAGAAAGTATGGTACTTTCATCTTTTATATAAAGTCAACTTAAAAATCATCAGTTACATTTTACATGGAAAAGAAGAAGGGAAAGTGTACTTTTTGGAGTAAAAAATATATCTAGACTTGGTTTTTCCACTTCCTTGTCTTCAACAAGTCTTTTTTCTTTTTAAAAAATTAATTAATAGACCATATTCTTTTAGAGTATTTTTAGGTTTATAGAAAAAAATGAGCAGGAAGAGCAGAGAGTTCCCATACATGTTCTTTTCCTTCCTCTTGCCCTCCCTCCTTCTATGTGTCAGGGTAGGTGCTCTGTATTATTCATTTAATCCACATAATGACTCTGTAATATGCATTTTGTTATTGTCTCCGTTTTACAGATTAAAAATATTGGCTTGTTTACAGTCACAAGTTCATAAACAGCATTACTGAAAAAGAGCTTAAAAATTCCAGAATTATAGATTAACATAAAATATGCAAACCAATGGCACTCATATAAGATATGGTAGGTAACAGGACAGTTTGCTTAATAGTGTTTAAATATATTTGCCTCCAGGAATTCTATGATGAGTGGCCAGTCAAGCTTGGAGAAGTCGAGCCTTACAAAGGTCCAAAGACACCAGATGGCAGAGTGAGTGCAGACATCTTTGTTGATGATATCTGTGCCTGGTTTTAGCTACCAGGAGCTAAAACCAGAGGAGGCCGTGTGTAAAGGAAAGAGTGCTGGCCCAAGAAGGACTGGGCTCTAGTCCTGGGACTTCCTGGAGGACCCTGGAGAAGTAGAAAGCACTGGACAAGGAGTTTGAGGTTCAGGTTTCAGCTCTGCCCCAAACCAGCTGGGTTGCCCTCGTCTTCACTCATTTAACTTCTCAGTTGTCTTTTCTATGAAGCTAGGGTTTGGTGGATCAGTGCTTCTTCATAAGGAGGGAGCATTAGAGCCTCCTGCATAGTTTTTAAAACACACTCTGCCCAGGCCCTTCTTCTGACATTCTGGACTGGGATCTCCAGGCAAAGGTTGGCTTAGATTTACTTTCCCTCTTGATAGGTTTCATAGGAAGCTTCATAGGAAGCTTGTTCCACCACCGTATCCCCAGCATACAGGAAAGGGAAGGCAGGGGATGGAATTTGGTTCTTCATTTGCCCACAGAAGCAGAGAGACTAGTTCTCAAGTCCCTTCCAGCTTTGACAACGTATTCACCGAATCCTGCTTCTTAGGCACCCATTCAGAGTGCTGGAAGGGGTAAGTGCACTGTACAGCTGGGAAGGGAAAACATTGACTGAGGTTGAGAAATTCCATGATTTGTTCTATGGAAGTGAGCAGTCAGATATGTCTGGACGATAGAAATGAAAAGAAAACCGAAGATTCTCCTAGAAGTTTTTAGGGTGTATTCAACTTTCTAAAATTAGTTCAGCAGTCTTGTTCATATGATAAGTGGCCAATGATATTTCTAGTTTTATCACAAGCTTGTAAATTAGGACATGAGTAGTTTGGTAATTTATGTTATGTGAAGAAATGTGATTGGGAAATAAAATATTTAAATTTCAAAATAAAAGTTCATTAAGGAAAAATGTTTTCTCTGGGAGGTGAGATTTTTCTCATATTCTCTCTCTTTCCTCTTAGGAAGTCATCTTTTATAAAATCATCGATTACATTTTACATGGAAAAGAAGAGATCAAAGTCATTCCGTGAGTATTGCCATGAAGCAGCTGCAGGAGTTGCCCTTTTATATTTGTATCCAGTGCATTTCTTTGCATAGCAATGATTTTTTTCTTCTCATCTTCCTCAAGGACACCTCCCACGGACCACTGGACTCTCGTTAGTGGGTTGCCAACATACGTTGCTGAAAATGGATTTGTAAGTTATTGAACAAATTTGAATCTTAAATAATATTGGATGAAACTCTCATTAGCTAAGAGATAGGAACAATTGTGAAGGCAAGAATGCACCAGGTAGGGGTGAGATGGCTGCTTTGGCACAGGACACAGGAAAGAAGAATCGTGGCAGTCGGAATGTATGTGAACTAGAAACTCCTTGACTCCCCAAGAAAATATTTAGTCAACACAAGAAAGACAGATTCATCTCCCAGCCTCTTATTCTGCAGCCACACAAATTTCAGACATCCTGGTAGTTCATGACTATGACTCGTGCTGGGTTTAATTTGACCTTAAATATAGTTCCCCTTGGTCACGACTTTTGAAACTCAGAAAATTACTGACAAAAAGAAAAAATATATAAGGAAAAGACTTTGCCATTGATTGCAATGCAAAATGCATTGAATTGATAGTGGAAGTGAAGATTTTTGCCCTAGTCTCTCATGTGGGGCGGGGGTGTGGTGGGAGGGAGGAGTAGGCCAGGTCTGGCTGAGAGAGGTCAGGGGCAGGAAGACAACAAACACGAGGTCTCTGGTGGGTCCCATAGGCCTTAAGGCCCACGGACCAGTAGCTTTCCCACTTAACCCTAACCATACTCTCCTTCCTTTTCATGGCTGACTTCTTTCCCTAGTTGGGCTTCTCCACCATCTGTGTCATTTTTTTTGGCCTCAAGATACCTCCCTGCAAGAACGTTTCCTGTTTTTTACGTTTCTTTGTGTTGGCATCTTTCCTTTTCCCCCTTCAAACTCAAGTTTCCAAAAAAATATTTTTATAGCATGTATTTGCATAGTTGTTTTTTCTTTAGTGTTGTCATTGTGTTCATGCATCTTCATTATTTAGTAAATGAGCATGTGAATTACAGTGACTCAGGGGTCACAGGGGAAGTAAAACAAAATTTAGGTTGTTTAATATTTTTTTTTTACTGTCACAAATTTGCCTCTGCTTAGTGTGAATATTTCTGGATTCAGAATGGTGACAGAGTAAGGAAAATTCTGTTGTGACTGCAAGGTAATCTTTCTATGTAGTGATGCTTTACCCTAGGGTTTCAGGGAGGATGCCTAACTCTGGGCTTAGTTGGTTACAGGACAAAGTGACCTCACCAAGTGACATGATCTCTTAGTGTAGAGACATGTCAAAGGGGAAGAAAAGAAAAAGGAGAGACAATCTTATGTCTTTTAAGAGTAAACAGCAATATATACTAACAAATGTTATGAAATAATTGAAAAAAAATTTTTTTTTTTTTTTGCCAAACCACACAGCTTGCCTGGATCTTAGTTCCTGACCAGAAACTGAACCTGATCCCAAACAGTGAAAGTGTGGAGTCCTAACCACTGTACCTCCAAAGAATTCCCTTTTTTTTTTATTATATAATTGAAATATTCTTAAATGTCATTCCTGACCTAGTGGTATTGACCAAACTATTCCAATCCATTCCTAACTGAATCCACAGATACCACAATTTTTCAGCCTCACTGAAACAGCCAAGTAGCTTGGCCCTTGGCCTCTGTCCTTTGGTTTCCTGGTAGCCCATCTATCAAAATCCATTTAGGGTTTTTATCAAGTTTGGTACTCCCAAAGTTGCCACAGCTGGTTTAAAGGAATTTATGCACCACTTAAAATTTTTTTTATTGGTGTATAATTGATTTACAATGTCTCTGCCAGAAAGCAAAATGAATCAGTTATACTTGTACATACATCCATTCTTTTTTGGATTCTTTTCCCATATAGGTCATTACAGAGTATTTGAGTAGCATCCTCTGTGCTGTATAGAGGGTCCCTGTTACCTGTTTTATGTATGTGTGCTCAGTTGCTGTGTCATGTCTGACTCTTTGCCATCCCATAGACTGTAGCCAGCCAGGCTCCTCTGTCCATGGAATTTTCCAGGCAAGAATACCAACATGGGTTGCCATCCCTCCTCCAAGGGATCTTCCCAATCCAGGGATGGAACCCACATCTCTTGCGATTCCTGCATTAGTAGGCATTCTTTACCACAGTGCCACCGGGAAAGCCCTATTTTATACATAGTAGAGTGTATATGTTAATCCCAACCTATCAATTTACCTCCATCCTATAACCATAAGTTTGTGTTCTACATCTGTGACTCTATTTCTATTTTGTAAATAAGTTCATTTGTACCATTTAGATTCCACATATCAGCAGTATCAGAGGATATTTGTCTTTCTCTTTCTTATTTCACTTAGTATTACAATTTCCTGGTCCATCCATGTTGCTGCAAATGGCACTTTTATTTTGCCCCACTTTTTAAACATCTCTTCCCTCCTAGATGTTTCCCAGGTAAAGATTTTATTGTCCGAAAATCAATTTGCAGAAAACTTATGCGCCAAAAATCAATTCATTGAATGGTTCATTTGCCAACTCATCAGTTTGCCATGTAACCAACTTGCCAGAATCGATTCCCAAAGCTGCGGAGGATTTTTCCCTCCAGATTTTGCTTCTATCACAGATTCACTGCATTTGCTTTACTGCTCCCTTTCACCTCTCAGCTCCTGCCCTCGGCCCCACCCCTGGTATTATCCTTTCTGCTGGCAGCCCAAGACTGACGGCAAAATGGAGTAAATCTAGTGTAAGGCATTTCTCATCAAGTCCCTCATTAGACAAGTTAGCATTCCCAAAATGATTTTCAGAGAACTGACCTTGAGCCATTTTGGGAGACTCCAGAATTGGAGTGAACATACATCCTAATTTGTATGGGACAACCTCCCTTTACACTGTTGTCCTTGTGAGTTTTTAAGTCTTCCCTTTCACTCCCAGGTGTCGCCCTGTACTATATATTTCAAAAGGCAGGATCTGTTAAAAACATAATTTCTGTGTATAGAACAGGATTTCTCAAACTTGTGGACTCTACTGACATTGTGGGCTAGTTCTTTGTAGTGAGGAGCTGTCCTCTGCATTGTAGGGTTTTTAGCAGCCTCCCTGCCCTCTACCCATTAGATGCTAGAAGCACCACCCTACTTGTGAGAATCCAGACGTCTCAGAAGTTGCTAAATGTCCTCAGGAGGAAGATATACCCCTGACTGAGAAGCACTGGTCTAGAGGATGATATCAAACATTTCAGCAGACCCAGCCAGAGCAGTGCTTTTCCTGAGGGCCTCCTGTGATATGCTGGTGGGTTCTAGTAAAGAGAGCAAACAGCCATGACTCAGGATCCCTGAATGCCATGACTCAGTCCTGCTTTGGGTAAATCCCATGGCAAATTCTTGACCTTGGGCAAATCCCTTGACCTGTCTGGGTTTTAACATCATCATCTGTAAAATGAGATTGTTGACTTATTTAAAAAATGATATACTGAAAAATCTTTCAATTCTATTTTCTGGATAATAAAAATGATCTGGAGTTTTAATTGTAATTATGATGTTCCTCCAAATTGCTTAAAACTTTTCCATTTAGCTTTTCAAACTTTTCCCTTGATATTTTTTTCACAAACCCCTTGTAATAAAGACAGGCTTTTGGATGAGCTGTCCCAGAGGCCCGTCTGTTGGACCTCGCTGAATTTAGGGAACACGTGCCCAGAGGTCTCATTAAACCAGTAAATCCCAGCTCTGAATGAGAAACATTAGACTTCATTTGAGTGACTTTTTAGAGTTAAAAACATTAGAAAATGAAAATTAGTTTCTAGAATTAACATTTGTAGAATTAAAGCAAGAAATACAGGATCAAACCAAGCTAGAATCAAAATGAGCTGTAAACTTAGAGAGAGAAATGGGGAGGGTAGAGAAGATTTTTGAATGTTTGAATACTGAGTTAAAAAAAAGCTTGGCCTCAAGGGCCTTGATCCATCTATAGATATTCTCTAGAGGCCGAAAAGCCTGGACCAAAATAGATACTGCTGATGGTAAGCTCAGAAAAGAGAATTAAGCTGCTTTTTGTCTCTTTGACACACACCTGAAGGATGCTCAGCCAATCAATTCATGTTTTTTATTCAGATTGGATCATAAAATTAATGGATAGTGATTCCTTAAATTCTTAGGCTGATATACTAACAAAAGCTTTGAAAGATGGCCACATTTACTTTGCAAGAGTCGTCGGGTAAAGAATCCTCCTGCAATGCAGGAGACACAGGAGATGAAGGTTCAGTCCTTGGGTCGGGAAGGTTCCCTGGAGAAGGAAATGACAGCCTAGTATTCTTGCCTGGAAGATTCTATGGACAGAAGAGGTTGGAGGGCTACAGTCCATGGAGTTGCAGAGTTGGACATGACTGAGTGACTAAGCACAGCACATTAGCTTTTTAAGAGTAAGGGGGGAAATGGTTGACATGGCTCAGCCACTTCCAGACAGCACTTACTTCCCTTAGGCGGAGGGGCCGGTAGAGTTAGTACCATAGATGGAGAAGCTGGCTCCTACTTTCCATTTTCAGGAATTTGGTGGGCAACCTGTTAATCCCAGGTCAGTTTGAAACCTCCCATGATGGGTGTATTTACAACATGGAAATTGGTGAATGATGCAAATTAGGGCTCCCCACCCCCAACACCAGGAGAGGTGATTCCAACAGCACCCTCACTGGAAAGCTCAGTTCTCCTGTTATCCCATTAAAAAAAATCACTTAACCTCTTTGGGCTTCTGTTTCCCACCTTTGGAAAGAAAAGCTTAAACAATTATTAAAGTGCCTTCTAACTTTAAAATGCTATGATTTAAAGTATCTAATTTAATTTTGGTGAGAAGAAAGATACTGTGTTTTATTAAGACCCATTTGTGGGTCTGACCTGATAGAAGAATAATTCAAAATGAACAAAAATGGAATGACTCCTTGTCCTTATGGATATGAGCAATCGTCTCTGAATTTAGTACTTAAAGCCATGTCTCATAGTGAATATTTACTCTGGTGTACCTAAAAGGCTGTCTGGTTTTTTCCTCCAGCCCTTAACCACCACCTTCCAACCTGGATCCCACATCAGAAAAGAAAAACAAAAAAGGAAAGAAAATAGAGTCTTCCCAGAATTGCTGCCACACCTGCCAGGCCTTTCTGCCTAGCTTCCTCCTCTGCTTGGTGTGAACAGCTAGTCGCTTTGAATTTGGAAGTAGATTCCTTAGAGGCAGAAAGAGTAGGGAGGGTCAGAGATGGGGCTAAACATCATCCAATGGCTTACTTAGTAGAAGAGGAGCCAATGGTTACCCACCCAGGTCGTCCGGCTCTTTAATCAATCGCAGTTGGTCAGAGGCCAGAGGAGGACTTCAGGCAAGGCTTTATTGGCACTCTTCTTGCGGGCAGGAGGGAGCAAAACCAAGAAACAGGTTGCTCCCTGGGTGGGGCGAGCTGGTGCCTTCACTGGGGAGAGGTTGGGGCGGGTTGGTGGGTTGGGCCAGAGGGTCTGCCCGCCGCCTTGGCTGTGCGGTGTGCCCAGGTCAGTGCCTTTGCTCCCCACACCTCAGAAATGGCCACTGGTTTGTGACGTTTTTTGTGTCTTGCTGTTTACATTTTGCCCCAACTGGGTGTGCATGCAGTTATTTTTATCCCTTAGAGCTTCTCTGTATCCCGTTGCTGGAGGAGACGTTTTCTCAGGCGTAAGCACTCGGGTTAGGGCCGCTGCCCACCTGTCTCAGCGTCAGTGTTGTTAGCTCACTTAATCTCGCCAGGCCCAGAGTGAACGGTGTGCTTGCGAGCGCTGGAGGCCGAGGGAGGACTCTCTTGCTCCCACGTCCTTTCTCCTTCTGGTCTGGGTTTAATGGCTCTGTTTGCTTTCCAGATCTGCAACATGCTGAACGCCCCGGCCGATGAATACTTCACATTTCAGGTAACCGCCCTTTGCCGCGCCTCCCCCCACCCCCGTCAGTGCAGGGAGCTGGGGTGGCCCTGCCCCCCGCCCCCCGCCCCAGAGTCTGCCTGGTGCTCAGGGGGGACCGAGAAGCACGCACAGGGCTTATGTCCTGCTCACCCTGGCTGGCCGCCACGTAGCCCGTTCCTCAGGTGAAAAAGAAGAAGGGGGAGAAGAGAGAGGGGGATGAGAGAAGCAGGTAGGGTGTTTGTCACTCTGGCATTGGCGGGGGGCTGGGGTGGGGGGAATGTCACGTCTCGGTTCTCTCCCATCCCTGGTCATCTCGTGTCTACAACAGTCTGGGCGCAGCACAGGCGCTCAGTCAATGGTCTCTGCCTGAGGGATTGACTGAAAACATCGTACCACCTGGATTCAGCCTTCCACAGGTTTCTCAGACCCTTTCCAGCGGCTTATCACAGCTGTTAGGGGGAGAAGAAGCTTCCTGTTGGGTTCTTGGGGGCTCCCCATGCTATCAGACTCTTGGTTTTAATTTTTCCTCCTTCAACATCCAGAGATGCCCATCCCTACCTGTCCCCTCTCTCATCCCCTCCCCACCTGACCACTGGGACAACCCGGCTTTTGGCCCTACGGCCTCTCCTATTCTGTCTTTTAGCCCCTGCTGTTCTGTGTCCTGTTTTAACAAGCGTGTCTGGTTGGAGATCTGTCTAGTCAGGAATAGAGACAGCCTTCCCAGTGGGGACCACTAGCGGCTGTCTTCCTATCTACACAGACATGCCCACAGAGCCCCCTCTCTGCCCACACCAGGGTGAAGGTGGCCTGGGGTGGGGGGCGAAGGGTGAGGGGTGTTTCCTCAGCAGCAGAAGTGTCTGGGCCAGAAGAACCTGCGGCCACTTGCTCAGTTTCAGGTCAGGTTTCCCTCTGTTCTCCCCACTGGTTCTTTTGCTCAATGACGTGGAAACATGCAGACACCGTACGCAGGCCACCATGCAGCTGTGAAAGAGTTAACAGGGCCGAAGAGGATTCCTAGGACCCGTGGTGCTGGTTGGAGGAGTCTGGCGCCTCCCAGGAACTGGCCTGTGTTAGTATCCCAGGGCCAGAAGTGGAGTCTCCGCCTAACAGTGGATTTCTGAGCCCAGCAGCCATGGACGGTCATCCTTCCCACAATCAGAGGCCTGAGAAGTGTGTTTTTACAGGCACTCCACTGATGTTTCTTGTGGAAGCTGGGAAATTCCTATGGGCTGGAGGTTTACCCTAGGTGAGTGCCCAGCCTCCTCTGAACCATCAGAGCCCTTGTTCCAGCTCCTTCCTCCTCGTAGTTGAAGGCCTGAGTGTGACCACACTTTGCCCACCCCTGGCCCCTCTTATGGTAACGGCATGCCAGGAAAGGGTGCACAGGCAGGAAGAAGGGAACACGGACTCTATAAGGTGCCTGAACCTTAAGCAATCTTTGTCTGGACAGGGAGGGCAGGAGCTAGCCCAGAAGAACCAAGCTGCGCCCTGAGGTTTGAGGGCTTGGGAGCAGCCATACAAGGGCTCTGATGGTTCAGAGGAAGTTGGGCACTCACCTGGGGTAAACCTCCAGCCCATAGGAATTTCTCAGCTTCCACAAGAAACATCTCAGGCCTTTGACTGTGGGAAGGATGACCGTCCAATGGCTGCTGGGCTCAGAAATCCACTGTTAGGCCGGAGGCTCCACTTCCAGGCCCTGGGATACTAACACAGGCCAGTTCCTGGGAGACACCAGAGTTCTCCGACCAGCACCATGGGTCCTAGGAATCCCCTTCAGCCCTGCAAACTCTTTCAGAACTGCACTGTGGCCTAAGACACCCCCGCCCAGCCCTCCATCCATCCCTTTGTCCTTGGACTGGGATCAGGACTACATCTTGGAGGGTTCTCAACCTCCCTCTCCATTTCCCCATTTTTGGATCATCCCAAAGGGTGCCCCTCCTCCCTAAGCCTCCACCCTGCCCGGCCTCCCCTTCTCTCTCCATCTGCTCACACCCACCTCCATTCTCAGTGGTCCCTCTTGCACCTGAGAAGTGTAATGGAAAAACCAATGATTCAAAGTGAACTATGGTCAGAGCAAACCTGCAAATGCAGTGGTTCTCAAACTATGTTCGTTGGTGGCATGAGGTATTAGCTTCCTGTTGCTGCCATAACAACGACTGCTCAGTGACTTAAAGTGATACAACTGAGTTATCTTACAGTTCTGGAGTCAGAGGTCTAATATGGGTCACACTGGGCAAAATTCAAGGTATTGTCAGGAATGACTTCCTTTTTAAGGATGTGGGGGAGAACCTGCCTCCTTGTCTTTCCCAGCTGCTAGAGGCAGCCTTGGAGAAGGAAATGGCAACCCACTGCAATATTCTTGCCTGGAGAATTCCGTAGACGGAGGAGCCTGGTGGGCTGCTGTCTATGGGGTCGCACAGAGTCGGACACGACTGAAGGGACTTAGCAGCAGAGGCAGCCTTGGCCCCGTGGTGTCCTTCCACCTTTAAAACCAGCATCGTGTTGCCCTGACCTTGCCACTAATGTCATATGTCCTTCTCTGATTTTTGACCCTGACTCTCTTTTCTACTTGTAAGGATCCTTGTGATTACATTGTGTCCATTTTGTATCCTGGAAAATCCAGGATAATTTCCCTATTTTAAGATCAGCTGACTAATAACCTTAATTTCATCTGCTAGTTTAATACTCCTTCCACATAAAATAACTTGTTCACAGATTCCAGGCATTGGCAAGTAGACATCTTTGAGGTGTTCCTTGAAGTGAAGTAGGGGCTTCTTCCTTTAACATCAATTAAAGTGATCCCAATTCATAGAAGAAAAGGTACATAGAATTTTCTCAGTCTTAAGTTTTTGTCCTACTTTTCTTAAGTGTTAAGTTCCTCCAATAGCTTTTCTGTGAACAAGCTCTAACTTAATAGCAAAACACATGAACGTGAACAGGTAATGAATAAGTACTGAAAAACAGAGGCAGTCAGTAAAGCTTATTTTGGAAGCTCTTCAAAATATATGTACACCCAGGTGCTTATGGTTGTGAGGTTATTTTGCACACAGGTAATACTTTCTGTTATTGATTTTGTCTCTCATCTGTGTGAAGGTATAAGTATATAAATGTTTCATAGTATTTTCCAAAACTTACAACTTTGAGGATAACAGTGCACTACTTTTTTCCCCCAGAACTTCGACCATTATTGAGGCTTGGTTTCTTTGCTTTTCATTCCAAGTATAAGAGGAGCTCTTCAACTAATAAGCAGTTGTTTGTTGAGCATCCCTTATATACCCAGCACTGGGTATAATTCAACAGTTTATGGAACTGCTCTTTGGTAAGATTAGAAAATAGCCTCAGAGACAAAAACCAACAGTTCAAAGCATTTGGAAAGTACCTACATTGTATGATCCAGGCTACAGGTGCTGATGGAATTCTGAAAAAGGAAAGTTCCACTTGGGTGAAAAGCTAGAGAAACCTTTCTGGGAGAGGCGAGACTTAACCTGCATCTCCGAGGATGAGTAAAGAAGCTGAGAGCAGGCAGAAGAAGGAGCAGTGTGGTGTGTTGGGGACTTGGCTGTCTTTGCCTTGTTGTGTACTGTGTAGGTGCCACACGATGGTTTTCAGATTTTGGAGGACTTCACGATCACCTGGGGAGCTTATTTAAGACATGCTCCCAGAGATTTATGAAACAGGCTAAAAAAGAAAAATCTGTTGCCCTTGATTCTTGGCCGACACTTTGAGAAGCACTCCTGAACTTCTGTGTGTGTGCATCCCCTACCAAACTGTTATCTCAAGGTTGGGAACTGTGACTTCATCTCTGCACCTCAGCAGCTAACCCAGGTCCTGAAACATCACGGGACTTGACAGATGTTTACTCAATGGAACCACACCACAGAACAAAGGACGATCTTGGTGGATCAGTCAGGAAAACAGAAACCACATTAGCTGTTCCAACAGAATTTAAGGAATTAGCTAGATAGGTATTGGAGGACAGAAAAAGTGAACAGGGAACACTGAGGTAATAGAGGTAAATGCTTCCCATCCTAGGGCTGGGAAGGGGATCAAAGAGAAGAGGGTAGGGTTGTTACAATATAGACATTTGGTTCTAGGATACTTAATCAAATGTACAAGAGTGCTTTTATGACTGTATACTTCTAGCCATGTTCTGTTACAGCATGGGAATTGTGCATCTAACACCCCCAAATTATTCTTTGTCTAAACTGAAGGCAACCTAAGTGGGGGATAGCAAGGGTATGGCTATAATGGGGTAGTGCAAGTGATCCCAGTAGTGATGGATTAATTCTCTCAATTCCAGGGATGTTGTACATAGCTACATATGTGATGAATTTGCATAAAAACAGTCCTCCACACCCCCACACATGCACAAATGCATATAAATCTGGTTAAACCTGAAGAAGCTCCATTTATCATACCAATATGTATTCCCTGGTTTTTCTAGTGTACCTTTGTGACACAAAATGATACCATGAAGAAAACTGGGTAAAGGGCACATGGGATTTCTCTGTACATTTCTCTTGTCACATCCTGTGGATGTATAGTAATTTCAAAATAAAAAGTTGAAAAATAGCCTGTGTCTTTTTTTATTTGTAGAAAGGACCTGTAGATGAAACTGGTTGGGTCATTAAAAATGTCTTGTCCCTGCCTATTGTCAACAAAAAAGAAGACATTGTGGGTGTAGCTACATTTTACAACAGGAAGGATGGAAAGCCTTTTGATGAATATGATGAGCACATCGCTGAGGTGAGTGCAATTATAAAATAATGGAGGGAGATGAAATTCATGAATAGAGGATGCATAATTGTTATTCTGGAAAGATGTTTCCAAAGGGTAATTAAGACGTGAGTCACACACAGTTGCTGTCAATATGTTGTTATTGTGTCATTTCTGTTTCCTGATTTCCATGAAACTGCACTGTTTTCTACCAAAGTGTGAATGTTTGACTTAATCAAAATTCTTTCCAGTACTAGGAAATTGGGGAAAAGGTTTCTCTCTCTTTTTCGCCCACTCCCCCCTTTTCCCCTCTCTCCTCCTTGCTGTCACCCCCAGCCCTCTCTGATTCAAGTCTTGCTTTATCTGATTGGATATTGGTCATCCCCTCCTCTAATAAAGTATTCATGGTGCTTGAAGCACTTTGAAAACAAGGGCTTAGCCAATTTTAATGTCTGGGGCTGACTATTAGTATTTTTTTTCTTAGATTAAAACAGCTGGGTTTTTTTTTATGGGGGAAGAGAGATCGATGGATAGGAAAGCATGCAGACTGTTGCCTCCAAATCAATTTTCCTTTAATTTCAGAGAATTGAATCACGTTTTATCAATTTCAGACTCTCACACAGTTTCTTGGATGGTCTCTTTTAAATACTGACACCTATGAGAAAATGAATAAGCTGGAGAACAGAAAGGACATAGCCCAAGAAATGCTCATGAACCACACCAAGGCTACGCCTGATGAAATCAAGTCTATTTTGGTAAGTGAGGAATTCAGTCCTATAGACATTAGATACTGTTTAACCATGGCTTCTGGAATTCACCTAAGTACCCAGAGGTCTGACAAAGGAGAATAAGTTTAGTCCTGGACTGAGGATGGTGATTCAGAGAAGGAGGGGTCAGGGAGAATTTGGGTGGTTCACAGTACACAGACCCTTACTGAATGTCCAGGCTGCTTGGTTGGGACAGCTCTTTGTTAAAAATAACTCTGTAGGAGCTGAAATAGTTAGGTCTAGATTGGAATATTAGCACAGAAAAAAATATTTCCAGGGAGGGAAATGTCAGCTGTTGGCCATGTAATACTGTATAACAACCATAGCCTCTCAGCTGTATATGACAATAAGCGTCTATTTCTCATGCATTTGTGGGTTGACCAGGCTTCAGATGATCTTGGTTGGGCTGTAAGCTGTGCATTTGATTGGCTCTCTGCATCTGTCATCCTTGATCAGCAGCTACCTGATAGATGTTCTTCTCATGGTGATGACAAGTGCCAGACTGCAAGCCCAGCTGTGCAAGCTCATTTCAAGTCTTCCCTCATATCACACTCACTAAAATTTTCAGTGTACAAACATGACCAAAT
Organism: Muntiacus reevesi; assembly: GCF_963930625.1. Lineage (NCBI taxonomy): Eukaryota > Metazoa > Chordata > Mammalia > Artiodactyla > Cervidae > Muntiacus > Muntiacus reevesi. The sequence continues at coordinate 137,549,789 of NC_089250.1, forward strand.
CAACATCATGGATGATTGGGGAACCAGTAGATACTTGCTGCTGCTGCTAAGTTGCTTCAGTCATGTCCGACTCTGTGCGACCCCATAGATAGCAGCCCACCAGGCTCTGCCGTCCCTGGGATTCTCCAGGCAAGAATGCTGGAGTGGGTTGCCATTTCCTTCTCCAAGATACTTGCTAGAAGTGTACTAATCACCACCATATGAAGGGGAAATATCACACACCCATGATCTCTATTCCTTTATTTCCCTAGCTTTCAGAGGATGTGTGGTATAGTTTTCCTGGGGTGTTTTTGTTTTTGTTTTGTTTTGTTTTTTAACATTTATTTATTTATTTGGCTCTGCCGGGTCTTGACTGCGGCATGCGGGAACTAGTTCCCTGACCAGGGAGCGAACCCAGGACTCCTGAACTGAGAGCATGGAGTCTTTGCCACTGGGCCACCAGGGAAATCCCCCTGGGGTGTTTTTGTTTGTTTTTTGCTGGGTTGTTTGAGATGTAAAAGAAATTTGATTTGAGAATTCGATATGTTGAAGATGAAAATGTCTGGGGAAATACAGGGAAATTGCTATAAACTAATAGAAAAATAGATGTAAGCCACTCATTTTTCTCGCCTACGTGTGAGCTATCAATGTCTCCCTCCCTCTCTCTCTTTGAGACAGCTGCTGTTACATTTTGGAGGATAAGAAAGATTGTTTTTTAGAGAAAATTCTACATAATCAAGTGCTATAGACCTTTGTATGGCACTTTGTCATGGAACTCATTATAGCATGATTTATTTTAACTGATTTTAAGAGTAAAGTAATCACAGAGACATCGACTTTATAGGAATTTCACACTTCCTTTGCTTTTACATTTTAGAAATTTAAAGAGAAGTTAAATATAGATGTAATTGAAGACTGTGAAGAAAAACAGCTTGTCACAATTTTGGTAAGTGTTTTACTTCTATCCTTAATGCCTTTTAAATAAAATATGGTTCCCTGCTTTTCTTCCTCTTTGTCCCCCACAATGCAATCCACAAAGGTAAATTAGAATCACAGCTAATCTAGACCACTGCACAAGAGAGTTCAGGTACAGACTCTAGGGGATAGCATGACTTGGTTTATTTTAATAGCTTTGGATTACACCGTGGCCATCCTTGAAGACATGGCAGAATTACAGATAGACCCTTAAAGGCACCATTATTATTTCTGCCATCTTGAGCTTCTCTTACGGACCCTGGAGGAATTATTTCTTTCCTATTGTTGCCATTGGGTCACCCCTATTATATCTAGTTGAAATAACTTCTCTTCCAGTCACTAATCCTGTATTTTGTATCTACTATTTAAACTCACCCAAATTTTCTTCAGTCAACTGTTAAACCCATGAGGTTAAGTTTTTAATTTCAGAGCTTCTCTTGTTCAGTTCTAGGACGTATATTTAACTTTTTTTCTTTTTAAAGATTTCAACTCTATGCTGAAACTTTCTGTCATTTTATCTACTTTCCCTCTCTTTTAGTCAATCTTCTTAAATTTATTCATCATAGTGATTTTGAATTCTCAATACCTTAATCACCTATATGTCTGGTTCTACTGTCTATTTTTACTCTTGAGTTTTCAGTTCAGTCGCTCAGTCATGCCCGACTCTTTGCAACCCCATGAAGCGCAGCACACCAGGCCTCCCTGTGCATCACCAACTCCCGGAGTTTACTCAGACTCATGTCCATCGAGTTGGTGATGTCATCCAGCCATCTCATCCTCTGTCGTCCCCTTCTCCTCCTGCACTCAATCTTTCCCAGCATCAGGGTCTTTTCAAATGAGTCAGCTCTTCGCATCAGGTGACCAAAGTTTTGGAGTTTCAGCTTCAACATCAGTCTTTCCAATGAATAGTCAGGACTGATTTCCTTTAGGATGGACTGGTTGGATCTCCTTGCAGTCCAAGGGACTCTCAAGAGTCTTCTCCAACACCACAGTTCAAAACCATCAATTCTTCAGCACTCAGCTTTCTTTATAGTCCAACTCTCACATCCATACATGATTACTGGAAAAACCATAGCCTTGAGTTTTAGTCATTTGATCCTTTTAAGGCATACTTTATAATTTTTTCATTGAGAACCAGACATTGTGGATAAAAACTTGGAGGGGCTCTGGGTGATGTTATCTTTCTCTTCAGAGGGTTAAGTTTTCTTCTGGCAGGTAAAGGAGCTGGCTTTAGAGTTCGTTAGGGACAGTCTGTCTTAGGTTTGCCCTTGCTACTCGGGTAGAATCTTTATTTCTAGAGGGTGGCCCTCTGGGATCCCAACTTAAAGCCTGGGATATTTACCAAGGCCCCTATACCTTTGAATTTCAGAGGCTTGAATACAATCTTTTTGAAACTGAAGTAATGTCACATTTGTTTGCCTCCCTAACTACCCTATCCTGTTTTCCACAGCCCCTTTCAGGTCTGTGTTCTTTTTTTCTGAGCTAAGATATACTGAATATCTCACCTTCCCCATCCCCATCTTTTATGAGCTCTGTCTTCCCATCCTGGCCCTTGGCTGTACCACCACAGAGCCAGTGGCCTTTGACCTCTATGTTTTGACACCTTGCATATTTTCGTGTCACCTGAGGCTCTTCCTCCTTCTCTCACTCTCTTTGACTTAACTTCTGAGCACTTTCCTCTCACGTGTAGTCCAGAAGATGACCTTTCCTTCTGCTGACAAAACTTATCTTCTTGTAAAACAAAGCTTTAATTGATATTCATGACATGTTAGAAATTTTCTAGTTCCCTGTTTAGAGGAGGGAAGGGCCTTATGATGGAAAAGCAATAAAATGGGCAAAGAATCAATAACTTTACAACAAAATGGCTTATTTTGAATATAAGATATGTTCTAAAGCTCATCCTAAATCATTGCTGCCTATAACAAGAAACAAACACATATTTCAGAGGGGTTCTCTGAAACTATCTCGGCATAATTTCCAAGTGGCATAAATATATATATGTATCTTTGTGACCCCATGGACTATACAGTCCATGGAATTATCCAGGCCAGAATATTGGATTGGGTAGCCTTTCCTTTCTCCAGGGTATCCTCCCAACCCAGGGATCAAAACCAGGTCTCCCGCATTGCAGGCAGATTCTTTACCAACTGAGCCACAAGGGAAGCCCAAGAATACTGGAGTGGGTATCCTATCCCTTCTCCAGCAGATCCTCCCAACCCAGGAATTGATCTGGGGTCTCCTGCATTGCAGGTGAATTCTTTACCAGCTGAGCTATCAGGGAAGCCCAAATTGAGAAACAAACATGTATTTCAGAGGGGTACTCTGAAACTATCTCGGCATAATTTCCTAGCGGCATAAATATGTATGCATCTTCACTTACCATGATTTTCTCCATGGATGCACTTTAATTCTTGGTTCAGGGAAGGCGTGGCCCTCTTTTATAGGTGTAACAGCAAGTGCGTGTGGCTGTGCTGGTAAGGACTGAGGAAGCAGCACTGCTACTCGGGCAGAAGAAGTGGGGAAAGTTGCCCCTCTTCTTCCCCCTGCTTCCTGAGACTTTTCAGGTCACTCACAGATGCCCTGCAGCTCCTGTTTACCAGACCATAGAAGATGTAGAGAGAACATCCCAGAGAAGTACCTCATTCACTCCTCCTTCATTGAGGTTTTTTTTTTTTTTTTTCATTCATTCACTAATTATTGAGATGCAGTATGATACAAGAAACTGTTAAGTCCCAAGGGCAAAAGATAATGTGATCTGGTTCTTACCTGGCTCAGAAACCCCTTGTTTATTAGAGAGACAAAAAGTACAAGCAATGGCACTGCCTTGAATGGACGGGTTCATAGGGCGTGAGTACCACGGACCCTGGGGAGGCCAAGGGCCTGATTCTCCTCACAGAAGATGATAGAGTGTGAGATGAAGGCCATGGTGTGTAGGCCTGAAGGGGAAGTGGGAGCTGGCTGGGCAGAGAGTGATGATGGCGGCTTGGAGATGAGAAGGGAAAGCAGGACAGTCCAGGCCAGGGTAGGGGGACACAGCACATTAGGGAGACCAAAGCCAGCTGGTGTGGCCAGAGCCCCAGCGAGTGGAGAGGGGAGCAGCCCGTGAGGCCTGACAGGGAGGTGGGGCAAGACCACACAAGGCAGCCTGGCACACTGGGACCCGGGACGTGGCCCGATCAGGTGGTCAGGGGTCTCTCTGGAGCAGAGGGAGCGAGCTAGCCTGGATGCAGGAGGCCGGCGGGGCCGTGTTACACACACAGTTACAGAGAGGGAGGCTTCCCTCAGTCTCTCGTGCTCTCCGCCTCTCATGCTCGATCTCAGCTGTGGGTTCCATCAAAGAGGAGAAAACCAGCCTTTGGTGCTTGAGTTCCTACTTCTCAGACCAAGCAAAAGCCTTTATTTCTATCAACCTCTCTGTATCACTATTGTATGACTGCTGTTCTTCAAAACCTGTGATTTCTGTATTACAGTATTATTATATTGGTTTGCGTATAACTGCAAATTGGGCCTGGGAGTCATAATTCTGAGAATGTCTTTGTTTCCTGCTAAAAATGCACACTTACATGTTAGTGTGACTGACCCTGTAATGCTTTAAAAAATGTTTTCACATTTGATCTTTACATAATACTCTGAGAACAGCAGGGCAGAGGGGACATCCAGCAGGGAGGTTCTGTGGCATGGGGCACCCCTCACCGCACCCCATAGTGGTCTGATTTTTACGTGTGCTTATTTTCCAATTCTCCCCACAAGAATGTGCATTTCAGTGAGTAGTGACATTGTTTTATCTGTAATGCCTACAACACAAATAGGAACCAATAAATGTCTGTCGAATGATTAAAAATGAACAAAAGGCATAAAGAGCCCCCATGGGCAAGGAATCTGGGAGGTTCTGGACAGAGAGAAAGTGATGAGAAGAAGGAACAGTGGAGGACGTGAGAGGCCCTGTGAGGAAGGAGCTTTGGGAAGTGTTACGAGGGGCTCCCTTGTGGCTCCACTGGTAAAGAATCTGCCTGCAATGCAGGAGACCTGGGTTCAATCTCTGGGTTGGGAAGATCCCCTCGAGAAGGGAAAGGCTACCCACTCCAGTATTCTGGCCTGGAGAATTCCATGGACTGTATAGTCCATGGGCTCACTAAGAGTCAGACAGGACTGAGCGACTTTCATTTTCCCTAGGGGTCGTGTGATGAATCCCCTCTAATTGTCTTTGACACATGAGAATAAAATTGGTACTTTTTCATTAAAACAACAGACAAAAATGTTACTATTGTTATCCGCATTTCACAGATGAGAACACTGGTGTAGCTAACCTCAACCCAGAACTGAACACTAGTTTCCTGGCTCAAAACCACTGCTTTGCAGGAGAGAGATCTCTGCCCAAAGTGACCATCTAAGAGTGACCTTGGGGAGAAGAGGTTCTTCTTCCTTGAGAATCAGGAAGATCCTGCAAAGAAAGGCAAGGGTGTGAGGGCCAGCTCTGACTTGGGGGTTAGGTGAACAGATACCATAATTGTATTTAAAAGAGCCATATTCCATTATGTGTTGAAATTTGTACAAATAGAATATGGATCATCCTCTGGGCCAAGCCTGAACTTTCTGAGGGATGTGACCTTAGCACAGTATTAAGGGTTTACTATGGGCTCAGTGAACACCCACTGAACTGAACTGCTCCTGCACGTCTGTCTGCTGGGCCACACAGCAGACTGTGTGCTGCTTTCTTTTTTTCTTTCTTCTTTCCTCGCCTGCTTCTTTCTTCTTGTGGGGTTGTCTCTGCCCTGCCGTCTATCACATCAGCCCTCCAGAATCTCACCTTTCACTGTCTGTATTTTTAACCATTTCAACAAGTTAAGTCCTTAAAGGCAAGATCCACATTTTTGTTTCCCAAGCCATGTCCATGTGACTAGTTCAACTGTTTTTTCACCTAGACCTAAATCCTGACAAGGGGTGGGTTAAATGAGATGTCTGCGTGTGTACCAGGACACTGGGGGGCATTCATTCATTCATTCAATGAACATTAACCAGCACCTCTGTGGGACAAGCTCTCAGGTACTGTTACCACAGCAGGTTAACACACCATGATCCCATCCTTAGGGAACCCACAGACTAGTGGAAAAGCATCACTGGACAGGTAAAGAAAATACGATAGAACTGAATCAAGTCATCATTTACTGTTTACTAAATATTTCTAGAAGAGGAAAAAAGAGAAGTTGGGTATTGAAAATGGGTTAGGCTGCTGTAATTCAACATTTTATTTTGCATCAGAGAAAGAAAGTAGCCTCTGGGGTCTGCTTTGGAATTGAATGCCGTCACTTAGAAAGCTTCTCAGGATAACTGAGCCTCAGTTTAACCATCTGGAAACTGAGGGTCATTGTGCAGGTTTGTTGTGAGGATAATAGGGGCATAACCCAGTACTGGGTATGTAGAGGCTCAGGGGAGTGCATGTGGCATCATTGCGTTGTAATTTTGTGTATGACTAAAAGGATAAAAAAAGAATATAAACTGGAACCTTTGGTCCTTGTTTCAACAGAAAGAGGACCTGCCGGACCCACGGACCGCAGACCTGTATGAATTCCGCTTCAGCGACTTGCCCATCACAGAGCACGAACTGATTAAGTGTGGACTTCGGCTGTTTTTTGAAATAAACGTGGTGGAGAAATTCAAAGTACCCGTAGAGGTTAGATGGTATTTCATTTAAAATATGGTGTGATTCTGTGGCAGTTCTCCACTGCGTAAAATTACCTGTGGTTCAAAAAGATTCCCTGCAGTGTGGATCTTAAATTATCATTAACTTTGTCAATATATCCGCTTAAGCCCTGTAAACAAGGCCATCCTATCTTTTCAGATAAGGTTGTCACAGACCTTCTAACCTTTAGAATTCTGTTCCAAAGTCTGAGTGGTGTTGTCTTCTTTGGTGGCAGGTTCTCACCAGATGGATGTACACGGTGAGGAAGGGGTACCGGGCCGTCACGTACCACAACTGGAGACATGGGTTTAATGTGGGGCAGACCATGTTCACTTTGCTGATGGTAGGTATGGAGCGCAGCAATTGGTGAAAACCTGAGTGCCTCCCTCCTGAACGTGCTGAGAATAGATACAGGCTATCACTTTAGATCTGTAATTTTGTAATTCATGGATACAATCCCATAAATTCCCAAATCCTCTGGAAATGATGCGAGGGCATGTGGGTATCCCTGGGCGCTTGACTGGATTATAACTCTGACACTCACATAGTTAGGTCTTTAAAGGAAAAAATTCAGTTCCCTGCTAGGTTTGTAACTGCCCAGAATGAGCTACAAGAAATAAAACCAGTTTGGGATTTCTCTGGTGGTTCAGTGGTAAAGACTCCATGCTTCCGATGCAAAGGGTCAGGGTTTGATCCTTGATCAGGGAACTAAGATCCCATGTGCCACGTGGTGTGACCAAAAAGGAAAGAAAGTCAGCTTGCTCTAAAAACACAGCAGACCCCCTTCTCCATCAGAGGCAAGCCTCACTGCACATGCTGCATAATGTATTAATGTAAGTGTATTAATGTAAGTGAATATATGTCTATTTTCTTTTAGACAGGAAGACTGAAGAAATACTACACAGACCTTGAAGCCTTTGCCATGCTTGCTGCTGCCTTCTGCCATGACATTGACCACAGAGGCACCAATAATTTGTATCAGATGAAGTAAGTGAACATATGCTGCCACATCAAGAGTTCTGGTGCCCCCTGCCTTATTTGTAAATGCCTTCACTCTTTTTTCAACTTCGTTTCATCAAAGTATTGAATTCATACCTTTAGGTGCATTGATCTTCGACTTGCAGTTGTACGCCCTTGGGTGACACCCCCAACTCAAGCTAGAGAACATTTCATCCTGGGTTTGCTACCTCTCATGTCCCTCGTCCTTGTGCCTCCACCAGCTGACCTTGCATCTTAACATCATCACCACCTTCCCCTCTTGCCTAAGAAAAGAAGTGCAGCCTCTCAGCTCAGACATATTTGTATTCACTGAGTTCACAAATTATTTAAACTTTCTAAGCTTTGAGTTCCTCATTGGGAAAATAAGAATTGTAATAATGCTACCTAACACTTAAGGTCATTGTAAAGATTAAATAAGGCTATGCATACAAAGCAGTCAGCTCACGGTTGGTGCTTGGTGGTTAATAATTATCAGGTATTTTTATTATTACTATGTCATTGGCACTTTCAAAATTCATCAGCAGTGCCATGGCCAACCTAGCTCCTTGATAGGACATTTAAGAAGCTCTACCTGCCTTGGCCGCACTATATCCTCATCTACACATAACCCACTACCCTACATGGTACCAGAGGAAGTGAGACATTTTAGAGAGAATGAGGTTTGGGATCTGGGTTTGTGGGATCCAAACACTTCCTGGTTGAGTGATCTTGGGTAAATCATTTAATGTATTTGAGATTCAGTTTCTTAACTGTTAAATGGGTACAATTTTGACCTCTCAAAGACTGCTGTGAGAATCATGTGAAATTGTATGTCTGAAATTACATAGTAGATGCTCAAGAAATTTACTCAATGAAGTAAGCAGGGATCTTCAGCAACTCTACCAATGAGGCTTTGCTCTGAAGAGGGGATTCCCAGTCTGGGTTCGGGCAAGCCACATCTTCCTCTAAGAGCTCCAGCCCATGCTGGCTGTTCCGCATTCCTGAATGCAGGTTTCCTGACAATGACTGAGCTCTCTTCTGCCCTCCTAACTGCTTCAACCAATTCAGTTTCAAAGGAATGAATGTTTATTGAGCACTTGTGTACTGGGAGACCAGCTGAGAACTTGATACCTATGGCCTTTTTGAATCCTTATAAAGCCCTCCCACGTGGGAGGTACTATTGTTCCCCTCTTTTACTGATGAAGAAACAAGTCCCAAACAGTCAAATCTAACTTGCCCTAGATGAAAAGAGAGTAGCCAAATGGGATGTGGCATCTCGTCTCTGGTTTGCAGAAAAGATGAGACCACATCCCAGACTTCTGCTTTGGCCTGGTTGGGAGTCTGGTTGAGTCCCATCAGCAATGGGTGAGCTGACCTTCTTCCTTTTCTGTGAGAGAAACTTTGTAGTTCAAGCAATTAAATCACTTTATGCATTTGACAAATTAGGGTTTTTCTTAAAAAGATTTTTTTAAAGAGCATATTCTTCTGTTCTAAATCTAAAAATTCTTTTCCAATATGTTACTTTCAACTGTTTCACAGTCATTAGGGGAGAGGGAAGACTTGGAAAATAAAAACCTCAGATTGCAAAGATTCTGTATTGTGTGATCTTATGTGTCATCTTTAAACAGCTAAAATGACCCTTTTCCTCCTAGGTCCACTTCTCCGCTAGCAAGGCTTCACGGCTCTTCCATCTTGGAGAGGCACCACCTGGAGTACAGTAAGACGCTCCTGCAGGATGAGGTACATGGGTCTCTCTCTACGGCAGCTCACAAGCTCTGGATCAAAGCGCTAACCCACAGAAAATGCTTAGAAAGAGGATGATCCTGAGTGCTGGTGGCTGATAGTGTATATACCCTTATTGAAGTCAATTGATAGAAATTGATATATTGTGATAGTTTTTGAACAATCAAATTGGAAGTAGCTGAGATAGAGGAGGAAAGAGCTATGAAAAGTCACAGAATCTCTGTGGGTCTGTAGAGTAAGAAGAAAAAGTTTATGATGAATATGAGAGGGCTCTGTGTACCTTCGGTATGTATGAATGTAAAAAGAGGAGGCTACACAGTCACTGCTTTTCTTATTCATAGGGCATGTACTGTTAAGGTATTGTCTGTATCTTTGAGAGAGTCAGGTGTTGGTAGTTTGGGGGTAGGGATGAAAATCAGGCTGTAAGATCAGACAGCTGCCATCAGAGGCACTGAGTGAATGAGGGACTTGTCCCATTCAGGAGTGGGTGGGGCATAGGAGAGAAGAGGGGTGGGATCAGGGAACTTTTCACAGGAAGTGGCTTAAGCTTGGTCCTGAATTCATTGTGATTTATACAATATCATGTACTACTAACTTTCAATAAAAAGATTCTTCTTTTTATCAATTTTATTTAAAGAGTATACAGGCTTGTTGGGAAGGTTTTGCATATAACCTAGTTATGCTTGAGAACAAATCTGAGAAGATTCTAACCCAGAATGAATCATTGTTAGATAGAAGGGAACATTCTTCTGTCTGCACAGAGAAATTGTCTAGAATCACACAAACTCATTAGGATAAATAAGCCCTCGGGAGAGTGGAGCTTTTTTCACTTTTGATAATAATCATTTATTAAAGGCTCAAGGGAAGGGGTACAAGGAAATATGTCCAAGTTTCGAGATAATATTACATTCTTCTAGGTAATCAAAAGCCAAGTGGGAAAATTTGTAAGGGCAATTAGGCAGAAAAGTAGAAAAAGAAAACAGACATATGATTTAAATGTTTTTAATAGCCTGTGATTGATGCAGCATCCAGACAGGGAGACAGACCAACTGCACTGAATTATCGATTTCACAGGGCAGAGGTGGGCAGGCGGTTAAAAACACATCCTGGGCTTCATCTCCCACTTATCAGGCTCCCTGGGGATTGGACCTAGGAATCTGACTTTTAATAAGAATTTTCATAACTCTCATGTGTAGCTAGGACCTGTTCCTGCAGTAGTATCATAAAAAGAATGAAGATATCTATTCTATGAGAGTTGGAAAAAATAGAATTGAAAGTAGTTCATGAATATAATAGTGACTTGTTATCCACCCAATTTGTTAAGGGTCTTGCTTTACTGGTTGGGATGGTTTTATATTTTTGAGTAAGGATCTTCCATATATCCAGCTGATTACATATACCACAGGCAGGTAGTATCAAAAATAATTTATTTAATTTTACGTTTACCTACTAATGCAAAATATATTCTAAAACCTTTATAGCCAAATGTTTAAATGCTTAAGTTTGGAAGGGCTCCTAGTAGCTCATATGTTTTTACTTTCTGGGATTTGAGAGTTTAAAATAGAGTTGTTGTTTCCCATCTTAATTTTTTAATGTTATTTACTCTGCAGTCTGAACTGGTTTTCATGGCTAGATAAAGGCTTATTCTTTTTAAAAAAGGAATAGTGCATCCTAGTAATCCATGCCACCTTGGCAAGGACCTATCTACAATGCTATTTGACCTGCTAATTGCAGACTTTTAGGGTTGTAAATAGAGTCACTAGGCAATAAATGCAATCACAGAGCTTTTTATGAGCAGGCAAACTGAATGCTGAAAAAATGAAATTTTAACATCAGATGTTGTTTTCACATTTTTGGAAGACAGTACAGTTCTTCTATTCATTTATTGTATAGATGAAATATTTATATTTAAAACTTTAATTTTTTTACATAAGGTAAATCCTTATCTAGCAATTTTGCCATGTTGTAGGCATTACTCATTGTGTTTTGTATATTATCAAGCTTTATGTCCCAGTAGAGTTGGATTCCCTGCTTTGAGGACAGAACTGTCTGTATTCTAAACTAGTCAGAAATCCACCCTTTAACCTAATGAATAGGGGTTAAAAAATTGCTAGCCAAATTTCTCAGAATATAAACTTTAATACAACAATGTACTGTCAGAATGACAAAATGCATTATTTAGCATAAATAACAGAATACTTTTATTATTCAGAACTTCTTCATAACATTTATAACTTTATGCTTTTTCATACTGACTTCATGTTATACAAAGAAGGAATGAAGAAGAAATTAAGTATCTTGTGTATGATCACCAGCCAGCCACAAACATGTTGCAGTCTTCCCTTTGGGGTGTAACATGTACCACATTGAAGACTTGAACTCACCTCCCTGAGAGTCCTCATCAGGATGAATTGGATCCATTTCTATTTTGGTGTGCTACACCGAATTTAGATATGGAGTGCCAGTTTCATAGCAATAAGAGAACAAAAATGGCCTGTTAATGGTAGAGAGCAACATTAGACTCTGTGGGCAGGTAAGCCCTGCTGAACAGGTGGGGGCCCAGTTGGAGTGGGGCTGGCTGGGATGCAGGCCTCCTCTCTTGTTCTGTGTACCTGTCTCTACATCTCGTTTCCAGCACAATTCCCTGGAAGCACAGATGGAATATTATAGACTTATCTATAGATATCTTAAATGAATGACAGTAGTGGTTGTAAAAATTACATGCATATACCTGCTATGAAAATTCAAGCAATAGGAAACATTCTAAAGATAAATATTTAAAAATTGCTTTAAATCCTACCACTCAGAAATAGGACATTTCATTAACATTTAATGAACTTCATTGTAGCCCATTGTGACTATATATAGGCAGGATGGTTAGAAACAATGTTACAAAAATGGGATCTCACTATCCGAACTATTTTTGTTGTTGTTGTTAGAGTTATCTATTTAATTGAGTTTATTGACGTGTAATGTTTGAACAATAAGCAGCATCCCTTTAATGTGTTATTCATACAAATTCTATGAATTTTATCCCTACACTTGGATAGATTTTATCCCACCACACTCAGGATACAGAACACTTCAGTCATCTCCTTTGGGATGACAAAGGAGACTGCTCCCTGGTAGTCTATCGCTGGATTCAGAACACTTCAGTTCTGTAGTACTCTATGCCTCTCTCCCCTCCCAGCCCAGAGCAAGCAATGAAATGTTTTTAGTCACTACAGATTAGTTGACTCTTTTAGAATTTTATATAAATGCAGTCATCCAATAATTACTCTTTTGTGACGATGACTTTCATTCAGAACAATAATTTTGTGATTTGTTAATTTTGAGAGAATGAGTCAGCAGTGATTCATTACTTTTCACTGCTGAGTGGCCTTGCATTTATCTTAAATGAAGATTTTAATTTTACTTCAGTTTAATGAAAGAAACATTTTTTAAGGGGAGGAATTACAGAACTTCAGAGAACTGTGTCCTTAATCACAAGAAATATTAGTTCTTAGAGAACACTAAAATCAATAACCAGTGGTTAGGTGTTACCTTTTCACCATCTCTGAACTCCCTGCTATAAAACATGAGAAATTCGAATACTTACACTGCTTCCCACATCTCTACTTCTGTTTTGTAAGCTATTTATTATCAGTATTTTTTATTGTTATCAGGATTTATAAAATTAATTTATAATTTCTTTGTCTATTTTTTTTAAACCAGAGCATTTATTGCATGACTAATGGTCGAAATTCTTAAGATGAACTGGATGCTGCCCCAGCGGCTCTCTTGGGTTAGGTGTTCTCCCAGAAGCCACGCCTGAATCTTCAGTATACCATTTGTAGGTGCCTCGCTCACTTGGCCTAGGTGGTGTTCCATCTGTAGCCTTGGCAACTTGTCACATTTCCTCTTCTGCCTGGCGGTGTTGCCACAGTGGTCATAGGTCTGCTTCTGAAGGTCGGAGGCCTTGGAACCACAGTCTTACTTCCAGATGACAGTGTTCCCTTTGTCATCTCTCTTCTATGGTTGAGACCAAAGAGGCACAATCGTTTATTCCTACTTCTACTTTTCTATGCGCTTGATACGTAGCCTCAGACTTTTTATCTTGGCTTGTCCATTCCTGTGTATTTTATTTTGACTCATATCTTGATTAGCTAGATTTTTGCCATCTGGTAGTTTTTCACAGTCTCTAAGCTAAGTGCACACCTACGAAGATCTGTTTGTTACATTTTTGAAAGTCAGTTTGGAAGAATATATAAGTTGTTGGGTCATTACTTTCTTCTCAGAAACTGGAGGACATTGCCTCAGTGTTTCTTGGTGTTACAGGTATAAATGGCTGATTTGATTTTCTCCCTTGCAGGTGACTTTGTTTTTCTGCATAGATGTTCATATAATTCTTAATTCTTCATATTAAGAATGTTTGGGTGATTAATGTCTTCATATTAAGAATGGGTGATTCTGCATCTATTTTTTCCTTGATATAGGTTACACATATCCATAGAATCCACTTTTTTTTTTTTAATTTCAGGAAAGTTTTTTTTCCATTGTATCTTTGAACATTTTTCTAATACATTGGGAATACCATGTATGTCTATGTCGAATCTCTTTGTCATTTATATTATGTTCTTTATATTTTTAATAGATTTATTCTTTTTCCTTTTTGCTTTAGTTTCCTCAAGACTGTGGACTGTCCCTTGCTTATTCTATTTGAGTAGCTTTACTATGGATTATATTGCTTTTATATTCAATTCCATTCTTCTCATTCTACTACTAGTTTTGCTAGTCTATTTTTAATTTTACTGTTGTCTTACAATCTCCTTTGAATTCTTGTGGTTTTGAAACTATAGATATTATTAGTATGAAGTTTTCATGTTCCATTGGGTATTTCCTTTGATGTATTTTTCATTTGCCTTTTGTGTTCCTCTCTTCCATTGTTATTTTCTTAGTTCGGTGTGTATGCATGTGCAGTCACGCACTCTATTTACATATTCAGTCAACTACTACAAGACCTTTGTGTGACTTCTGATTCAGAGTTGTTACATGTGGTGTGCTGTGACTCTCTAGTGCGTCTTTTTGTGAACACATGGGTGTATTTCTGTTTGGTATGTACCTGGAAATAGAATTCCTTGGCCATAGGGTGAGCATATGTTCAACCTCAGTGGATGCTGACAAGCTGTTTTCCAAAACAGTTGTATTGCTACACATTTTTACCAACAGTTCCAGTGGCTCTCCATCGTCTCCAACACTTGGCACTTTCCATCTTTCTCATTTTAGTCACTTGGGGGATGCACTGATTTGTGTCAAATTAAATAGCATCGATTAACACACATAAACTACAATTTTTTATATTAACCCTTTGAAATTCTGTTTTGGGACTACCTTTGTTCTCAACTTGATTTGTAGGAATTCTTTATTCTGGTTTATGTATCTTTCATCATAAATATGTATTACAAATATTTTCTCCCTGTGAATTGCCTTCTTACTCTCTTAATATTGGATTTGGGTGAAAATAAACTCTTAATTTTAATGTAGTCCATTTGATCAATTTTTTAAAGATTAATTCTTTAGTTGTATAGTATTGTCTTTTGCCTATTCAAGGTTATGAAGGTATTTTATTGTTATACCTTTCTCATTTAGATCCACAATCATTTTACAACTTACCTTTACATATGGTTTGATGTAGAGATCAACATACTTTTTCTGTCCATGTGAAAATCCAGTTGACTCAGCACCATTTATTGACCCACTTCATTTCAGTGATACCTTGGTCCTAAACCAGGTAACTGATTATAATGGAATGGTTCTGCATTCTCTATTCTATTCCACTAGTCAGTTTGTGTCTCTTTTGTCAATGTCATCTTAGTTACTATAGCTTTGTAATAAAGTCTTCCTTCCAGTATAAATTCTCCAGTTTTGTTCTATTTGAAGATTGCTTTGGCTTTTATTAAGCCTTTGTATTTTCAAAGAAATTTTGTCAAATTTACATACACACATCCACAAACTTGGTTATTTTGGTTTAGAATTGCATTGAATCCGTAGGCTATTTTGTGTTCTTGTGGTCTTTATGCAGAGGTTTTAAACAACTTGTTTTCCTCTGAAAACTATTCATTCCTTAGTGGACCTTGCCATCTGTTGTGAGGGGAGGGCAGGAATGCACTGAGGACAGCCTCAGCTTTCTATTTATTCAAACTCTGTCTCACCAATTCTATCTCTTTGGTCTGGAGAACTCACCTTTTTGACTTGGGTTTTCCAGAAGTTGAGAAGGCTCATGTTAAGCAAGCCTGTGAAGCTACAGGGTCTGTGTTAGGATCTGATCATTGCTGCCAACCTCCCTGCCTTCACTCCTTTTTACCCAAAGCATTCTCTTTGGCACAGATGACTAACAGAAGTCAGTGCAAATGTATGTCAGAATAGTTTCCCCTCAGCAGCTCATCCTCTGCTGCTGTTGTGTGTGTCAGATTGGATTTTTGAGGGACATCCTTCCTTCTTCTGTGCCCTGTCTACATTCTACGACCTCTTGCTCCAATGAAAAGATTACTGGCTCTGCCTTTGCTTACTTAAAAACAACTGCATGCATGTATATATGTTTAATCCTCAACTTGTTCCAAAAAGTTTTTAATGGAGCTCCCAAAAATACATGTAACATTAAAGAAAAAATGAAGGCTAATAGGAAAATAAAAATAAGACGAAGTATGGGGCAGGCCCACAATGTGTACAGTGAGAGGTATAAATATTTATTAGACATGGGCCACAGATTTGGTCAAGGGATTTCTAGTAACTAATATAAAACAGAAACAGGATCTTTTATGTGAATCTATATCCATGGCTGAAAAAGAAACTACTTATAAGCTCTTCTTTTAAGAACTTTTGCTAAGAGAGAAGGAAAGGAGAAAATAAAAAATAATACTGAGTTAAGAAAGGGGTTTTCAGATCTGAAAGAGACATGTGCACCCCAATGTTCATCGCAGCACTGTTTATAATAGCCAGGACATGGAAGCAACCTAGATGCCCCTCAGCAGATGAATGGATAAGGAAGCTGGGGTACATATACACCATGGAATATTACTCAGCCGTTAAAAAGAATTCATTTGAATCAGTTCTAATGAGATGGATGAAACTGGAGCCCATTATACAGAGTGAAGTAAGCTAGAAAGATAAAGAACATTACAGCATACTAACACATATATATGGAATTTAGAAAGATGGTAATGATAACCCTATATGCAAAACAGAAAAAGAGACACAGATGTACAGAACAAACTTTTGAACTCTGTGGGAGGAGGTGAGGGTGGGATGTTTCAAAAGAACAGCATGTATATTATCTATGGTGAAACAGATCACCAGCCCAGGTGGGATGCATGAGACAAGTGCTCAGGCCTGGTGCACTGGGAGGACCCAGAGGAATCAGGTGGAGAGGGAGGTGGGAGAGGGGATCGGGATGGGGAATACGTGTAACTCTATGGCTGATTCATATCAATGTATGACAAAACCCACTGAAATGTTGTGGAGTAATTAGCCTCCAACTAATAAAAAAAAAAAAAAGAAAACAAAATTTTTAAAATTAGGAAAAAAAAAAGGGGGGGTTTTCAATTAGAGACTTGTATGGTAAAAATGAGGGAAAAAAGGTGAAAATCAGGAATATTGTGCTATCAACAAAGGAAGCAGTACTGGATAGTTGAATGTACACCCTTTTTTCTTAAGTATACTAATTTTAAAAGTGTTTCATCTTTTTAAAAAATGCAACACTGATTTACTTTGTGAAGTCAAAGAATGTTTGCCATTCTGTCTGCTTTAATAGAGCTGTTTTATTGTTCTGGATTAGAAAATGGAGTACAACAGTATTATTTTTCTCTATATATACAGCTTTTTTCTCACACATATTTAGCAAATAGCAAAGTATCCAGGTTTAAAAATAAAATCAACATGTATTAAAAGTAATTGGTGCATAAAAAATATTGATAATTTTGGTTGATGGTTGTGTGGTCTGTACAGTCTGGCACTTGGTAGAGACAAAGTCTATCCTAAGGGATTGTTTATTTCAATTTGGCAGCCTGCCTTGTGTGTCCCCTCTCCCCATTCTATGTTTTTATTTGGCTCTTTTTTTTCTGACTTTTTTAGTTTAAAAAATTACATGTTTAATGTGTACAACATGATGTTTTGATGTATGGATATACAGTAAAATCATTACTACAGTCAAGTGAATTAACAGTACTTTTTTGTGTGTGGTGAGAACACCTGAGATCCACTATTTTAGCACATTTTTTCAGTATATAATAAGGATTAAAATGACTTATATAAAGTGATTAAAGTGTGCTACTAATAATTTACCTAAAAACTTAGGACATTTCCACACGTGATCCCCTTTTTTCTCCTTAGTACAGCAGTCAAGAATGACTTTAAGTGCTACTGGATCTACAAAGTATGTGTTGGAATTACATACTACACATTACTTTGGGAAACATATAACGTGCATCAGTGAACAGATAAGGGTAATGACTCACTGATGTAAATATGCCACAGGGTCACCACCAATCCAAAGGCAGGCCACCAGTGTACCCCAATCAGGGAAGGTCAAGTGGGATTTAAATGCCAAATGGCCCACTTACTTTGCCCTCTTCCTGGTCAATCCAGACCAGTTAAAAATAACCTATATCCAGAAGATTTGGAGCAGAGATTACACCCAAGGTGCTGCTGAGGACTCTCTCTTTCAAGCAAGACATGGATTTTTATCTAGATAAGTTTTCATTTATTGTAGTTTGTAGTAGTCAATTGCCATGTCTTCTATCAATTTAAAAGTCTAGCTATAGTTGCTATTATGAACTCATTATTATTGCTGTGTAAAATGCCATTTTTCTTGACTTGGAAGTTATAAAAAGATGACCTAAGTGGCGGCTGTATTATGCACACATAATTCTAGTCCATTTCTTGCTTTCTAGTATTTCAGTCTCCTGGAATGACAGAGCTATATTTGGTCTTGGGTTCTGCAATTCTATTTTAAACTGGGAATAACCTCAAAACTTACCAGTAATAATGATACAGAATAATTAAATTCTGTAGCAATTTACTGTTCTTAAATGCATTCCCAGTTATCTCATCTGCATCAACATTCCACAAATATTTACTGATCACAGGTTGAGTGCCAGGCAGTTAGCAGGGCAGCTATTATCCCCATTTGAGAAAACAAATACTTAGAGATGTTAAATGAGGTGTCCAGGACGCTGCAACTACCACGTGGGGAAGCTGGGAACTGAACCCGGGCTGCTTACTGAGTCGGTGTACTGCCCTGCTATCCTGGCTCTACTGTGTGCTAGCCATTTACCCTTGGAGCAAGTTTCCTAACCTCTATATGCTGTCGTTTGTTGCGAGACTAAGAGTTTTCATAGAGCACTTAGGACAGTGCCTGGGGAGTGGGAAGCATTAGGTGTCTGCTGTTATTATTTGGGGCTTGACCCAGTGTTCTTTTCTACATTATGCTGCCTCTGTCTCTATACAGGTGAATAGACTATTTCCTCCTTTCCAATGGGATTTTCCTGTATTTAACTGTTGACTTCATTTGTCACTGCACATCTGTCTTTGGCCTGTATTCCTAAAAATGTTCTTTTTGGAATATCTTATCTTTTAAAAACCACTCCCAGATTTACACTCTTGTTTTCATGAACACTAAAAATTGAGGGTGATCCATGTATGAGGGGACTGTTAGCGGGAAACTCTTTGAAGAAAGGTAGAAATAAGTCATTGTAAAATAGAATTGCAAGACTTCATTTTAAAAACAACTTGGAAGATTTATTTTTTTCTATGTGTGAGTACTGTTGTAATCTGCAGCTTCTGAAAGCTCTCCCATAGTTTCTATAATCACTCTGAAATTATCTGGTAAATAATTCAACATGTCTAACAATTGGACAAATACCAGATATTCTTTTATTTTATTTTATCTTTTGTGGCTTGGAGAACAAATTTTATTTATTTATTTTTATTAGTTGGGGAATACATGTAAATCCATGGCTAATTCATGTCAATGTATGGCAAAAACCACTACAAAAAAACAGATATTCTTTATTAAAGTTTCTCAATTACTACAGAAAAATTTAAATCTATTGTTTTTATTGAAATGGTCCTGGAAGGAAACTTATATACTGATTACATGAATATTTGCTAATAATCTGTTTTAAGAGTTTAAATTATCTTACTCAAAGTATAAGTAGAGAGGTAACTTAATTCTAGAGAGAAAACTGAAAGCAAGAAAAGTAAGACTTAGTTTATCTTCTTTCTATAATAAGATGCTCTTATTAAGCATCATAGGGTTGTTTGTTGAATCAAAGACAAATTAATGATGGCACTTTATTTTGAATTTTCATCTTACAGAGTTTAAACATCTTCCAGAACCTAAATAAACGCCAGTATGAAACAGTTATTCATTTGTTTGAAGTTGCAATAATAGCAACTGACCTGGCTTTATATTTCAAGTAAGTACAGAACTCCCTTATACTTCTGCCTTCCACAGTCTACTGCCTTAAAGTTAAAAGACATTTATTTAGAGACACATTTCTTCATTTTCTTTTTGGATTACCAATAAATACCCTTAAGATGCCTGATGGTGGATTTACTGGACATTTGGAACATATTTTAAGAAGCTAAGCCCCTAATATTAGTTTGGGACATTTGGAACATATTTTAAAAAGCTAAGCCCCTAATATTAGTTTGTTATCTGAAGAAATTGCATCAAGGTAGATGACTGCTAGAACAGTGATGCTATAAAACCTTACACAGTGCCTTTTGATCTGGGGAATTCATCATAGTTTGCAGTCTGGTATTTAGAGTTGCAGGCTCAGATCCTGCCAGAGTCTGAAAGCTGAAAAATCTTAGTGATACTGATGCACATTAACAAACTAAAAAAATTTCTGAGTTACATACAGCAGAGGCATTAGCCTATTTATAATGATGATGATTACCTAGGAGACCAGATACTCCAAGTTTCTGTACATTTTCTTGTCAGTGAACTATAAAGTTTAAAATGCATTAGGACAAAGTGAACTAGTTACAGGGTCTAAATAGTTAATAACTTGGGCAGTATTAAATTGTGCCTATCCAACCCTTCATTAAAAATTCAGTTATTAAATAGTTCAAACGTGAAAGCGGATACTTAGATAAGTGATATCCAAATAGCTATGGCCCAGATTCAACAAATGCTAAGATTTTCTTAGATCTCTTTTTTCAAGGAAAGTGGTATAATCGAGGCATTCTGTACTCACTCTATCATGAATGCCACCCCCCTACCCCACTTCTCCTTCACAAATACCACTGTCTTGGTATTGTTATGTATTCATCCTTACCATTCATGTTTTCTATGGCATTATTAAGTGTTTAAAATTTTTCCATAAATGGTATCATACTGTATATACCTTTCTGCAACTTGTTTTCAAACAATACTTTGAAGATTTAGCTTGGTGGTAAATTGAGATCCAGGTCATTCTTTTTAAATGTATATTGAACTGTGTAATTTTTATCATAATTAATTTAGCCATTCTTCTATTCATGGATATTTAGATTATTTCCAATTTTTCATCACTGCCAACACTGTATATGTTTGTGTATATAAGTTTCTGTAAAGTACATATGGGAATTGCTGGAATGTTTGCATATCTTCAATTTTATACCACATGGCAAAACTCCTACACTCCTTAGTAGGTACACCAATTTAAACTCCTCCCAGCAGTGTTACAAGAGTTCCTATTATTCCATATCTGGACTCTTCTTGATCTGGGCATATTTAAATATATTTGTTAATTTGAGTGTGAGACAGATTATTCTTCTTCACACTTATAATTTTGTACCTTTTCATATATTTTAGGTTCTAATATTTGGTTAGTTTTATACTTTACAATGTCTCATCATAGCCTGTGGCCTTTGTTATGATCTCTTTTTGTCACATGTAGCTCTTAGTTTTAATGTATTTAAATTTACTATTTTTTTTTCCTTTCTGACTTGTGATATTTCTGTCTTAAACCCTTTCTGTATCAAGGTTACACAGCCATTCCCTGTTCTCCTCCCTAGGTCCACAGAGTGGAAATATGAAACCTGGAAGGACATATTAAAGACACTTTAAACCTCTGGTCTTATATGCTAAAATTGTTGCACAGTTGTCTCTTTTTTAGGAAGAGAACCATGTTTCAAAAAATTGTTGATGCCTGTGAAAAAATGGAAACTGAAGAAGAGGCCATCAAATATGTAACCATTGATCCAACCAAAAAAGAGATTATCATGTGAGAAATCAAATTTTGTTTTGCTTTTGGCAAAAATAACTTGTTTTATATTTCTATTTAAACATGTTTTGTTTTCTTTCACAGGGCGATGATGATGACTGCGTGTGATCTGTCAGCTATAACCAAGCCCTGGGAGGTACAAAGTCAGGTGAGTGGTTCCCATTTTCTGTCAGGCCCTCGGGCTTTGCCTAGGCGCCATGGGACAGTGAATGTGAAGGTATCTGGCAACCTCAGAATTTAACTATAACCAATTATATGACTATATATTTTAAAAGCAATTACCTTCATTACCCTGGACCTGTCCTCTGAAACCATCAGTTTATAATTTACAAAGAAGAAAAAGGAAGTTAAGAAGTTAAGTACAATGTTCCCTGTTGGGTTTCTGTTAGAGAAGAAAAGCAAACAGCTTTCAAGAGCTGACAGATGTCAGTAGGTCATCTGGTTAGGCCCAGGACAAGGGAAACAGAAGGAACCTAGAAAGAAAATGCTCTCTGGAAGGAATTCCTGTTATCACCGGACAGGCTGTAAGAAGTTTAGATAAAATTATTCATGGAGTGTCTGGGTTTTTAGTAGAGGAGATAAAGCATGACAGGCAAGGATGAATCATT
Organism: Muntiacus reevesi; assembly: GCF_963930625.1. Lineage (NCBI taxonomy): Eukaryota > Metazoa > Chordata > Mammalia > Artiodactyla > Cervidae > Muntiacus > Muntiacus reevesi. The sequence goes on from NC_089250.1 coordinate 137,572,003, forward strand.
AGTGTCTTCATCCCTCAAGGGTAGTTTTGCTCCTAGTCTCTTCGGTGTGCTGTCAGTCATGAGACGGCACTATCTGCAGGTTCAGTTTAAAGGCATCTTCTAAGGAAGGTCTTCCTCACCCTTGGGCAGTGTGGGGAATGAGTGGGAGCCATCTGCTTACCACTTGGTTTCTTACTAATCGATGAAAGAATTCTCCCTCAGTTAATTCATAGGGAAAACCCTAAGCAGAAGAGGCCAGAATACCCTGGGTTCAACTGTAAATGTGGATTGTATCTGTTAAGATAGAATAGCTGGGCTCCAAACCAGATACCTGTGCTCCCTCCTCACCGACTGCCTGCTCTTCCTCCTCAATTCTTTATCTACATAGTCACCCAAGCCAAAAACCTGGGTTCATGCTTGAGTCCATCTCCCTCATTTCAAAACCATTTCTGTCCATCACTCTTGCCACCCTCTTAGTTCTTACTTCCCTCTGTCATCAGAACTATGGTGGCAGCCTCCTAAGTGATCCTCTCTTAGGATGAACTCTCCAACCTTTCTCTGAGTTGCTGCTGGAATGCTTATAAATAGAGTTCTGCTTCGCTACTGCTTTGCTTAAGAAGCCTTCTAAACTCCCCACTGCTGGAGGTTTTCAACCTTTTTTAAAGAAAAAAGCAATGTTTATTTTCCTTGCACAAGAAGTTGTACATAGATCACTTTTTATAAGAGGAAAAAGCAAAGTTCCTGTACTTTATAATCTTTCTTGGCACCCACTTTTGTACCACTTGTGCACTTTGGAGGGACCGTACGGCTCAAAGAAAAAGAACTACTGGCCCAGAGAATCAAGTTAAACTTCCCAGTGAAGCATACATGATTTGTTGCTACCTGTCCTTAACTCACACTCCCCAATTTATTTCTCTTATTTCCCATGTTACTGCCTCACACTCTTAAGCTCCTACTCACACAAGCCCTAGACATTCAACTTTATCTCCACAAAGTCTTCCCTTTCTTCTTTACTGGTAAACTACTAATCTTCTTTGATGATACAGCATAAATGCAACCTCCCTTATCTTTCTCTTTGATCCACAGCAGTTGATAGTGTATGATAGAACTTTCCACATTCTTTACATGACTGACTTCATTAGACTGTAAGCATCTTAAAGATCAAGGTCACATCTTAACTCCTCTTGGTAAGCCTGTATCATGTCAATGTAAGGCAGCTAGAAGGTGTTCAACAAACTTGATAAATATGGTTTTTAAAAAACCATATAAATGAACTCTCAATATCCCCACAACATAATCAGGTGAAGTCGTGTTCTAAGCTGTGCATGTATGTGCATAAAGACACAGGCAGATACATGCTAGATGCTGGCAGATGATAAGCAGGACAAGAGGAGGATCTGGGAAGCTTTGGAGCTTGAATCATAATGAAATGGAATTAAGACATCCTCCCTTCTCCCCTTTTTATTGTTGAGAGGTGATGACAATAGCAGCTAGGAGATTGGCACACCCAGAATGAGTCTATCACACTGAAGTAGGAAGAGAAATCCCCCTTGCCCATTTCAGTATAATCTGTAAATAACATCATTTTAAAGCCAAAGAACATATGGTATGACAATACCTCAAGCATTAATTATAAATTCTGTTCTTAAATGTTAGTCATTTAAGGATAAAATGTTATGATAAAATGCAAATTCTCTGTTAATAAGTCTGAACCATGACTTTCATGAATCATGTCCTCCTCCTTTGCAGGTAGCACTCCTGGTTGCAAATGAATTTTGGGAACAAGGAGATCTGGAGAGAACAGTGCTGCAGCAACAACCCATTGTAAAACCCTTGACATAAAAATGCACTACTGATTAAAAATTATCCATACAAATCAGTCTGTTTTGTCCACTGGATCTTAGAAAATTATCTTTAAAGAATTTATTTCTCTTTCTAGCCAATGATGGACAGAAACAAAAAAGATGAACTACCTAAACTTCAAGTTGGATTTATTGACTTTGTCTGTACTTTTGTATATAAGGTAAGTAAATAGATTATTTGAGTGAAATATATCATTTTCTGGATGAGAATTTTTCTTTCAAACTGTAACTAAAATCAAAGTCACTCTCATCCCTCATGGAAAGTCACTAAGGGTGTCATCATTTCTCCAAGGTAGTTTGAGGTATTACCCTTATCTTTCCTTCAAGGATGCAATGAAAGGTGAGAGAACTCAGGTGTAAGCAAATTGAATAAACTTACTTAGGTGAGCAGGAAAGACAAGAGCTACCTTTCCCACTTTCAAGGTACTGAATTAATCTCATCCTAACAGCTCTGAGCACTGTAATAATTCCTTAGGGCTCCTTCTCTGCATATGAAAGGTACTGAAAATGAACCAAATGATTTAAGTAGTTTCTGACCCAAATTTCTCTCTAGGAGTTCTCACGGTTTCACAAAGAAATCACACCTATGCTGAATGGTCTTCAAAACAACAGAGTGGAATGGAAATCCCTAGCTGATGAGTATGATGAAAAGATGAAGGTAATTGAAGAGATGAAAAAGCAGGAAGAAGGAAATACGACTGAAAAAGGTTAGATGGAATCTGTTTTGGCTTCTTGTAAAGTAGCTGTAAGTCCAGCAGAGCTTAATCTCACATGACAAAAGCATAAAAAGTAAATGCAAACAGGAAATTTGCTTTACCGCCCACAGACTGAGAATTATAAGAAGCTGATTAGTGGTTTTCAGGGTTTTTATCCCCTTGAACAAGTCTTACTTTATAATTCCCGATGGAATTGCTTGGTCCAGTTGGAGTTGGGGTTAGGGATAGGTTTCTTCATCCACTCAATAAAGTGGCTCCTGAGGTACCTCTGCAGAATACTGAATTTTAAGAAATAATATGAAAACCATAGGATTAGTGTGATCAATCAGGTTTAGGTAAGAAAATAATTTTAGTCCTAACATTCTGTATTAGCTGTAAGACTTTGGGCTTAATCTTCCTCTCCTTATAATGAGAAAGCTTTACAGATCTCCAGCCTCATTTCCAGATCTAAGGAAGCCCTAGATGTAAAGCTGGCCAGCAGAGTGGGGTGACTTGAAGGTACCCTAAGACTTTGTGCCTCAGATGTTTCTCCGTAGTGCTGTTTATTCTGATGAAATTTCTACTCCTAAAGTCACTCAGTTAGGTTTAACATAATCTTCAGAAAGCCTCTGTTAAGATGCTTACATCACCTATTAGTTCATCAGATGACTCAAATGTCATCTTGAAAGTGGAATATTAATGTCATCATTTCATATTTTGTCTCAAGAGCTCCAGACTTAGAAGGTTTTGTAAGAAATTCTTATTGTTTAATAAACCATCTCTGTCTGGAAAGGCCTTGTTAAAAGAAAAAAAAGCAACATTCTTTTTAGATGGTTCGTGAGTTTAGTGATATTTTAAAGAATTCAGAGGGAGAAAGCATTTTGCTTAAAGGGTTAAGGATATCCTTCAACAGAATAAAAACAGGAGTTCCTGACTCTGGGATATACATTCACTTAAATGTTTAGTGGCTGTGTATTCTGTACAAGGTCCTGAGTTAGGCAGGCCCTGGGAAAAGATGGGGTCCTTATCTCATAGAGCTTACCACCTGGTAGGGGAGCACCAAGTGAAAAATCGATTATTTAACTATAATTATCAGAAGAGCATACCTGGGGCATCAGGGAAGTCGTTCCTGAAGGATGTTTATGCTACACTGAAGACAGGCTTTTTCTAAGCAAAGAAAGGAGGAAGAGTTTTAAAGCAAAGGAGAGGAAAGAATAGAATATGCACAAAGGCCGTGAAGTGGAAATAAGCTTGGTGCACTTGAAGAACTTGAAAACTGGTGTAGCTGGAGTCTAGAGAGCAAACAGAGTAAAATACCAGATGAAGCCAGGAATGCAGGCAGCTCTGCCAGATGGGTGTGTTACCCTGAAGGCCTCCTTATGGATCTGTCCTCTAGAGAGCAACAGGAAGTCCTTAGAGGGATGGATTTCAACATGAAAGCAGTAAGATCTGAGCTGAGCTTCAAAAAGATAACAAAAATGGTTATTTTTACTGAGCAAGTGAAAAGCAAAAAGTTATTTCTTAGTACAGTTAATCTTTATCCCAATTTTACAATGAGCAGTATATCATTCCTGACTTTTTTTTAGATTTAGTATTTGGTATATTGGATATGGATCTCTCTACTTTATTTGCATAAAAAATTACTTCTGAATTTTCTTCCTACTACACTGAGAAGTCTCTGTAAACTAGGAATATTACTTTATCTCCAGGCAACACAAAGCAACAACTCAGATTCCCAGACTGGATAGTTGAGTGGTTCTTTTGAGAACTGAGACATTAACTGGTTAGTCATTTATTAGATTTAATTTTCTAAATGGACTAATTCTGAATATGAAGTCAAGTTTTAAAATGGTCAAACTCTTAGTACTTGATATAGGTTAAAACTATGAATTAGGCTATATAGTTACTCTAATATTAGGAAAAAACTACTATATATCCACTGACTCCCAATAATATTGCTTTTCTCCTTTTTATTAGCTGTGGAAGATTCAGGAGGTGGTGGTGATGACAAGAAGTCCAAAACATGTCTAATGTTGTAAGACAAACCAACTGGTCTAAATTACAAATATTGTTTCTACATTTGAAGAAAACATTAAAAAAGAACATCAGCAAATTTCATTCATCAAACCATCAAGTAACAGAGACTCTTCAGGAAAGCTATCCTGTGACTAGCATAAGAAAATACACTGCTAGCCTGAAAGCCATGAGGGTAAAATAAAGTTCAAAAAAAGTGCAAAATAAGACAAAGATAAGTGCATTTTTGGTGCCAATTTGTTTTAAATTAAAAATAATATAATCCTGAAACTAGTCACCAATTCTTTTTTTAAAAGTTCTTATTAATTGTATTCACTTACTAGGGTTACTATAACAAAAACCCTGCCCCATACTGGGTGTCTTAAACAAAAGAAATTTATTCTCTTGCAGTTCTGGAGACCAGAAGGCCAAGTTTAAGGTGTTGGCAGGGCTGGTTGCTCGAGAGGCCTCTCTCCTTGACTTGTCAATGGCTGTCTTCACCTGGTCTTCCATCTTCTCTCTTGTGTGTCTGTGTCCTATTCTCCTCTTTTAAGGACACCAGTCATACTGGATTAGGATCTACTCATATGACCTCATTTTACCTTATTAGCTTCAGATACAGCCACATTCTAAGGTACTGGGAATCGGGGTTTCAACAGGAATTCAGGTGAGACACAATTCAACCCATAACATGATTCATACCTCACATCCTTTTCTGAACCAGAAATCTTTCCTCAACATGTCTTAATGTAAGAGCAAATACAGTACAGAATGTATAATGTATATAAGTACTATATAAGAAACAAAGAAAAAGGATATTAAATGTTATTCCACCTGAAATGCTTATCTCTTTCCTCCACTTTTTACTCTTGATAATGGAACAGTAAAGACCACTTCACTTTCAGCAGCTTAAAAGTATGTCATCCTATGCCCATCCTTTCTCCCAAGTCTGAAATCAATTATTTTATGTGTAACTAATATATTATTACATTCAGAACTATTCTTCTCATTGATAGAATTATCAATTCATAAGACATGACCTATATAATCCTAATGAAAGTTAAATCAGCTAATAAATGTTATGCATTATTAAGCAGCATGTGATTTGACTATACAATAGCTTTACTATGAAAAACAGTTTAAAGGGACTTCAACAGAGGTGACTTTAAAAAAAGTGATTACTAGAAGTATCTATTAGGCATTCTAAATATTGATTGTCAAGAAAACTAAACAGGACTTCCCTAGTGGTCCAGTAATAAAGAATCTGCCTTGCAACGCAGGGGATGTGGGTTTAATCCCTGGTCAGGGAACTAAGATCCCACATGTTTTGGAGCAACTAAGCCTGTGCCACAACTACTGAACCTGCATGCTCTGGAGCCTGTGCTCCACAACTAGAGAGTCTGCACCACATACAAAGATCCCACATGCCACAGCTAAGACCCAATGCAGCCAAATAAATTTTTTAAAAAAAGAAACTAAGACAATCAACTACTTCTACTACATGTACACACCTGTACATAAGGGAAGATTTCTTTCTTATCTATAATGACATACCAAATTATAAAACAGACCAAATATTAATTATACCATTGACTTTTTTTTGTAAAACATCTAAATTATAATGAATTGCTCTATCAACCTCAAACGTTCTGTTATAAAGCAGATAATGTTAAATTTTAAGCGGCTGAGATATCACCATTTGTTATATTTTTACAAGTTAGGTACTTAGAATCATAAGACTCTTCCTCTCACATTAGAATGTAAGGTTCATGAGAGGAAATATTTTTGTCTATTTTGTTTGCAGCTCTGCTCACACTTAGAGAAGTGCCTGGCACAAGGCAGGCACTCAGTAAACATGAATGAATGATATTTTGCATAAATATCATGACAAACAGGTATAAATGAACAGTGCCTGGAAGTTAATATTTTTATGGAGAAAAAAATATATATACCCAAATGAGTGTTGTCTATATAAGTCATGTTGGGTGATAGATGTACATCTTATTTTCACTGCTTAAAATAATCCTGAAACTCCATTTAGGATTATTTTAGAAACTGTGTAAGAAACCCTCTTCCTTTAGCCTTATAAAATTTTGGACCCCTCAAATATCAGTCAGCTCAAACTATTTCCTCATTCACTAGAAACTCAGGCACAGAAATGAGCCACCACTGAAGGTCTGCAAAAACAGGCACTTTGCTTAAGAGCAAGTATAAGAAAGCATAATTTATCTCAAGCCGATGGTTTGCTGAACTCCCCTGACTATACTACAGCAAAGTTTAAGATAGGTCTGTTGGAGAATTATCTTTAAAATCTAGGTAATAGATAATAAAGACCTACTGTATAACACAAAGAAATCTACTTAATATTTTGTAACAACCTATATGTGAAAAGCATCTGATAAAAGAGTGGATATATTATAACTGAATCATTTAGCTGTACACCTGAAACTAACAATGCTATAAATCAACTATGCTCCAATAAAAGATAAAAATTCAATTAAAATTTTTAAAACATCATCTTGAGGCCTTCTCAAAGACTCCTTTAAATATGACTCCAATTATCTGTCACTGTGTATGAATGGATTAAACACCATGATTACATTTAATAATTTAAATTTATAAATGAACTTGATGTCCATAAACCATACTTGCAATACCAAATATATGAATCCATTTTAAAAGGGCCTTTGAATATTCTTCCCAGTCATTGTTTAGTTTTGCAGGAGTTTTATATTCTGATGACTACTAATTTTTATCATAAAAATGTTTTGGCTTCACATATTCTATTAATAACATCAGTTTTCCTGCTGGATATTTCAATACTTTTTCCTCCAAAATCAAGATTCTTTTTCACTAAAAGTATTGTGAAGAAAAAGACACAACAAACTATTTATTTGTTGGTTATCAACACTGATTTACTGTATTCTGATGCTTTAGAAATGACCATTTCCTAGTTACTTCCTTGGTAGCAATGTCTAGCACAGTGTCTCATGTATAACACTGATCTAATAATGAATAATAACTTTAACAAAAGGAAAATCTGATACTATTTAAAAATAAGATACTATAATTACCTGTTGTATAGTGTAATGCCAATAATTCCATGTTTAAATGTCATTTAATTTTCAACAAAATACCTGTTTTCTATAGGTCCTCTCTTACTCACCAAATCATGCATCTTTTCCACTCTTCACCTCTTTTCTGTTTATAAAAATGGGTCTGACCTTTCGGAAAAAAATCAATAAATCCTTTTGAAAATTTGATGAAATCTATGGATCCTTTCCCCCTAAAACACACACAATCATGAAAGTTTGCACATCGATTGTAGGCGTGCTTAGATCTCTTGAAGCACATCCATTGACTCCTCGGCATATGAATCCCAAATTAAGTTACATTTTATAATATATCTCTGCATATATCCATTATGTATGACTGTATCTGAGACAAGCTCTATGCACACAGCATTGTTCAGTTAAATTATATTACTGCATAATCTTTATTGGAGAGTCAACTTTCATGAACACATATGCTGCTTTAGACTACTGGGATCTCATCTGGCCTCCTGTGCTATTAATTTACTTTATAATAAATTACCCATACACTGGGGAATTAAATCAGATTATAACAAACTCCCTTATGTGGCAGAGGCAAGAAGGAAGAGAAATGTAAGGAAAAAAAGAAAAGGTAGCTAATGAAAAAACAGGTTCTCAAGAGGGGTGCCTGTGTGTCAAAGGAAAGTAAAGAAGTTGAAGACATAATTAATCTACCTTATAATTTTGTAAGACCTCAATAACCTTAAAAGTTTAAATAAACTGAGGCAAGGGAAAATAAATGTGAAATCAGTGGGGAAAAAATAAAAACCCATAAAAATAGGAAAAATGGATCTCTGTGAAGTGTACTAGGTCCATCCTTGAGCTACAGATGGAACACAGCTGTAGGTAAGAAACTGAAAAAATATATGAGACAGGGAAAAGTATCTCCAAAAGAACTGAAAATACTTCCAAAGCATCTGACAATCCATCCTAGATGGATTCTTTATTTCCAAAGACAAACCACTGAAGTTGCAACCTGTAGACAAATCTTTTGTGAAGAATTTCAAAGTACACTTTGTATTAAGGAATGTAGGCATCCCTCTTTCATCTCACAAAAATAAATCTTGAAAATATTCATCAAATTCTTCTTCCCTATTTAAAAGAAAAAGTATACATATTGATTAAAATCAACAGAGAAAAAAATTACTAGGTGACACATTATATGAAATTAAGGTAATTCAAACCAGCATACTTGCTGGTTCTTTTATATATATATATATATATATATATATATATTTATTTATTTATTTCATGATTCAGCTATCAAGTAATTCTTGGCTTCTAAAATAATCGTAACTATGCTCAGACTGATTAAAGTGTTGTATATGGTGGCATGTATCCCTACACATATTTATACCTAAGATTTTACTCTGAAGTACTTCGTGTTATATCATTGCTTCTCTTTATGTTTTTGGTTGACTTTATTACTTACTCTGTTCTTGGTTGACTTTATTACTCTGTTCATTCTCATTTCAAATTAATGAAAAAACTATTTTAAGGAAAAATACAAGTCCTAAGAATAGGGATGATCTGCTTAGGCTGCAGGTTTTATTACTCTGAGAAGAGTAAATATGTATTTGTAGCAGTGAAGATTATATCTAAAAGAATAGAACTCTGAAAGGAGATACTAAACTATAATATATTAAAATATGAAAATTAAAGTACTAAATAAATATTAGTGGTAAGAGCCCAGAGCAGTACAATGAAAATAGCACAGGTTTTTGAGTCAAGACAGTATTTAAGTCCTAGCTCTGTCAGCTACTAGCTAGGTAAGCAAGTTATTTAACTTCTCTGGGCTCAGTTTCTTTATCTATATAATAAAGAACATTACATTTCCTCAAAGAGCTGTTGTGAAGATTAAGTGTATGTACAGTTGCTTTTCTTCCTTCTGGGAACAGAGAATCAAGCTACACAAATTCTGCCTACCAATCTCTTTAGAAAATGTTCTTTTAGATTACAAATTCACAATGAGACTCCATCATTTTAAGTGACTGTGACGGGGGCAAAAAAAAGTGACTGTGACGGATAAAACCCCCACAGCCATGTTCAAATTAAAAAAAAAAATTTAACTACAGAATCAGATACAGTTGATTTAAGAATTACCTACAATTTGGTATTCTCCATACTACTGTCCCTTTTCCCAAGCATGACAGCAAAATGCAGCTGAATTTTTAAAACTGTAATAAGAACTTAGACGTATGAAATTAGCTGAACCTCCGTATGTACTCAGGTGTTAGTACATGATGTCAAGTTTTTATAAGGTCACAAAAGAGCTCTGGATTATGGAACCCCTCTTAGGCTTTACTTATGGATCTTTACTGCCATAAAGGTGAGTGGACTCTGAGACCTATTCTTTCATTTTCAGCTCTTCAAGGGGAAATTCTATGGTCAAAAGTTCAGTTAATAGTTTGACTAGCATAGCAATACCTTTTTAGAAATCTGATCTATAACGACCACTCATATTGGAATTCTCATTTGGCAAGAAAAAAAAAAAGATCATAGAAAACAATCTTTTTTTTTAAAAAGGCCTTTTTCCAACATACTTGAATTCTATTACACTGAGAACATATTATACAATTAGCAAGATGTTTTATCATCAGCTTAAGTTAGTGAATTATGATTGATTCAAATCTCTTACTATGAACTAACAAGACTGGATTAACAAAATGGGACTAAAATTTATTGAGCACTTATTATATTCACAGGTATTGTATCAGGTGCTTTATATTCTTAATTATATTAAATTTTCACAATAAACTATGTAGTTGGTATTATTTTATCCTCTTTCAACAGATAAAGCTCAAGTGGTGAACATCCCAGTATATAAGAGTTGATAATATTCCAGCCTATATTCCAACAGCTCTTCTAACCAGTAACAATGAACAATGTATGTGTTGAATTGTCTGTCTTTGGGGGCAAGAAAACTCTGACACCTGTATATATCTTTGAGGAATTCTCCTGTACAGGTTTATAATAATCAGAACATGATGGATAGGCTCTAGAAGCTAGTAAACAGAACCTAAGCAAAGTTTAGGGGGTCATCTGTTAAGGGGAGATGAGGAAAGAATTACTCACCAAGAGGGAGCTGGGTAAGTTGGCTATTCGTGGCCATAAACAATCACTGGGAATAAACCCTGATCTCATGGTCCTTGGCTTTAAATCAACATTCATGATGCTAAATTTTTCATTAAGTTATCAAAAATGGCAGTGGTCATAGCTTTCCAGACTGATTGTAGAAGGTATGCAATATAGTTTTCTATTAACATCAGGACTTACTGTGATTTTTCATCTGTCTCTGATAGTGGGCCCTTCCAAAGTTCAGACTCTGAAGCACTTTCTTCCTCATCAGAGTTTCCTGTTTATTTAAAAGAGATTTTTTTAAAATGTGCATATTAAATTTAAAACACATTTTGAACTACCCACCAATAATGCAATTAACTTTGGATTTAACTGTGGTTTAGCTTTAATTTTTATGGCTCTCTGAAAATTTAATTCACTTTTCCAGAGTAATAAATTCTTTTGAAAAAGAATAAGCTGAGATATACCAAAGAGCCTCAGCAAATAGACGAAGAATTTAAAGTCTCATGGGAAACTTCTCTAAGTTATAGTGAGCTAAAGTAACAATTCCAATATTAACTCTATATTGTAAAGGGATATAGAGTTAAGTTAAATTACCTCTTGCATATCAGTTGTCTTTAACTTAGTTTTTTCCTTTTCTTGATCATACAAAAGACATACAGGTTAAGATTTTTGTAGAGATATATTTACATTAGGATCAAGACCTCAAGAACTGAACTAGTAGTATACAGGACTAGCTAGTAAAATTATGAAAAAAAAAATGTCAGATTTAAAAAAAATTAATGCTGATTACATTAACTAGAAGTCCAATTCAATGAAGAAACAGATGTTCTCATACACTGTTAGGAGTAAATATCCTTTCCTTAAGGAAAATCTGGAAATATAGATCACTTTAAACCCGACTGGCAATGCTGCTTTAAGAAATTTATTAGAATAAACAAGCTCCTCAAAAATATATTTATGTATATATGAAGATGTTCATTGTATAACAGCAACAACAAAAGACAACAACTTAAATCCCCACCAATTAGGGATTATGGATTTGGTTAAATAAATACTATACGGCTGTTTAAAACAAAAAAAAAAGCCTTAAGAAAAAACAAAACCATTAGCATATCTGTGATAGAGCAATATGTATGTTATATCAAAATTTGTAAAAGTTATAGAAAGCATGTATAGTATAATACAATAGGTATTAAAACATTTATCTACATACATATATATATTATACATATAATATAATATATATAAATAATAAGTTTGTAAGAAATAACCAAACTTAACAGTGATTATATTACATGTGGACCTGGGATATTTTTACTCTCTAGGCACTTCCAAATTTTTTTATTATTATTTTAAACAATAACCATGTATTACCTTTAAAGATCAGTAAAAACAATAAAGATACTTGTATTTTTTAAATACAAAACAGATGTTTCAAATGAACCACCCTATACTAATCAACTAAAAATTATCAAATACTGCAACACATATCATGAGACAATAAAATTATATGCCACGAAGTAATTATGCTAGTAAATAATTCCTCTCCAATAATGACCATTAGTTTGGAAAAGAACTGACACCAATTTGTCTTGTCAATATACAATGTCCCTTAGTTAAACTCAACACAAAAATAAAGCAGCATTGATTTGCCATGGTGATTCTAGCCTTTTACCTGTTAGACTTTGATCCTTGAATCAACATGTGTGTCTGAACTTTGGTCCTAACTGATTTTAGCACAAATTCTAACAAAAACAGGAAAAAAAAAAAAGGGTAGGGGGAGGGGTCATACTTCTAACGATCTACACACAAAGATGATAAAATTATAAAGCTTTGGGAGTAAGCTTTGTCATTTCCTACTCCAGGAGATCTTCCCGACCCAGGGATCGAACCCTAGTCTCTTTGCTTCTCCTGCACTGGCAGGAGGATTCATTACCATGAGTGCAATCTATTAGTTAGATATTATAGATTCATATGTCTCTTGCATTGGCAGGCAGTTTCTTTAACACTAGCACCACCAACTCAATGACAGCCAGCACTGGAACTGCCAATGTCCCAAAACAATATTTGAAAAAGACAGAAGTCTCCTGCTCTTTAATTTTTACAAAAATTCACTAACTGAGCTAACAAAAAAGATCTTCACAACCCAGATAATCACGATAATGTGATCACTCACCTAGAGCCAGACATCCTGGAATGTGAAGTCAAGTGGGCCTTAGGAAGCATCACTACGAACAAAGCTAGTGGAGATGATGGAATTCCAGTTGAGCTATTTCAAATCCTAAAAGATGATTATGTGAAAGTGCTGCACTCAATATGCCAGCAAATTTGGAAAACTCAGCAGTGGCCACAGGACTGGAAAAGGTCAATTTTCATTCCATTCCCAAAGAAAGGCAATGCCAAAGAATGCTCAAACTACCTCACATTTGCAGTCACCTCACACGCTAGTAAAGTGATGCTTAAAATTCTCCAAGTCAGGCTTCAGTAATACGTGAACCATGAACTTCCAGATGTTCAAGCTGGTTTTAGAAAAGGCAGAGGAACCAGAGATCAAATTGCCAATATCCGCTGGATCATCGAAAAAGCAAGAGAGTTCCAAAAAAACATCTATTTCTGCTTTATTGACAATGCCAAAGCCTTTGACTGTGTGGATCACAATAAACTGTGGAAAATTCTTAAAGAGATGGGAATACCAGACCACCTGATCTGCCTCTTGAGAAACCTGTATGCAGGTCAGGAAGCAACAGTTAGAACTGGACATGGAACAACAGACTGGTTCCAAATAGGAAAAGGAGTACGTCGAGGCTGTCTATTGTCACCCTGCTTATTTAACTTATATGCAGAGTACATCATGAGAAATGCTGAGCTGGAGGAAGCACAAGCTGGAATCAAGATTGGCAGGAGAAATATCAATAACCTCAGATATGCAGATGACACCAGCCTTATGGCAGAAAGTAAAGAAGAACTAAAGAGCCTCTTGATGAAAGTGAAAGAGAGTGGAAAAAGTTGGCTTACAGCTCAACATTCAGAAAACGAAGATCATGGCATCCAGTCCCATCACTTCATGGCAAATAGATGGGGAAACAGTGGAAACACTGACTGACTTTATTTTTCTAGGCTCCAAAATCACTGCGGATGGTGATTGCAGCCATGAAATTAAAAGACACTTACTCCTTGGAAGGAAAGTTATGACCAACCTAGACAGCATATTAAAAAGCAGAGACATTACTTGGTCAACAAAGGTCCATCTAATCAAGGCTATGGTTTTTCCAGTGGTCATGTACAGATGTGAGAGTTGGACTATAAAGAAAGCTGAGCACCGAAGACTTGATGCTTCTGAACTGTGGCATTGGAGAAGACTCTTGCGAGTCCCTTGGACTGCAAGGATATTCAACCAGTCCATCCTAAAGGAGATCACTCCTGGGTGTTCACTGGAAGAACTGATGTTGAAGCTGAAACTCCAATACGTTGGCCACCTGATGCGAAGAGCTGACTCATTTGGAAAGACCTTGATGCTGGGAAAGACTGAGGGCAGGAGGAGAAGGGAACAATAGAGGATAAGATGGTTGGATGGCATCACCAACTCAATGGACATGGGTTTGGATGGACTCCAGGAGGTAGTGATGGACGGGGAGGCCTGGCGTGCTGCGGTTCATGGGGTCACAGATAGTCGGACACGACTGAGCAACTGAACTGAAACTGAAACTGAGCTAACAAAAGCACAGAAAAACTAATTAGGTTATCACCATGGTGTTATCCTGTTAATGATGTCAGAGAACAAACCTACCAGGCTTTTGAAAGTGGACAGCTAATTTCAAAAGGCCTTACCACCAGCTGTTCTCATTTCCTCTTAAGAGTACTTATATGCAAGCTTTCCTACACCAGTTTTCTGCTATCAGACAATCCAGTTTTACTAAAAAAATACAATCGGTTTAGAATAACATTATAAAATAACTCTCTTTGATAGAGGACATGCTGAAAAGTGATCAAATATTCTTAGAGAATCAAATTCTACAAGACTGACGGTCCCTTTTAGCCCTCTGAGGGCTTCCCAGATGGTGCTAGTGGTAAAGAAACTGCCTGCCAATGCAGGAGGCATACGAATCTATAATAACCTAACTGCTAGTTTGCGCTAGTGGTAAAGAATCCTCCTGCCAGTGCAGGAGAAGCAAGAGACTCAGGTTTGATCCCTGGGTCAGGAAGATACCCTGGAGTAGGAAATGGCAACCCACTCCAGTATTTTTGCCTGGAAAATTCCATGGACAGAGGAACCTTGAGGGCTACAGCCCATGGGGTTGCAAAGAGTTGGACATGGCATTCATGTGTGCATGTACACACACATGAATCTAAAATACCTAGTTCCCTGAGGGTGACAGAAACTACAATTCACTTCTTTGATAACTGCTACAACCTGCCAGAGGTGGGAATGATACTGATAAGGAAATAACAATTAGAAGACTGGGCAACATAAAACAGATGCTTGCATTTGCGTCAGCATCAAATCTACACAGTAATTATTGGCAACTGGCGATCAGAATTTAAGTCACTGATTCTGTGTTGGAAGGGGAGCTTGGAGGTCCACCTCTTAACCAATGAATGAACATCTTACTGTAATGACTGCAGTAACAAGTGGCTGTTTAATCTACACTTAAACACCTCACTGCTTCCTGATACAGCCCATTCCTCCATTCCATTCTTCAGATAATTCTAATTGACAAGTTTTTCCTTAAATTAAGGCAAAAATCTGTCCATGGGCTATTTTTATCCAGACTCTAGTTCTGCCAAGCAGCCACCAAAAATAAGTCTCCTACATAGTAACAGTCTTGCAAATATCTACAATTTCTATGTCTACCTCCTTATCCCTTTCCTCTTCACTTTTTTCTAAGCTAAACATCTAAGGCTCCTTCAACCTTCTTCCTATAAAAACATTTCAAGTTCTGGCAACACTGGTTGTTCTATTCTTGACCTGCTTTAAGTTTTCAATGTTCCTTTTAGAATGTAATGTAAACTGCATATAATTTTCCCTACACGCTTTGAATAATAAAAGCAGGTCTATCATCTTGGTTTTTCTGGATATTATATGATACCTAAATAACTTAGCCTACTGAAGAAGTGGCAAGTCTCTAACTATGAAAACAATAGACAGATTAGACTTTTCACAGACTTTTGATCCAACCTATTGCAGAAAACAAACACAAAATCTAATGTCCAGTATTTTCTTTTTCTCTGATATAACAATAACTACAAGTTATCAAAGACTTACTTCATATTAGAACATGCTTTACATGTCTATTATTTCACTTGACTCTGATAATAATCCAGTGACGTCAAGCCTCTTTACATCCACTTTACAGACAGAACTGAGACACAGACAAAATCTTTTAATGTGAATTTGTATAATATAGGTGTCAAAACTGGGGCATAAAGAGTGGACTTACTTCACTGATGAAAGTTACTGATGATATAGCTAAAAGGACAAACACTTTGGTGTTATAAACCTGTGTTTAATCATAGCTCTGCCATTAATCAGCTACCTGACCTCAGGCAACTTATGTAAATTCTCTGGGTCTTGCTTTTATCTACAAAATGGGATATTATGTGTCCATTACTAAAATTAAATGTGGTACACAACTAAACCACTTGTGACTAAAACAATTAACAAAAGCAAGTTAAAATTCTTTTTCCCCACAGAAACTGGGCTTTTCTTTTTAGACTTGGTTTTAACAATCAATATGTTACAAGGGGGTAAAAGGGTAACTGAATATTACCCAAATGGAAATGAAATACAGAAACAGCAAAATTTGAGTTCTAAAATTGACAAGACCACCTAAGACAGGTCACTGACAACCTGAGAAGATTCTGGGTTGGACAAACCCTAACAATGTACCTGTCTCCTACTTGAAATGGTACTACTTCAAGAACCAAGATAATGCTGATATTGTTCAGACTGACTACAGTATTCTCCCCTCCCTACAACAGAAGTCTGACCTGAGGAGAGTTAACAGACTTAAGGCTATTCCTAGGAAGTGAGGGAGGATTGAGAGAGCTGGGCGGCGGGGTGGCGGTGGGGGGGCGGGGGGAGGAAGGACAGTGGGAGGGAGAAGGAATTAAAGACAAAATGAAAGAATGAATATAAATGGCAAGTAAAGACCTTTCCCCCAAAGATTATTTTAATAATGAAAAACTGGAATTGGAAAAGGACAATCTTTTTTTCTACATTAAATTGGACTTCACACCTCTAACTGCAATGCATAGTTGGAAATAGGCAAAAACTATAAATTTTCCCATTTTAACTTGTTATGCTTTCTAAAAATATATATACTTACTACTCCATCCTCAAATAGCTTAACATGCCTGGCTATGTTCTATACATTGTCAGGAAACTTAACCTAATTTAGAAGCAGCAGCTACTGATAAGTTAGGATTGACATGAGAAGAAGGGAAGTATCATTGCTTTATGACACTTCAAAAATGTTGAAAACAAAATGGTGTGAGGAAACTAATTTATAAAGAATATGTTGTATTCCTAAACTAGAGCAATGCCTCCACTGATATCTCCCTCTTCAGTAAATTTTTAAACAATGAATATCTTAAAATTTTTATTTAAAAAAAATTTCTGATTACTGAACACTTAAAAATTTCCATTAAGAATTATATACTAAAATGCTAATACTTAATTTGAAAGGTGGGATTTAGAGTAATTACTTCCTGAGTTTGCCACATAGACATATTCCTTGAAAATCAGAAAAAAAAACTTCTTAAGTTTAAAAATTTACAAGTAAGCTGAGAAGTCTCAAATCTCTGAATTTCTATACATCTAGATACTATCAAATAAATTAAATATTCTATTAAAGTACATTTTACTTTTAGACCCTAAGCCAGGTCTTAAAGAAATTTGAGATTCTATTACTGTTGAGATGCAAGATTACTGTTTGTTATATCACAAATGGATGCCCCCCTTTTATGAACCCACAGGAGATTCTGCTCTCAAAACTGCCTGGAAAAAGCTGAACACCCTGTGAGTTCTCTTTAATATTGTATGGGTACAATTAATCATTCTACTGTCCTTTCTTTGGTTTGGTTGTTAGGAAGAACAGTGACAAATTTGTGATCTACCTTTGCAATTATGCAAGACTTTTTGGTAAACATTTCTCTGTATTAAATTTACCTCTAGCTTTACTTTCCTACGCTCCCTTATTTTTCCATTATTTTGATTTCACCTTTAAAAAAATATTATTTTATTGTAAACCATTGTGAATACTTTTTGGAATGCTGCAGGGAAAAAAAACAATAATAAGATTTGTAGCAAATATTCAATGAAATTCAATCTGGTGAAAACTGTAGGACTTATTAAAAAGTTGACCAATAATAACCAGTTGCTAACATTCTGCTTTCTATGCACAAAACAGAGATATTTAATTTGATTAATCAAAATCACCAAATGACAGATCACTCATTCTTGTACAATATAAGCAACAATTTCTTAAATGTGAATCCATCTCCCCAATTCTTTTTCTATCCCAATCTTATCCCTTTGGTTCTCTTCCTTCACACTCTATAATGTGAAATCAAAATGTGTATCCACTCTACTTACTGAAAAAAAAAAATTTTGCTCTTCTATACTTGAAATCAGAAACTTTTAAATGCTTTAATTTGGGGAAGAAATACACTTTTTTTTTTTCCTATGATTTTTCTCACACAGTAGAAAAAAAATTACAGGACAAGTCACAGTTTATGGGAAACACAAATTGCAAATAACTTGAATCTATATATTTTTATTAAATAAAAACCTGATACTTACTGTTGACAGAACTTTCTGATTTCACTGAGGATGAATGTGCTGGGGAAAACAAAAAATGCATGTGATTAAAACAAAAAAAACCAGCACTGTTTCGTCAAGAATCACTTTGCAGTGGTATAACAGCCATAGCTATAACCAGAATTCTTCTGAGTAGTCTAGTTTACTTTCTAGTCAACTTTATAGTCTAGTAAACTTTACTTTATAGTCTTTCAGGAAAGCACTTCAAAGTCTTCTAATCTTCCCTGTTCCTTTGAGTTAGCTCCCTAATTAAAATGTTAGGTCCTTTTAGGCAGGGATATTTTATGCTCTTGTACAGGCTGGAATACCTAGCACAAAACTTAAAAAATAATAAACACCTATAAAAAACATCTCATGCTGCTATCGGGGAAAAAAGCTCATAGATTACCTACAATATAACCAACATTTTATCTACAGATTTTCAACATTCAAGAGCAGTTTACAAAGAAATCGTTTTTCATAATACTTTTTTGAAGATCATATGCAGGTAAGAATTCACAGTAACTGAAAATCACAGAAAAAATTATGTCATAAAACATTTGAGTTCCACAATGGTTACCCAGTGAGAGAAACAGAAAAGTACTGAAGACGTATTAGTTTAAAAAAAATTATTATATATACAGTGTCCTGCTGGAAGACCTCAGGGGAAATATTTCTGAAGCCTGCTAAGTCAGAAAAGAACACAACAGATGGAGTACCAATTCCTCCAACCTCTCTGGATGAAAGTGAAAGTCATTCAGCCGTGTCTGATTCTTTGCAACCCCATGGCCTACACAGTCCATGGAATTCTCCAGGCCAGAATATTGGAGGGGGTAGTCTTTCCCTTCTCCAGGGGATCTTCCCATCCCAGGGATCGAACCCAGGTCTCCTGCATTGAGGGTGAATTCTCTACCAGCTGATCCACAAGGGAAGCCCAAGAATACTGGAGTGGGTAGCCCATCCCTTCTCCAGCAGATCTTCCTGACCGAGGAATTGAACTGGGGTCTCCTGAATTGCAGGTGGATTCTTTATCAACTGAGCTTTCAGGGAAGCCCAGCTCTCTGGGTAGATCTCATAATTAGTCCAAGTTGTCACACAAATGATCCCTTAAGGCCAGACAAGAGGGTGTGAGAGGCACAGGATAAAGATTCCAAAGAAAAGCAAGACCTGGACTGCCGCCAAGTGCTTCATGTTATTGTTTCTTTACTACTACTTATTTCCCAGCCATCAGAGAGCAAATAAAAACATGGTTAGCCCTCCTGTAGCAAAAGAAACATGCTCCTCTTTGTCATGTAAGGAACATGATACCTGCTTCCAAGTGTCTATTTAATCTTAAAAAAGGCACACAGTTGGAACCAAAAGGAAGTTGTAGGTTTGGATTAAATATTAAGAAAAACCTGCTAGCATTACAACTATCTGAAATGTAAAGGAATATTTTGGATAATGGGTTCTTTTTCTCTGGAGGTGTTAAAGCTAAGGCAGAACAAGTACATGATAAAGAGCAGAGCATATCAGACTTTATTGTGCATATGAGTCATCCTGGGAACCTGAAGTCAACTGTCATTCAGGAGATCTGCAAGGGTCTGAGGTTATACATTTCTGACAAGCTCCCAAGAGATGATAATGCAGAGGACCATATTTTGAAAGGCTAAACCATAGAATATCTTTTCAATCATGATTTCCAGGGCTCATTTCTGATGTTCCTTGCAACAAAGAAATTGGCTGACTTCACTGACTCACTCACCTAACATTTACTGAATACTTACTGTGGGGAGCAAGCACTGTGCTTACGAACTGGGGATAAAGAATTAAACAAGTCACACAGTCCTTTCCTTAACAGAAAATAAATTATTCCAAGAGTGGTATGTATTTCTAAAGGAGAGTGCAGGGTGCTATCAGAATGTGCTAACAGGGAACTAGCCTTGCCTGGAAAAGTAGAGTGAAAGGAATCAGACAAGGCCTACTCAAGGGGCTGATCTTGGGGGCAGGATGGAGGTGGAGGAACAAGATCTTGAACTTTCTGCCAAGACAGTTTACCTAAATATCCCTTTGTGTTCATACCTGCCAAAGGAGACTGGTCCTCAAAGTCCAGTTATTGATCTTTTTTATATTTTCTCTATCTGTTGGTTCAGCTATCTAGCCATCCAATTATCTACCCATCTACCTATTTAACATTCTGTATAATGGTAACCTGAGTGATGGGAGTTGTCAGGATCACACAGGGAGAACAGAGAGAAAAAAGGTCTGTAAGAGCCCTGAGCAATTCCAACACCTAAGGGTAAGACTGAGGAGAAACTATAGTCTAAAACAGCTGGGGAGAGATCAAAAAGATAAGAAGAAAAGTCAGGAAAGTAGGTTGCTTTGAGGAATGTCAGCAGTCCAAAGGCAGCTGAGATATTAAGCATTTATTAATTACTATTCAAGTTTGGGACACATTAAGGTGGCCTGGCAGGAAAGTATCACATCAAGATGAACCTAGTTACAGATGATCAATCACAAATATCAATAAAAAGATATTAAAGAGGTTTATATGGTCCTCCTAAAGTCTGATAAAATGTTGTCATTTTCTGCTTCATACCAAAGCTGAAAAAGAAAGAACTATATCCGATACTCTCTATCAAAGATGCTCCAAATAAAGAGTAAATAAGAAAGATGTCTCAATTCCACTTTGCTTGGGTTTTCTGTCTCTGAAATTTTCTTATTCTTTATTATTTATGCTTAACATGTGCTAGTGGGGTGCTGGGGACAGAGCAATGAACGCAGCAGACAGAATTCCTACTCTCTTTGTGCTTTTATATAATTGTCATACGTGTAATGAGGGAAAAGTTCTAGAGTTGTGACAGCATTATAAATGGGAGTCCTAATTTAGATTCGTGGTCAGAGAAGGATCCCTGAGGAAGTGACTTTTAAGCTTAGAATTGAAGCATGAGTTAGGATGGGCCTGGAGGTTTTAGAGAGAGGAAGCAGCATCTATGCAGTCCTTAAATGTACAGAAGTTTGGCATTTTCTAGAAATTGAAAGGCTATGTGGGTAGAGTGTGAAAGTAACATGAAGAGTAGTGAGAAACAAGCCTTGTATGCTGGATCATTTAGACCCTTTGGGCTTTGTCCAGATGGTGGTTACATATTAAGAACAACAGGAGATCACTCTAGATGGAGAATGGATTAAGAGAAGGGAGGTGGAATGACAAGACAGTGGTGGAAACAGTAAGGATAATATAGTAGTAGCTTAGATGAGAACACATGGTTAGTTTGAACGAGAGCAGAGAAAACTTGAGAAATACATAACTTGGGGTAAAACTGATGGGATTTACATAAACATGGAAAGAGGAGTCTGGCAGGCTAGAGTCCGTGGGGTCGCAAATAGTTGGACACAACTGAGCAACTGACACACACAAGGATAATTTCCAGACTTCTGATGTTAGCTTTTAGGTTGACAGACGTATCAGCTACTGAAATACAGAACACTAAAGGAAAAACATCTAAGGAAGATCACATGAATATATAACTTGAGGGATGCAACCTCATCCTTAGTCATGAGTATCCAGCTACCTAATTACCTATTTTGGAGGTACTGAATAAACTTTACATTGTAGGGATTAATTCTTTAATTTGGAATATGCAATGACTAACATGATGTCATATTATGACATAAATATATAACAGTGAATGTTACAAAATCTTCAAATATAATACATTAAATATTTAACTGGCACATGAGGATAAATAAAAAACTTTTAAATCTCAAATGAGATTCTCACATTTATTAATTAAAATTTATTTTCAAGTTTAGAACATGATTTATAGACAAAAAAGACATTCTGTTTCAATACCATTTCTCAATAAACAGTAGAATACCAGTATTTTTCTTCTCATTATCTATCAATTTTACCAAGTCTAAAACTTGGCAATACTGTGTGTTTGAATGTATCATGACATGCTGGAAGGAAAAAAATGTATATAATATAACATGTCTAATGATCATAGCTGGAGCAAGGGAGCCCTCTCCTGTTCAAGTATTATGTTAACACTAGCCAGAATCTAATTCAATCTACCATTACCTACCTAATTTAGTCCAATTCACTCTAAGTTACAGTTAATTTGACTCTATTACAGACTGAAAAAAACAACCCACAGCAACCTTCATTAAAACTATGTACCAAGTACTATGCAAATGGCTTACATACATTATCTGAGCTAAGGTACAATTATCATGACCACTGTCTAAACTAAGGCACAGCTTAAGGACTGCTGAGGAACAAGTAAGCAGTTGACTTGGATTTGAATTTAACAATTACTTACTAACTGTATGTGCACAATACCATGTTACGTTCTGAGGACACATACATATCAATCTCTATCATTTCAAGAAGCCCATTAGCTAGGGAGAAAATCAAACAGACCATGATCATTGAAATCACAATGCTATAATTTTACACTGACTTATAGATTATGTACTGATGTACAGAGTTTAAAGTGCCTTTCACGTTCTTATTTGACTCTCCCCCATAAGCACCAGCAGTACAGAAACCAGGGAGTCACATCATTACTATGTAGGTGTACAGGGAAAGTAAAACTCAAGAAATTCAGTGACTTGCTTAATGTAACATGTCTATAACTAACAAATCCAGAAATCATAGTGCTGTTACAATATTACACCATTTGCAAAAATGAATCAAAACTGACCTTGTTCTTGAAACTTCTATAAGTTACTATAAATTTGTCTCTAAATTCTCCTTTCCTTTCAAATACTATAAAACAGAATTATAAATGCATTTACTAATTAAACTCTTAATTTGAGACATATGGCAGACTATCCTTTATGTTCAGAAATATGAGTAAATATTATATCTTAATTCCCAGTTACCTTTATCCTTTTTCTTAGAGGTCTCTTTTACAGAAGATAATCTGGATTTTTTATGTGTTGACTCTTCAGAATCTTTTTTGGCTTTATCCTTTCTTTTTTTTGACTTGACTTCTTTTCTCCTTTATGTTGAACAATATAAAATTTAAAATAACTTTTTCAACTAAGCTTTACAAAAAATAAAAATCAATCGGCAAAAAAAGTTAAATTAGTTGAAGTATTCATTTAAAATGTAATTTACATAACAAAAAATGCTTAAATGAGTGTAAATATTGCAGGTTAGTATATTACTTTAGCCACTTCTATAAGATTACGACGTCTGAGACAAAAATAAGGTAATTAGCACTTGGAGACAAAATTATTTTTTATAAGTTTTATATAAAACCTTAGTTAATGTAATCATTGTTTTACTCATTTCTTTTAGATTCTATCATTTTGTTGTTGTTCAGTCACCCAGTGGTGTCTGACTCTGTGACCCTATCATTTAGCCATTCTAAAAAATTACAAAAACAAATCTCATTTCCCTCCACATAATTCATTATCTATCTACACTTTGAAAAAACACATAGAACAAAAGAAGCCACTGTACAGCTCTAAACCAGTAAATAGAAAATCATTCTCTTAATAATAAAGGAGAATAAAATAGAGGTATAATGGAATGAGAATGGAAGGGCTTATTGTTAACTCACACGTCTACTTGATACCACTTATCTTTTCACTGCTACAGCTTTACCTTTTTTTGTGGTTGTTCACTAAGTAGTGCCCCACTCTTTTGTGACTTCATGGGCTGTAGCCTGCCAGGCTCCTTGGTCCATGAGATTTCCCAGGCAAGAATACCGGAGTGGGTTGCCATTTCTCACTCCAGAGGATCTTCCAGACCCAGGGATCAACCCTGTGTCTCCTGCACTGGCAGGTGGGTTCTTGACCACTGAACCACCTTGGAAACCCCTTATTTTTTTTAGGCCAGGTTTATAAGGCTGTCAGTACCATAGTTGTCAAGTGATTGATTTTAATTGCAGAGGATAAGGCAGTTGGATGGCATCACCGACTCAAAGGATGTGAGTTTGAGCAAACACTGGGAGATGGTGAATGACAGGGAAGCCTGGCATCTGCAGTCCACGGGGTCACAAAGAATCGGACATGACTGAGAGACTGAACAACAAAGAAAAGAAACATGAAATAGGAAAAGGTGATAAGGCTGAAACTGAGACTGGGAAAAAGGATGAAGAGACAACAGAGAGGATTACTTTCAAGAAAGCTGTTTATCAAAACTTTCAAATTAAGATACTTATACCAAATACTACAATACTGTTTAAGACTAATAACTTTTTGTCTCTTATAAGAATAATTCAATTTTGAAATAAAGTTTGAAACTCAAGGTCAAAAGTACATCTTTGGTATCTTTCAGAATCATTGATGGAGAAGAGAAATCATGTAATCTGAAAAACACTGCTAATTTTAAGAATTAAAAAAATTTTAATTATTTTTAATAGCTAAATACTAGATAAGGGTCATTCACAACACAGCTGATTATAAATATATATACATTTTATAAAGTTGCAGAATCTTATGTTAAGACTTTCAAGCATTATTCAGAACATGAAACCCAACCACCACAATCATGCCAGGTCATACAGATTTTGCTTGAGCATCTTCAATGCCTGGGATTTCATTAGGCTCTGTTTACCATATGCCAGACACTGTGTCAAGCATTTTATATGCATTTTCATTTAATCTCCACAATAAGCTTAGTATCCTCATTTTTAGAGATAATAAATTTGAGTCTTATAAAGGTTAAGTAGTTTGCCCAAGGATATGACTAGTAAGTGGAGCAGCTGAGAGGAATATACAGGGGTGTGATTTCAAAGCCCATGATCTATATATGCTGCACGTTGCAGAGCACTGATCCTCCTCCCCTACTCAATATGGCAGATAGTCTAGCTCATTCAGTAGGAGCCTGACTTTAAAAACTGAAATGATTATAAAGGTATAATCCTTTTTAAGAATGATAAACTCTAAAACACTGTTTAAAGGAGATGTAGGAATCACATTATAAAGACCTGATTTACAATATAGTTTCTAAGAATATTTCAGTATCTGAACACTGATTTCAAAACAAAAGTTCTAGCATCTGCCTGCTACTCTGCATAGGCCTTCACATTTAACACTGCTGAGCTAGAGTTAGGTATGATGAACATTCAGTTCCCTGGTTTATGTGGTCATATGGCAATGCTGGATTGTGTATACACTCAAGTAATGAACATCAACCACTCAAGTTTACTTTAGACAGCTAGTGCAGGGAAAGACTACATCCAAGACTACTAAAATTAACAACCACATTTTAAGATATTACCTGTGATGAAAATTTAATTTAAAGGAACATTCTTGGCATAATCCTAAAAAAAAAGGAAAGAAAAGTAACACCACTGGACTGCTAAATTTTTTATCACTGCACTGCTACTTTACTTTTAATATCATAAACTATCATGTTTCTTTACATTCTTTCATTGTAACCGGAAAAAAATAAACTGAAGAAAACAATCTGATTCTCTTCCACCTCAAAAAATATATATATAAAATAAAAACTGTATTAGGGTGCTTGAGAAATTGAAAATATTCTGCCACTGCTTTAGAAAACTATGCTGTCAATTTATTCTAAAAGCAAACTGTTTCACTCATAGGCAGCATTAATGTGTATCTCAAATCAAAGACATCCAGTAACAGTAGTGTGGGTATAGTCATCTCCTCTGAAGTACTCTAAGAGTTTTCAAATGGAAAAGAGCTTTTGAAAAAGTTCCACAATTGTTGTTTCTTTTTTACTTTAATCTCAATTCATACTAGGTGATTCTTCCTCATAAGCACTTATAGGAGGAACTCGGAAACCAGTCTTCATTGGAGTGTACTAAGTAGCATATGAAATTAAAAGATACTCCTTGGAAGGAAAGTTATGACCAACCTAGACAGCATATATAAAAAGCAGAGACGTTACTTTGCCAACAAAAGTCTGTCTAGTCAAGGCTATGGTTTTTCCAGTAGTCATGTATGGATGTGAAAGCTGGACTATAAAGAAAGCTGAGCACCGTAGAATTGATGCTTTTGAACTGTGGTGTTGGAGAAGACTCTTGAGAGTCCCTTGGACTGCAAGGATATCCAACCAGTCCATCCTAAAGGAAATCAGTCCTGAACATTCATTGGAAGGACTGATGTTGAAGTTGAATTCCAATACTTTGGCCACCTGATGAGGAGAACTGACTCATTTGAAAAGACCCTGATGCTGGGAAAGATTGAAGGTGGGAGGAGAAGGGAACGACAGATGATGAGATGGTTGGATGGCACCACCAACTCAATGGGCATGAGTTTGGGTAAACTCTGGAAGTTGGTGATGGACAGGGAGGGAGGCCTGCCTGGCGTGCTGCAGTCCATGGGGTCACAAAGAGTCGGACACGACTGAGTGACTGAACTGAACTGAAGTAGCATATGGGGAAAACCTTGATCTCTACCTGGAGGGAGCAGAACACTCTTATAGCACATTTATTTAGGAACCAGAGAAAGTTGTTAACATGATGCAGAGAAGACGCTGACACAGAAGACTAGCTCAGGAAAAAAAAAAAGGATGAGCAACAGATTCTAAAATATGCATATTAAGAGAAAATGCTGTATCCTGGGTTATAATCTTAAGCATTTAAGACAGATATTGATATCTGATATCACTCTGACTCCCACTTGGCATCTCAGTCTACACTGATATTCTCAAATTAACAGAGGTCTTCACTTTACAAATTACTGGTTTACATTTGGCATTAGAACTATTTCATCTAAATGTCACAAAAATGCTGAGAAAAAAGTTTCAGGCTCAAAAGTTCTTTGCAACTTTAGCAAGCTCTGAGGAAAAAAGAGTTTCCAAGAAGATACCTTAAGCATTTTAAATTGAATCTTAAATTGCTTATATATTTTCAAACTAAATTACTAAACTTTGAAGAAATCAATCACAACCCATCTAAAGTCAACTCACTTAATTTAACAAGTGCATTTCTTTTTTCACCATGCTCAGTATAACCAAAATTAACTTCCCAACTCTTTAAGCCTTCTTTTTCATCACAACATTTATTTCCACAGCAAAACTGGCCTGCAAATAAAGGAAGGAATATTAGCTATGGTGGTTGGTGACAATATTTATTTACAATCAGGCATAATCTCTGAAATTCACTCAACATACGTAACATAGACAACATAAATTCTTAGTTTATAAAGTCAGCATCAGAAAACTGACCACAATAATTATGGTATGTTCAACAATTAAATCAAGTTGCTAAATGCACTGTTTTAAAAAAAAAAATCACTTCCGAATTCTTACTTGATAAATAGTTTACTATCAAGCTGACTGTTTATATTTAAATACAGAGTCTTAATGATTCCGAGTGAAGGAATCTTACACTTTGGAAAATGGAAGCACTAAAAAAGTGTACTCACTAATACCTTAAAAGAAAAAATGTATTTTCCAAAGTACATGCACTGTACCTGGGTCAACCTTTTTCAATATTATTAAAATTGATACTTTAAGGTATTAACATATGGTACTTTAAGCACCAGCATAAAATGACATTTAAAGCACATTTTAAAGTGCTATAGCATTTTGAGATTAAGTAGAGTAAGTAATCAAACTCGATGTTCTAAACTTTAGAATCACGTGACACTAAAATCAACATTATCATACTCACTGTATATTAAAAGATCTGTAAAAAAGGACTAATACTGATGATCCAAGAGGAAAAAAAAAAAAAAAACTACTCAATAATTATTGACTTTAACAGAAAAAGACAAGATCAAACTTATTTGTACAACCTGAAAAAAAAGCACTTATATCTTAATAAATTGTACCAATAGGAACAAGTCTGAACTTTTCATAAAAAGAGATTAACAAAATGAATTTTTAAAATTATCAGTTCAAAGGCTGATAACTTTTCTAAACTGGCATTGTTTTACTCATTCCAAATGAATACTTCATTAAATCTGTACACGTTGAGCAACTAGTCTATCATTAAAACACAGGATTATAACTTCATGAATCACAGCAAATGGCTTTCTTTACCATTCTCAATTAACTTTTTTCAATTATATGAATTTAGAGAATGTCCATCAATTTTTTTTTAAAAGGCAGCATTACTTACCATCACTTAAAAATTCCACTCAATAAAACTACAAAAATTTAAAATTGTGATAGACACTTCAATTAGGTAAAAGCACAAACTAAAATGTAATGCTAAGAAAAGTTAAAAAATAGCTTTAAAATTATTCTTTTTCCTTCTCCTCTAGAGTACCTTTCAGGATGATTATAATTTATGGAAAATGTATATAAACCACACTGATGGCATAAATGTTTATCATTTAAAAATGAAACTTATTTTCAGTTTAAGAGATTTTAAAGTTACTAGCGTATTTTCTTAATCAATGTTCCTATATAGTTTTCAGAAGCATTAACAGTTAAAATGCAATGCCCAATAAAGACTTAATTTTATAACATGCGACAGTATAGAGATACCACATTTTCAGAAAAATTTCATGAATAGATTACAATGCATAGAAAATGTTACTGATTGTCTACAAAATGTTTGTTCTTTCGTTCTAAGACTAAATATTTAGACTCAAATTCAGTGACTCCTCAAAATAAACTAGCCTAAAAATTCTATAAGGGTCAAAGTAATATTTAATTTCTACTTGCGAAATATAGATTTGACTAGAATACAGTAATACCAAGTCATCACTCCAAAAATTAATAAAGATGTTCATCTATTGACAGTTTCCTTGCTATGAAGCTTTTAACTTTTAAACATTTTCTACTTATCTGCAACTTAATATCCTAAAAGCAAAAATTCTAAAGGTAAAAACCACTAAAGGATTATATTTTGACCTTTGTCAGCAATACATCTTTAATACACCTTCTCTACTTTTACTTTCTATTTTGCAGACAATCACATTAGGAATAACCTTACCTAATGACTTCGATTCAGTAACAAAGTAACTGTATCCTATTAAAAACTGAAATTAAAAGAAAATTACCTTTTCCTGAAATTACTTCTTTTTCTATTCGCCACCTAAATCCAAACTGATGAGGAAAAAAAAAATACATGTATGCCAGAGTAAACTTAAACATTATTTAAACCACATGTAAATCTTAATGTGGAGCCAACTGACAATAGTTTACTTACTAATCTAAAAAGTAAACCTAATTCCCATCACAATAGTTTTTTCTTTCCTTAAAGGATTCCAGGTACTTAAAAATACATCTGAATAATTATCAACCTGTTAAGAAACAATCTTCTTTACTTTTAAACTTCCCATTGAAAGTTATAGGTGCTAGGCACAAGGTATGTAAATGAATAAAAATTAGATACTGTTCTGTAACACTGATAGGAAAAAAAGAATTATAGTACAATAAAGGAACAGTATACTAAAATACAAGAGAGTACAGTCTTTAGAGTCAGATTGTTTGGGTTTCTGTCTTAGTTCTACCACTTGGGATTCCCTTGTAGCTCAGAGGGTAAAGAGTCGGCACACAATGCGGGAGACCTAAGTTTGATCCCTGGGTCAGGAAGATCCCAAGGGGAAGGAAATGG
Source organism: Muntiacus reevesi (assembly GCF_963930625.1). NCBI lineage: Eukaryota > Metazoa > Chordata > Mammalia > Artiodactyla > Cervidae > Muntiacus > Muntiacus reevesi. The sequence goes on from NC_089250.1 coordinate 137,602,000, forward strand.
TAGTCCACTCCAGTATTCTTGCCTGGAAAATCCCATGGATGGAGAAGCCTGGCAGGCTACAGTCCATAGGGTCACAAAGAGTTGGACATGACCGAGTGACTTCATTTTCTTTTCTTTCTTTCTTTCTACCATTTGGACTCGATTTGGCTGTTTGGAGAAGCCTGTAGGGCCTGGAGTGTGACCCAGGCCAAAACTGGGGGTGTGCACATAAAAGAGCATGGTTCTGCCATGACTACATGCATGGACTTCCCTGGTGGTCCAGAGGTTAAGAATTCACATTCCAGCAGAGGGGACATGGGCTTGATCCCTAGTCTGGGAAGATTCCACATGCCACAGGGCAACTTAGGCCTGTGCATCACAACTTCTGAGCCTGTGTACCAAAGCCCATGAGCTGTAACTGCTGAGCTCATGCCCAACTCCTGAAGCCCATGTACCCTAGAGCCCATGCTGTGCAACAAGACAGGTCACTGCAATTAAGAAGCCCACGCACTCCAACCAGAAAAGCCACTGGAATGAGAAGCCTGTGCACAACTAGAGAAAGCCTGTGTGTAGCAACAAAAGACTCATCAGAATCAAGATGAAAATGAATAAATTAAAAAACGCCTGCAGTGTAATTTTTAAAAATGATTACATGGAGACTAAACAACATGCTACTAAAAACCAATGGATCAACAACGAAATTAAAGAGGAAATAAAAAAAATATCGAGATTAACAACAATGAAAATATAACCATACAAAATCTATGGGATGCAATAAAGGCAATTCTTAGAGGGAAGTTCACAGTGATATAGACTTTCCTCAAAAAACAAGAAAAATCTCAATTTTTAAAAAATTATTTTCTTCCTAAAGTCAGCAGAAGGAAGGAAATAATAAAGATCAGAGAGGAAATAAAATAGAGATTAAAAAACAGCAGAAAAATCAGGAAAACCAAGACCTGGTTTTTGAAAGGATAAACAATATTGACAAACCTCTGGCCAGGCTCACCAAGAAGAAGACAGAGAACCCAGATAAATAAAATAAGAAATGAAAAAGGAGAAATAATAACTGATACCATAGAAATAAAGAAAAATCAAGTAAGATATAATGAACAACTACATACAAATAAAATGGACTACCTAGAAGAAATGGACAAGTTTCTAGAAATAGACTGCAAAAACTGAATCAAGAAGAAATAGGCCAATCACTACAAGTGAAATATAATCTGTAATTTAAAAAACTCTTTGCAAACGAAAGTCCAGGACTGGATGGCTTCTTTGGGGAATTTCACCAAACATATAGAGAAGAACTTACACCAATCCTTATCCTTCTCAAACTCTTCCAAAAGACTGAAGAGGCGGGAATGCTCCCAAAGCCATCCTATGAAGCCACCGTCACCCTGACACCAAAACCAGACAAAGACACTAACAAAAAAGAAAAATTACAGGACAGTATCTTTTATGAACATATATATATATATATATATATATATATATATATATATATATATATGCACAAAATTCCTCAACAAAGTATTAGCAAACTGAATCCAACTACACATAAAAAGGATCACGCACCATAATCAAGTTAGATTCATTTCAGGGTCACAAGGACAGTTCAACCTATGTGAATTGATCAAGCTGATACATCAACAAAAAAGACAAAAACCACATGATCATCTCAACAGATGCAAAAAAAGTATCTGATACAGTTTAACATCAATTCATGATAAAAACTCACCAAAGTGGGTATAGTGGGAAGATACATCAACATAATAAAAGTCATTTGTGACAAACCCACAGCCAATATAATACTAAATGGCGAAAAGCTGAAAGCTTTCTTGCTAAAGCTGGAACACAACAAGGATGTACACACTCATCACTTCTACTGAACACAGAACTGGAACTCCTAGTCACAGCAATCAGACAAGGAAAAGAAATAAAACGTATCCAAATCAGAAGGGAAGAGGTAAAATTGTCATTCTGTGCAGATAACATGATACTCTATACAGAAAACCCTAGACTATACAAAAACTATTAAAACTGATAAATGAATTCAACAAGGCAGCAGGATACAAGATTAACATACATAACTCTGCTGTATTTCTTCATACGAATAATGAAATAACAGAAACAAAAAGTAAAAAACAATTTCACTTAAAAAGATGAGGGTGGGATGTTTCGAAAGAACAGCATGTATGTTATCTATGGTGAAACAGACCACCAGCCCAGGTGGGATGCATGAGTCAAGTGCTCGGGCCTGGTGGGCTGGGAAGACCCAGAGGAATTGGGTGGAGAGGGAGGTGGGATGGGGGACCGGGATGGGGAATACGTGTAACTCTATGGCTGATTCATATCAATGTATGACAAAACCCACTGAAAAATAAAAAATTAAAAAAAAAAAAAAATCACATCCAAAAACAAACTATGAATAAACAATCAAGAAAGTGAACAGATTTATATGCTGAGAACTATACATTAACAAAAAAAAATAGAAGATGATTCAATATAAATGGAAAAATATCCCCCACTTTTGGATTGGAAGAATTAATATAGATAAAATGGCCATACTACCCAAAGCAACATACAGATTAATGCAATGCCTATCAAATTACCCACATTTTTCACAGAACTACAACAAATAATCCTAAAACTTATATGGAATCACAAAAGACTCAGAATTGCCAAAGTAATCCTGAGAAAACAAACCTACACACCTGTGGTCAATTAATCTTTGACAAAGGAGGCAAGAATAAACAATGGAGAAAAGACAGTCTCTTTAGCAAAAAGTATTGGAAAAACTGGATAGCTGCATGTAAATCAATGAGGGTAGAACAGTCCTTCATACCACCCACAAAAACCAAATTCAAAATGGCTTAAAGACTTAAATACAGATGATATACCAAAAAAATTCCTAGAAGAGAGCATAGGCAAAACATTCTTTGAAATAAATTGTAACAAATTTTTCTTAGGTTAGTCTTACAAGGAAAAAGAAAAACAAAAATAAACAAATGAGACCTAATTAAACTTAAAAATTTTACAAAGTAAAGGAATCCATAATCAAAATGAAAAGAAAATCTATGGAATGGGAGAAAATATTTGCAACGATGAGCCCAACAAGAGCTTAATTTCCAAAACATACAAACAGCTCATATAGCTCAGTAACAAAAACTAAAAAACCCAATCAAAAAATTGGCAGAAGACCTAAAGAGACACTTCTCCAAAGATATACAGATGGCCAGCAGGCACATGAATCAACATCACTAATTATCAGAGAAATGCAAATCAAAACTACAATTAGGTATCACTTCACATCAGTCAGGAAGGCTATCATCAAAAAATATACAAATTATAAATGCTGGAGAGGCTGTGGAGAAAGGGAAACTCTCCTACACTGTCGGCGGGAATGCCAATTGGAAAAAATATGGAAAAAATACAGAAGTTCCGTAAAAATCTAAAAATTGAGCTACTACATGATCCAGCAATCTCACTCTTGGGCATTATCCAGAAAAAACAAAAACTCTAATTCAAAAAAATACATGCACCCCAATGTTCATAGCAGCACTATTTATAACAGCTAAGACACAGAAGCAACCTAAGTGTCAACAACTGAATGGATAAAAAAAGATGTGGTGTGTACACATACACATACACACACAGAATGGAATACTAGTCAGCCATTAAAAGAATGAAGGAATGTCATTTGTAGCAACAGAGATGGATATTATCCAACTAATAACCTAGATATTATCATACTAAGTAAAATAGACAAATATATCATTTTCATGTGAAATCTAAAAAATAGTACACATGAATTTATTTACAATACAGAAACAGACTCATATAGAAGAACAAATTTATGGTTAACAAAAGGGAATGTGGGGAAGGGATAGATTAGTGGCATAAAATTATAGATACACACCATCATATATAAAATAAAGATTTATTGTATAGCACAGGGAACTATATTCAGTATATTATAATAACCTATCACACAAAAGAATTAAAATATATATATATAACCAAGTCAATTTGCTATATATCAGAAATACAGTATTGTACATCAAATGTACTTCAATTTTAAAAAAACTACTTTAATATTAACTAAAATAAAATATAAAGCAGGAAGGGCAATTTGTCATTACTGACAATGATGAGAGCTAGTTTTACTAAATAGACAAAGACATGTTAATATAAAAGAATATGTGTTTCTGCTGCTTTATAAATGGTGATCAGTTTGAAAAATAAAGCCTACCAATTTCAAACATCATTTGTGAAACAAGACAATACTCTGCACTGTCAAATCATTCATTATAATCACTAAGGGCTCTGGATTAGAGGCAGGATAAAACAAGATCCAGTAGCCACTTGTGTTTAATTTTAGACTTTTCATGTTTCAGCTCACACAGAGGCACCCTTGACTTAGAGGCCCTTTGTAAATTCCATAGGTATACAGGTTAAACGGTCCAACTGATATTTCACAGACGCAGAACCACCTAGACTTGAATTAGCATCTTAAAATAATAATATGGGGCATAACAGTATATTAAAAAATAATACTGTATATGAACAAAAACCTATAAATACGTGGAAGGCATACCTTATTTTCTTTGTATCTGCTGAGATCTGCTATGCAGTATTCCTTGAATAATTTATCATAGTATTTCTTTGCAAGTCTCTTCTCCCTAGATTCATTAAAAAAATATAAATCTTATATATTTAGAAATTCAACCACTGTTCACTACTTGGAAGCAATGTCAAAAAAGGCATATGATAAAAACATTAATGTCTTAAAAGAGGTCTATTATTTACAAGTGCACAGACTATCTGAATATTAGCTATTAGTCGTGGGTCACTAGGGAGGGCAACTGGAAGGCTGATAGTCAAAGATGAGAAGGAGACTTCATCTTTATTTTTTATCCTCTGTAATGTTTGAATTTTTAAAACCATTTTTAGGTTTTACAGTTTCCCAAAATATTTTTAAAATTTTAAAAGAAGCATATTACAACAAATAATATTGTAAAAGTGTTATAAATTATTTTTTAAAGACAAAGTCAAGCAATGAGAAGCTAAAATTGTTAACAATTACCCAAAGAATCAAACCAAATTCAATAACTGGAGTCATGGTTCTATGACCTCGATTCAAAACTGTTCCATTCAGGGGCCAAATGTTTTGCACAGGTGGACAAAGTAAGAAAACACTCAGGGAGCAGGAGAGACAGGACTATAGCATTTGATGTATTATGTCTCACATGGCTACAATTACCAATTCATGTCCATTTCATCCTCCTCATTCCATAGGAATCTATGATTTTCTCGTATAACATCCATGTCTGTCTTGTCATTTTCCCTGAAAAACCAATTTCAATGTGAACACAAAATTAGTCAAATTTAAGTTAAACAGTGTGTAAAGCTTTGAGCACCTGAGTAAAAATAAGATACATAAAGATAGTTTTATATGAAGCATATATATGTATATATTTACTAAAAGTATTTCAGTATTTTCAAAAGGCAGTTATAACAAATGTGCTGCTACACTAACAACTTGAATGGATAAGGAACCCATCCATTTCGAGTGCTGGTTCAATTATACAAAGGGTGGTAAATTACCAAAGCTAGAATGAAAAATCTGAATAAATACTAAATGGACAAGGAAAATGAATGAAAATTTAAGTTTCAAAATCTGAAATCAGTCAGCAACATCATCCTATTGGGATCTAATGTTTAAAATACATGAAGAACTTTTGCACACCTCATTTAACTACAGCTTCTTAGAAAGACTGAGTAAAGAAGGAAGAGATCTGAAGATGATTTTTTAAGATGACAGCAGTTTAGGGGTAGAAAAAGGGATTGCTGCAGAACATAGCCTAAATTGAGAGAAAAGTTTGGGATAGATGAGCTGGTATGGAGTTTTTTAGGGCTTAACTCAGAAAATCATTAAACCAAGAGAGTAAAATCCACACAAAACTAAGTGGCTCTGATAGAAGAGCCTCAGATATAAGAAGGAATTTCATGTGTAGGAAATATAAGAGTGAGGTCTCTTGTTTGCCTTACCTTTTAAAAAGCAATCCAAACCTGAGGTTTAAAAAGTTCATTATTTCAAAAACCCTTGTGGAAAACAAAAACCACTGAAAATCAGGCACATGAGTATTCCTCACATATGCTGTTATTGCCCGATCAGATCTGGCTCAACAGGCCAGATCTGGCCCAAGGCCTGTTGCCAGAGAAATTAGTTCTCAAGGAGCTGGTTGGCTAGAAGCTACGTACGGCCTCTCCACTGATGATATAACAACAAAACCAGAATGGAAAGCAGGAGAAAATGAGAAGACACAGTAGCTGAGTCTTCATACCCATCTCCCATTGTAAAATACACTTCATGACACTTACCCCAATCGTCTGAAGTCTTCTTTTTTGCCACCATAATATAAAATATAGTCATTTACAAATTTTGTATGCCTTTGATACTGAAATGCAAAAAATTAAGGATTTTATTTGCTCAAGAGTAGTTGTGTGTCAATGACATATTAGTGAGTAGGGGGGAAAAGCATAATGAGCCCACTTAGTTTTTTTAAAATATGCATACTATAGATGGTTATAAATAAAAAAAATCTAAAAGGGTAAATATTAAATTGCTAAGAGTGAACACTAGAGTAGAGGGACTTTCACTTTCTCTTGAATACTCTTTATATTACTTTGAACGTTTTCAGGCAATAACTCTAGGGAGAAGGACAGTTTCCTATTCTATTGCTGAACTGCATACAGCCTCACACCACCATTCATTTTAATCATCATGATATGAAAAATAAATAATAGTTTCTAAAGTTAAAGGCAAGGAATAGAATTTAACTTCCATTATTATTAAATATAATTTAGCTATTTTGGTAACAATAAAGACTCCAAAATAGAAGATATAACTTTTATAATATTAAGTCCTGAGGCTTTCAAAAAGAATATAGAAATTAGATGCTATTTTTTATGCTCTCTTTTAATATCCAATAAGCTACAGTCATGTTTGTTTTCAATGCAATATAATAAGATATACGAGCATTTCACTTGTTTTAAAAAGCTCAATGGTATTCTCTCTAGAGCTGAACACAAACACAACAGAACTGACAAAATATTGTCTGTGACTACATCCTATTATGTTTGCTTTCCTAGTAGCTCAGAAGTAAAGAATCCACCTGTATTGCAGGAGACGTGGGTTCCATCCCTGGATCAGGAAGATCCCCTGGAGAAGGAAATGGCAACTCATTCCAGTATTCTTGTCTGGGAAATTCCAGGGACAGAGGGCCCTGGCAGGCTACAGTCCATGGGGTCACAAAAGAATAAGGTGAGTGAGTGACTGAGTGACTAACATTTTCACTTTCACACCCAATTATACTAAAGATAAACAGTGATTTAACTGATCACAATGTGTTCTAATAGAATAGCGAATCAAAACATAATTCCAAAATGGGCAACAAAGCAATTAACATTTCAGAAAAAAAAAAAAAAGAAAAACCAGATACCCAGAGATCTGGGTTCTAGTTCTCAGTTTAATCACTAACTGGTCATGTGACACTGGCAAGTTACTAAATCATTCAGGACTCGGGTCAGCAAACTTTTTCTGTAAATAGTAAAATATGCAGGCCATATGGTCTCTGTCAAAACCACTCTGCCATTTTAGCATGAAAGTAAGCACAGATAATATCTAAATGAATGAACATAGCTGTGTTCCAAAAAAATTTTTATTTACAAGAACAAGTGGTAGGCAGGACTTTGCTTCCAGGAAGATGGAGCCATGATGTATAATTAACCCTTAAACAGGACAGATAGAGGTATCTACCTCTGCTAGGTCCGAAATCTGCATATAACGTACAGCCAGCCTTCTGCATTTATAGATTCAACTAAGTGCAGATCGTTAGTATCACAGTAAAATAAATACCCTTACTTACACAAGTAACATAGTAAAACAAAAATCCTTATATAAGTGGACCCACACACTTCAAACCTTGTGTTGTTCAAGGGTCAATTGCACTTCCTCCTATTCCTCTGAGAACTAAATACCTTGGAAATTATATATAAAACAAACATAAGAAGACTCTGAAAGGTAAAGAGAAGGCAGACCTTTAGGATTCATGGTATGACATAGTAGTGAGTTCCCCAGGTTTTCTTTTGGCTTAGTAAATCCTAGACCTGGAGGCAAAGAAGCTGGCAACATGGAAAGAGCAAAAAAAAAAAAAAAAAAAAATTTCCAACAAAAGGCTGTTCCCTCTAACAAAATAACCAGGAGAGGGCAGCCTAACAAGATAATTTGTAGGCAGTAACTACTCTACTCTAGCAAACATTTCAGAAAATGTATAACCCCGACCTCCACCTACTCCAAAAAAGGGGATCTGGACTTTCACACTATCAGACAGTAACTAGATGCCCCAACACCTCCAACTGAATGGTGTGCAATAGAAGGCACAGCAGATGTTGAAAGTTAAAGGAACAAGGGGCAGATGGCATCCATGGGAAAGCTAACTTACTGGGTTAGGAGATAAGTGGAATAAATAAATTGGTGACAAGAACTTCTATAACTTAAACGATCAGGAAAAATAAAGTGAAACTGGTATCTACAGAATAGCAAGTATATCTAATTGCCACCTTCTTATCTCTATGCTGACCATAGTTATAAATACCCCAAAATATTTTCATTCTCTAATATTTCCAAAGGTAATATGGATGTCTAGTGGTAGAAGCTAGTGTAACTAAGCCCACAGCCTTACCAAAAAGTTAGGCTAAGACATGGCTATAACAGGGAAACAAGGTATAGCTTAAAGACAACCCTAAGTTATGACTGAAACTTGAAGCCACAACAGGCCTGATAGTTCACAAACAGATCTATTATTAAATACCAGTTTTATAAGAACTTAAAGAGCTAAGAACCAGGTCAGAAAAGAGTAACAGTTAAGATGAGGCTAAAGATAATAGTAAAAAAAGAGAAACGTCGATAGCTTGGCAAAAACAGGTTGGAAAAAATATATGCAAATTCATGGACTTTGTAAACCTATTTATAGGAAATTAGTAATATATTTGATTATTTTTTGTTTCTAAATCTTTCTTACATATTAGTAAAAAGAGAACTGTACTCAAAAGTATAAAAGGCAAAATTCCACATGAATAAACTTATAAAATTTACACCTAACTTCACAAGATTTTATGAAATAAGTGAAGTATTAGTTGTTCAGTCATGTCCAACTCTTTGCAACCCTGTGGGCTGTAGACCGCAAGGCTTCTCTGTCCAAGAGATTCTCCAGGCAAGAATACTGGAGTGGGCAGCCTTTTCCTTCTCCAGTGGATCTTCCTGACCCAGCGATCGAACCCAGGTCTCTCCTACATTGTAGGCAGATTCTTTACCATCTGAGACACCTGGAAGGCAGCAGACTTTAAAAACTGTATTAGTCATAAAATCTAGGAATATAAAAAGGATACAGCATCCATAGCTATGAGATGAAACCTTCTATTTCTTGCTTCTTCCCTGTTAAGAAAAATTTTAAACAAATTCAAATGTCTGTATTGAATTAATATAATCAAACAACCAACATCTTAAAGGAAAAAAAAAGTAATTTAATTTGAAGTATCATACCTATCCAGCAATTCTGCTGCAACTTGTTTATGAACCACCTTTCCATGTTTCTCTTTCTGAAATGGCTTTTTGAGTAGTAAATCATCTTCAACTGTCCTGATTTGTTAAGAAGAAATATTATTAGAAAAGTTCATTCTTTGCAAAGGGTGTTTCCTGTTGCTTTATTATTTTCCTAATTGGAACATGTTTTAAACAATTCAACTCTTATTAAAGATTCATTGATCTTTAATGAGACATTTTATGTCTTCTTCAACAGTTTAATTAATATCTTAACTTAAATATTTAATACCTATAAGATGGAGAAGATGAGACTAACAAATGCATGTGCTCTGGTGCCATACCATCTAGGGTCCTTGGTTCAAATTTTGGCTCTGTCATTTACTATTTTAAATTACTTAAATCTCTGTGTGCCACAATTTCTTTGTTTGCAAAGTAGAGATAATAAAGCTTTCAATAATTGATAACATGAAAAAAGAAGGGCTAACTATAGATGATATACATTATAGGTATTCAGCCCTAGTTAGATAAACAGGTATAATCCTAGAATACACAAGACTATCCAATTAATTTGCTCAAATTCTATTCTAACAAAACAATATGTCACAATGAAAAATATTGAAAATGCAAAGCATTTTCATTACATAAATATATAATTTACCACGGAATTATTTCTATTCTTTTGGTTATCCATGAAGACTGAGTACCCAACAAAAGTGTCCAGTCCCAATTAGTTGCTTAATATATTGCTTGAGTGTGAAATAATAAACCAATTTTTGTTAAGTTTGGTTAACATGAATCAGTCAACAACTCCTAAGTTAACAAATAAAATTACTATCCATTAAGCACTGAAAGCTGAACACAATACCCCTAAAACAGCTACTCCACCAAGACATAGCCACCTTTAAAGGCTCAGGCTTTATCCACTATCAGTTTTTATCCCTTTCATTCAATAAAAACGTCAATGCACTCCTTCTTCTGGCCACTTAGTCTGCTCATTCACAGAATTTTAAGAATCACACTGCATCACAATCTCATCCTCCACACTAAACTCATTTTGAAGTCAAGTACTAAAAAAGGGACCACCAACCAAGTGCCTTCTTAGCTACGACAGTCACAAGTAGAGGCCTTGACAGTTGAATGAAAAATACATGCAATAGAGAAATTTTAAAGCTTTAATTGATTTCCTTTGTTTCCCTTTCCACAAATCCCTTCACAACATAAATATTATTTTATCTTTCACACAACTGTTCCCAAATTTTGGAGTCAATTCATTATAGTTTAATGAACAAAAATTCATTCAGTAGACAGCACTGTTGTCTTCACATGTAAACATAATCCAAAAACTTTAAATATTATTTATTTATATCCCATCTCAATCTAGAAAGGACGAGCAATATAGATCAATAAAAAATTACTTACCTTTTTTTCCTTTTGTTAGATTCTCCACAGTGTTCATCATCACTAAAATCAGAGTCATAGCCTCCGTGACCATGCATCTATAAAGAAGTACAGTCAGTTACTTAGAACTTAAGTTATCCATAGTTTTGGAAACAGAGAAGTTTAAATATGTTATCCTTAAAAGCCGCAACAGTTTTAAAGGATTGTGGTAGGTATATCAAGGGCTATCTAGCCATCTAAAACTCTCATTCACTTTGAAATAACAGCTTACCTTCAGAAAATGAATCAATATTTTTTCACCTTAATACTAACAAGGGAAGCTACTCTTTTACCTTTCCATTTAAAACCAGGACTAGAAGCTGCCAAGTCACTACATAAAAGGTTCAGCAATGCGTTACTCCTATTTGATTCAGAGTAACAGTTGCTGTGCACTTATCATCAACTTTGTTCCAGACATTATACTAGTTTCTTTACAAACACTGCTACTAATTCTGCAAGTTAGGAACTATACCCTCCATTTTACAGATGAAGAAATCAAGGACAAAGTTAAGCAAATCAATTATACAGAGGAAATATATGGCATGGCTAAGGTAATCTACTTGATTCTTAAGCCTATGATCTTAACTATTACAAACTGCCTGTCTGGAATATTCTAACATTTTGATTACTACATTCCATTAGACTTACTGGATTTGTGAACAGTACATGAGCAATTGATAAAAAAATTCCCCAACTTCTTTCATGAATTCCTTTTTCTTTTAAACCTAGTTTCTTAAAGGTAAACCACCTTGTCCTTTGCTCTAGACAACTTTCTCTTGTTTCTATTCATTTTTAAATAAAAATTCTTAGGAATACTAAAAGATCTCAATTGTCACTCAGATATGTTAGAATCAGCTCCTGGTCTCAGCATTACACTGAATTTGGAACGTAAATTAACAGGGGAGGAACGGATTATTTGACTATTTGTCATAAATACCAATTCATACAGATATGAGGAACCAGTCCAGATAAAATATGTCATGTCAAATTTTAAAAATTCTAAAATTCACTACAGCAAGTACAGTAGAAAAAGGAAAGAACTTCCTAAACTTCGTTGCACTAGATCCAAGACAAAAAGTATGTTTCTAGTTATAGCTTCCTTAAATAAATTACTGCATCTCTTTGGGCTTCATCTGCTAAATACGGTGGCTGCATCAAACAATCTTTAAATCCTTTGAGTGTGATCTTTATTATTCCATTTTCAAAATTACGTGTATGGGTGTATATTTCTCTTCCCTGTCCCACAGAACTCTAGAGAGGAAGGCCCTAGCCAAGGTTGAGATGGTTTAGGGCAGTTTCCATTTTACTCTTGCTTACATAAAAGACACATCTAGATCTCACACACCTTTTATCATGTAAACTACTTGCTTCAACTGTTTTATCACATAGACTCAAACCATACCAGCCTCTCACTCCTTATGTCCTCACTTTCTTCACAGGGGTAGAAATTTCGTCGGGAGCTTAGAGGTTAAGTTCTAGGGTCAGCCTGCCAGAACGCAAATCCTGTCTTTGCACTTTTCATATCTTTCTTTGGGCATGCTCCTTAACCTCTGGGAACCTGTTTCCACCTCTATAAAGTGAGGCTAGTAAAAGTACCAGTCTCACAGGGCTAGTCAATAAGTGAGCTATCATATAAAACGAGTTTTAGAACAGTGTCAGGTACAGTAAAACCCTATTAATGTTAATTACTATTACCATCATCACCTTGTTCCCCCATACCCTCCTACCCTTGCACCCCGTCTCGTCTTTTATTCTCATCCATCGCACACCCATCTGAATTCATTGACTGCATTAAAAAGCTCACTCACTTTAGGCTACGAGTCAACTGACAAGGACCCAGAGAAATTCGAGAAGGGAGACGTGGGGTGTCTCCAAAATCTGCCATTAAAGAAAAAAACAACAACAAAAACAACAATCAACTAGTAGCATATGAGGCACAAGTTTCGAAGTCCTTCTTCCCGATCCCAAACACACTCAAGGCCCGCCTCACACACCCCTTCCCCTCCTCCCTGCTCTGCCAAGTGCGCTCGCTGAGTCGTCGTTCCCTCTTTTGCCCACGTCTGCAGCGACAACCCACGGCCTGAGCGAGCCGCTGCAGCACCAGCCGCGTCGCCCCTGCCGTGAAGCCTCTCCACAACAGCCACCAAGGTTAGCACCGCCGCCGCCGCCGCTCCCCGCCTCTACCTACGGGTCCCGACTGGTCGCTGCTTCCGGTTCGGCGCGGCTGCGTGTTTCACTTAAATGACACCGTACCCGGGCGCCCAGACCTTGTGCTACAGTTAGGACAGCCCCGGGAAACAAAGGCACCGGAAGAACAGGGCCGGGAGGGAAGGCAGAGGCTTCCGGCTTCCCCGAAGTCGCAGAATTCGTTTTTTTCCTCCTGGGCCTCCTTTCCTTTCCCTCTCGGGAGCCCAGCATCTAATATCGCGTGGCACTGCTCATACTAAGCCCCCGCCCCTCGTTTGAAAATTTGTTTCGTTGTAGGAAAAAACTCTTCCTGAATATCACTTGCCGTCCTCTTTCTAGTAACCTTAGTAACGCCTCCTCTCAGCACGCTCGCTGAGCGTCTCAGTCTCCGATCTACCTCCTCCGCCACCCCCGCCCCCCACAAAACAGTTCTCATAATTAGAACAAAAATAGCTTTTCATCGCTTCACCACCCACACAGTAGATGCCATTCCAAATGTAGTCCTGATGGCAGAGGAGCTCATCGAATATGCCAGGAGAGGAAGAAGAAAGAGTGGGTAGGGCCGACTTCACAGGCTCGCAAATTCTCTTCAGAGAAGTGACTTGGCACAGGTGAAAAGGGATCTAAATAATTATTTTAAAAAGAAAGAAAAGAAAAAATGCAGACGGGAAACATTTTAAGCTCTGCCGTGTTTTCCCTTTTCTAAATTATGATGCCCCAATTCTGTTTCGCAGCTTAGTTACTGAGTTCGTGTCTTATTCCCGCTCCTGCTCATGTCATTAATCTTTGCTTCCTCCTTGGTACCCAACGCGGTTCCTTGGAAATTACGCGCGTCAATTAGATATTTGTTGAAAACTGAACTGGCATGCCACTGACTTTCAGGAGAGGCTCATTATAGCAAAAACCTTAGCACGAAACACTCACCGCTTGACATCTTTTGAACTAAATGGTAGATAACAATATCTATCCGTTCAAGCCACATCTATCCCTGACAGTAAATTACAGATTCATCCTGCTTTACACATGCAATGAATATGATCTTAAAAAATCTGTAAGTTAAATTATTGTAAATTCAATTTCAAAATGCAATCGGATTAAACTTCAATAAAACGTTTATTAAAATATTTAAAGCAGTACGGCAGAAACCAATAAATGTAAAGCAATTATCCTCCAATTAAAAATAAATTTTAAAATATTTGAAGCAGCAGGAAGCTTCATGATTTAACATTATATTGAATTATTTTGTCAAGAAGTTCCTTTTTTAGTAAATATCTGAAATATCTACTCAGTTCTCTTATTTATTATTGATAAAACCAAACACACCTGTGTGAGCTTGCTAAGTTGCTTCAGTGGGGTTGGTCTCTGTGCAACTCTATGGATTGTAGACCCCGGGGCTCCTCTGTCCACGGGCAAGAATTCTACAGGCAAGAATACTGGAGTGGGTTGCATGCCCTCCTCCAGGAGATCTTCCAGACCCAGAAATGTGGAACCCATATTTCTTATGTCTCCTGCATTGGCAGGTAGGTTTTTTACCACTAGCACCACCTGGTATTCAATTTACTTTCTACCAATATTTGATCTTTAATAGCACTTTCTACCATTCTTAGTATTTTTTTGTCTGTTGCTTCATTTTACTCTTAGAACAGCCTGTGTTGCATGCAGTATTATTGTTATAGCCACGCTTTCCGGGAAACAGACTCACTCAGAAGGACAATGCAGATAGTGGAGAGCAGTTTATTACACCGGCGGGCCCAAGGCAGAGTCTCCTCTTAGCCAAGGACCCTGTCCAGCATTTGTGAAAATCTTTTATACCCCATGTGTACGTGTCCAAGCCCACCACCTCAATTCCCTTGAGACTTACATAAACAAAGGCAGGGTAAATACAACTACAATAACCCCATCATTCCCGTGTTATGTGTTCAAACAGTCAATAATCAATCAGCCCGCAGTTACATTCCAAACAGTTAATAACCGATAAGCCTGTGCTTACATTCTGATAGATAGTGTCCGGAGGCAGGGGTGATTAGTGTCTGTTTTCTCTTAGGTGATGAGTAACCTGGATATGATCTTCAAGGTTCCCCTGTCCGGAGGGGGTCTTATCCTTCCATTGTCATTTCCACAGGCACTAAGCAGAGAGTTCAGAGTCCACTGGAGAGGCAGCCGAGCACGATCAGCACGGACAGGCCTGAGATGGAGTCCAGGCCCTATGAATTCCTTCTTCATTATTAGCCCCATTTTGCACCTAAGAAATAGAAGCACAAAACTCAGAGCCACAGGCCTGGTGAGGGGTTAGAACTGGGAATACTTATTTCTCTACAAGACTCAGTTTTCTCTCTGTCTCTTTCTCAAAATTCTTTCTCTCTCTTTTTTACCTCACTAATTGTATGAGAAATAGCTTCTGGTTCTAACATTTGAAGAATTTCAGATCTGTTGTTACCAGATCATTCAGCCAAAGATTTGTATTTCTCTATTTGAGGCAACAGTTATTGAAAGAGAGAAAATAGAAAATGTATGCTAGGGATAGATCACATAATCTGAACTAAAACCAATTAATACAGGAGAAATAACCTACCTGATCAGGAAATCTCAAGTTAGCAATTACAACTCAACAACTAAAAAAATAACAAATATTTATCAGGTGTCTGCTTTGGACAGAGCACTGTCCTAGTCATCAGGGTTACAAATATGTAAAAGTCACTCCTTACTCCCCAAGTATGACTAATGACAAAGAAAGAATATATAGAAAAATAGCAACAAAATAGTCTATCAATATGAAGTGCCTGGTAAATGGCATGAACCTATGGTTTCCAATCTATAAAATGTGCTGTTTTAATGAATATGAAAATTTATATGGACACCAATGTTGTATAACTCAAAGCAAAAAAATACTACAATAGGTATGTGGTGGGGGTGAGGGAAGATGGTCCCCACTCCACTCCATCACCCTTCTCCCCTACACACACACCCTTATTCCCTGCCACTCCCAATGCCTGACGGAGTGGGGTGGGGGGAATGCTGCTTTGAGAAACAGTATAGTAAAGAACTCCACTTCAAAGTCAGCCAGACCCACAGTCAAGTCAGGCTTCTGTCACTTACTAGCTGGGAAATCTTGGTTGTTGCTGTTGTTTAGTTGCTCAGTCGTGTCCGACTCTTTTGTGACAACATGGACTGTAGCCCTCCAGGCTCCTATGTTCATGGGATTTCCCAGACAAGAATACTGGAGTGGGTTGCCATTTCCTTCTTCAGGGGATCTTCCCAACTCAAGAATCAACTATGCATCTCCTGCATTTGCAGGTGGATTCTTTTACCACTTGTCCACCAGGGAGGCCCAGGAGATCTTGGGCAAGTTTTTAATTAAGTCTTAATTTCCTCACCTATAAAATGGAAATACTAGTACTGCCTATCTCATAGTGGGTTATGAGGTTTGAAACAAAACAATGCAGCTAAAATGCCTAGAATGATGCATACTTCATATTAAGAATATAATAAGAATATGCTTTACTTGGGGAAAGTAGCATTTATTGAGGAAATTATTTTTTTTTTAAACTTATTGGCTGCATGTGGGATCTTAGTTCCCTGAAGTGAAGTGAAAGTCGCTCAGTCATATCCTACTCTTTGCGATCCCATGGACTATACAGTCCATGGAATTCTCCAGGCCAGAATACTGGAAAGGGTAGCCATTCCCTTCTCCAGTGGATCTTCCCAACCCAGGGTTCAAACCCAGGTCTCCCACACTGCAGTTGTATTCTTTACCAGCTGAGCTATCAGGAAAGTTGGCAATAAGCCTGTAGTCTTAACCACTGGACCACCAGGGAAGTTACTGAGGAAATTCTTGTGATTTAACAATCAACTACTTCTTGAGTATGGCCTAAAAACAGATCCACATTTATATAATATCATGATTAATGGCATAGGTTTAAGTATGGACTTCTTAGTAAATAGTTCTGAGCAAATATAATATTATGGCTAAAAAAAAAACCCTCATTCTAACTTGATTCACACCACACATATTAGTCACCTTCAAAAATAACATGAAAACCTCTTCATAATATTCCAGGATCTCTTCCTTAGGGCAGGAGAAATTTTCTTACATAAGATATACAAAGGGCTAACCACAAAGTACAAAAATAAAGTGCAGGTTTCTATTCATTTAAAACACTTTATTAAAAAGTGAAAAGTTAAGTCAGAGAGTGGGAGAATATATTGCAGTAGACAAACTGTCAGATTATATGAAGGACTTTAAAAATAAGGGGAAAAAAACAATAGAAAAGCTAGCTAAAGGCTTGAACAGACAGTTCAAGATGTCTGAATTGGCAATGCACATAAAATGAAGTTCTCGTTCTCACTAGTGATCAGAGAAATGAAAATTAAGAACACAATGCACATCGTTACACACCTAAGAGAATAACTAACTGGAGAAGACATATCTAGTACTGATGGAGATATAGTATGACTATAATAATTTTATGCTGTTGTGGGAATGTAAATTGGTACAATCACCTTGGAAAATATGTTCAACAGTACCTACTAATGCCAAATATCTGTGTCTTATGTCTCATATGTTCTACTCAGTGTACTTTCAACAGAAAAGTGTATATATATTCATCAAAGCACCTGACTTAGAAAGCACTAGCACTATTTATAAATAAAAAACTGTAAGCAAACCAAATGGTCAGTAGGATTAGAATAATTAAATAAATTGTGACTTATTCACAGCTTGGAATACTATACAGCAATAAAAACAAGTAAACATCAACTGTATGCAGCAGCACAGATGAATCTCATCAATGTGATGCTGAACAAAAGAAGCTTTGTGTATGCAAAAGAATACATATCACACAATCCTAGTCATATAAAAAATAAGACCAAAAGTAATCTATCTGTTCCAAGTTAGGATAATGATTCCCCTGGTGGGCATTCAGGAGGTGACTGGAAGCAAGCGCAAGGCAGTAGTGGGAGGGGACTTTTGGGGAAATGGCAATATTAATATTCTGTTTCTTGACCCTGGCATTCACTGCATGAGTGGTTCATTTCTACCTGTGACTTGTGTACTTTTATGTTTGCATGTCATGCTTTAATCAAGAGTCTATATTTACAAAATTTAACTGTTCTTAGAGGTTTGTAAAACTTTAATTGGTCAATGGAAGTTTTGGCAATTAAAGTGATTTCAGGCATGGCAGAACAGGCTGGGGAGTAGATAGATGGGATTTCCTGGGGTCTCAGAATTCACACCATGTAAATGCTTGCGTAGTCAGAGATGAATTTCCTGTAGGCACAGAGATGGAGACAGACAGGGGGCTCTGTAAGTGCTGAGAAAGACTCAAGTCAGCACCCAAAGGACTGAGAGTGCCCAGGCCTTGAACACTTGGCACAGTCAGCTGTACTTCCTGTACATTTATAAGCCAGGATCTGGCAGAAGGCAACTCTGCAACCTCCAACGTACAGCTCAGCCCATGAACTGAGACCCAATCTAATACTTATCTTTTGCAATACAGTCAAAGGTCAGCCACTCACTTGTGAAAGTGCCTGGAAGAGGCAACCGGAGCACGAATACTGTGGCTGGATGGACAATGGGAAGCAGAGTGGAGAGGCAGCAACATACCGCTTAGCCAAATGAATTGATTGTCATTTTTAGGCCTGCTCCCAGGAGGCAAGAACAGAGACAGGATGTCTGTAAAACCCCTCTCCGAGGTAGTGGTGGATAAGGAGCCTTCTGATTAAGAGATAGGGAGACACTTACCAAGTCAATGAGATGAGAAGCAGAGACCAGAAATATTAATGTCACTGGAAAATTGATGCATTTATGTTTTGTCATATAATATCTGTTGGTATCAAGATTTCAGGTCTCATTCAGGAAATTGCAAAGTGGGGAGACTCATTATAATAATGAAAGTTGATGGCTGCTGTAACTCTGGATCCTTCTTCAAGGGCTGACTGGGCCTACAATCATGGGAAACATAATCCCACCACCCACTGAGGCTATAGAGAGGGAAAGAAAACCTCTACCCTTGTAAGTTCCTCTGGCTGGCATAAACATTAAATTGATGAGATAGATTACCAGGAAAAAGTTATATTTAAGTACATATGTACAGGGTTTCATAAGAATACATATCACATGATTTCACAATTCATGAACACAAGTTATATGTGTACAGAGCATGTTGTATAGTCAAGTGAAACATCCAGGAAAGTACATCTGTTGTGTATTTAAGGATACACACTATTATTATTATGTCGTCAGGCAACTGGATGTAAATAGTAAGCAATTTTCCTAAATAATGCCTTAATTAACATATTTTCTGAAAGCAAATCCCCTTTTACTTTTAGATGTCCTGATACTGAAGGTGATAATTGGTTGTAGAAATGGAAATACTTATAGACAGAGAGATAACCTAAATGACTGAATAGGTTCTGAGAAACAGTGGTAAACAGGAATGGGGGGGCTCATGCCTCTCCTTATTTGGGCCATATAAAAAGCAAGAGCACTCAAAGTAATGCGGGGATCTATAAATAGAACTTTCTCAATGGCACACTTTATTGTTAGGAATTTTGTTCAATAGTATAGGAAGCATAAAATAGAAATGTAGGCCAGAATTGCTAGAGCAATCCATTTTTCTAGAGAAGTTAGCAAGCTGAATTTTTAGATTCAGTATTCTGAGTTTTAACACTGGCATCTAACTCATGTTTAAAAATCAAAGCAAACACACTTTGGACCAAAGCACTGCTATGAGCTGAATGCAGCCCATGGGATGCAGATTTCCAAGGACTAATCCATAGACCTGAGGACTGCATTTTGGAGGTGGTAGTTTGGAAGCAGAGGTTCTGAGTCTGTCTTGGATGAATCTCTTGGTAACAAAACAGGCCTCTGGTAAGTCATGCATGGACACTCCTTCAAGAAAGGAATCAAAAGCCTTTGGAACACTTTGGAAAGGACGCTCACAGCCTAGTCACACCAAGGGGTGATCTATATATCCCTGGGCAGAAACATATACACCAACTGAGAGGCCCTGGGTGTCACCCAGACTGGGCATGTGGAACTCACATCCCAGTGCTTAGTGATGATGCTGAATTTTGCCTGAGCACTTTGCTCCTGGAAAACAGTGCCAGTTAAAGGAATCCCCCAGTTTTTGTGATATGGAAAACAACTTGCTGCACAGAATCACTCTTTCCCATATGACTTAGATAAGGCTTAGATGCCCCCTGTTTAACCTATGACAAAGCTACACACAGACACTCCAAATTCCCATTCTTTGTCTCATAAATGATGAGTTGAACTGCTCATCCCCACTGATCAATTGGATCAAGATGCTTGTTAACCAAACTTCGGTTCAGCTTCTTTCCTTCCTCCAAGCCCCTGAACTTTGGCCCACCCTCAGTCTGAGGCAGCAACACAGAGAACAGACTGGTTTCAGCATAAAATTTTCTCTGATCTAATGTCTGATCATGGCACCCTTCCACTCCAGTTTCCCACATTTGCTTCTTTCTAGCCCTGTTCATGCCCCTCTATTAAAACAAGACCAACTGCTTCCCTATCACAATAGTCCCTTTCCTGCCTGGCAAAATTTTTTTGAATAAAAGTTTCTCCCACCTAAGTCCAGATTTGTTTTTGTTTGACCATGTCATTATGCATCCTATGTTATCTTGCACAATTTTTTTTTTTTGCATTTTTCTTTTTTTCATTTATCTTCACTAGTTGGAGGCTAATCAATCTTGCACAATTTTTGACAATAAAGTGTACTGTTGAAAATGTTGTTTATGAACAGAAGTACTATCTAGTGCATGATGTCCTCTCACAGGACAAGAATTAAGCAGTCACTGAAGTGACCCCAAGTCACTGGACAGTGAGCTGCTAGACATCAGGAGTAAGGCTGCTGTCTTGGTTTCCATGATACCACACTCAAGTTTTCCTTCTTTTCTCATTCTATGTTTTCTCAGGATCTGATTTTCTGCAGGTTTGGGGCTGGGTGTTCTTTTCTCCTTGTGCTATCAGTCATTTCCATGACTCAGAGGACCATCTACATGCCCATGTGCCCCAGTTTATAGCTTTTTAATGGCTTAATAATATTCATCATTATCTATCGATCTATATCACATTTTGTTTATCCATTCATCTGTTGGCAGGCACACACTTTGGCTATTGTGAATAATGCTATAAACACTGGAATACAAATATTTGTTTGAGTCCCTGTTTGAATTCTTTTGATATATATCTAAGAGCAGAATTGTTGGGTCATATGGGAATTCTATGTTTAATCTTTGAGAAATCACCATCTGTTTTCCACAATAGCTACCATTTAATATTCCTACCTTCTCCACATCCTCACCAACACTTGTTATTTCCCCCTTTTCTTCTTTTCTTTTTTATTTATAGCCATCCTAGTAGGTGTGAAGTGGTATCTCATTATAGTTCTGATTTGATCTCCCTAATGACTAATAATATTGAGCATCGTTTCATGTGCATTCATCATTCTATGTCTTCTTTGGAGAACTGTCTATTCAAGTGCATTGTCTATTTTTGAATTGGGTTTTTTGTTGTTGTTGTTATTGTTGAGTTTCAGTTCTTTATAGATTCTAGATATTCATCTTTTTTTAGATAAATGATGTGAAAATATTTTCTCCCATCATATAGATTGTTTTTCACTTTCTTGATAGCATTTTTGATGCCTGATAGTTCTTGCTTTTCATAAAATTCAATTGAAAAATATTTTTAAAGGCTAAAATCATGACTCTTGTACAAATATAAAATGAACACACATCAGAGATTTTACTTACCTAAGTAATAAGGCAATAAGCAAAATGTTACTCCCCAGATCAAAGGAGAATGCAAAGAACACGTATATAGGCAATCAGGAAAATTAATATAAATTTACACACAGATGCAAACCTGATCAGTATCCACAGGGCAATAATCAATTGTATCTCCACCAGACAAAATTCATTTGCATCACTACTGACAGGAATCATTTGTACTGCTATCAGTTTTGTATGACTTTAAAAGTTGTATAAAATAGCTCAAAGACATTGAAAGTCTCATACCTTGATTGGGTGATAGACAGGATACCTTGTAATTCATTTTGCCTTTTTCAAAGTCTTTCATAAATTTTCCTAATGCTACCTCCAGGCCATCCTGTATTGTTATCCCAGCGGTGAGGTGAACCAGCTGTTCTCCAACCGTCTCAAGTCTTTCAGCGCTGGGATAGCTACTGGGGGCAGTTAGCTCAGGTAAAGAACTAATCACTAAGTGCCAGGTGGTGGAGGTGTAGTTAGCCAGCCACTCTGGCTACAAACAATGAATATTTACTGTGAGCCTGCATTATGCTACACGCGTAGTGAGGAACAAGGCCAACTGGTCTCTATCCTTTTGAGGTTTACTGTCCAAATGGAGACAGAAAGAGCAAGTAAATGAATAAGCACAATAATTACAAACTGTGATAAATGCAATGAAAGGAAACAGCTGGCAACACAGAGAATCACCCAGAAGGGCCTATGTAAGTAAGGAGGGAGTCAGGACTAGTTTCTCAGTAGAGAACATTTAAGCTGAGACTTGAAAGATGAAGAGAAGTCAGCCATTCCGAGTGTGGAGCGTGGCAGGAAGCTAGCCAAATACCCTCCGCTCTTCTAGGGACAGGTCTGCAGCAGCTGCAATTACTGTTCACCCCTTGGGCTTCCCTTGTGGCTCTGCTGGTGAAGAATCAGCCTGCAATGCAGGAGACCTGGGTTTGATCCCTGGGTTGGAAAGATCCCCTGGAGAAGGGGAAGGCTACCCACTCCATTTTTTCTGGCCTAGAGAATTCCATGGACTGAATAGTCCATGGGGTCACAAAGAGTCGGACACGACTGAGTGACTTTCACTTTCACTTTCACCTGCCCAAGAAGGACAAGGCTTGCCATTCCAGTGGTGTTTTCAGCTGCCTTTGAGTCTCAGGTTCAAACAATTTCAAGGGAAAGAGAAGGGGCCCTCCTCCCTTCCTCTTAGGTCCCAGTTTCTATCTAAATCCCCCCTATCTGCTATGTGAAGCTTGAAATGTCTTCAACATGCGAACAGTTAAACCCAAGTCAAACAAAAAGAGGGAAAAAAAGGCTTTAAAATGCAAATGAGTGGGAGAATTAAAACATTAGTGTAACTGTGTAAAGTAATCAGCTCTTTTGCTGAACTGGTTTGATTAGAAAGCTATAAAGGATAGGGATCTTCGAGGCCAGAAGAAAGACCAAGGGTGATGTGGGGTGATGCGGCACCGTAGTCAATGTCACCTGCCTCACCCGTTTGTCCACGGTCTGTGCAACAGTTCATCATGTTCCAAAACCACGTCCTGCTGCTCTATGCCTCTCTCCAGGATGCTGGCACGAGAAGGGCAAGGCTGGGAACCATCTGCCTGAGTTGAGTGCTGTGAGTGGACGGGCTCACAGGGACAGTCAGGAGAGGGAGGAGAAGGCGGAGGGCAGAGCTGGGGCATTGATCTGGGCAGGAGAGGAAGCAGGAGACGGAGAAAGCCAGACTCAAGAGCCCACAGAGCCAGAGAAAAATGTTGTATCATAGCAACTGAGGAAAGTGTTTAAAGAAAGGAAGTGGCCAATTATGTCAATACAGAGGGACTGCATCTCAAAATGTATCTGCCACTGGGAACACCCACCTCAGAACCATGTGGGGTGGGTGTGTGTGTGGGGGGTGTTATTACAAATTCAGATTCCTAGGCCTCAGCCATACCTGGTTTGGAACCTCTGTCACTGGAGCTAGTAATTGTCATTTTTTTAGGTGCTCGGAGATTCTGATATATTTTCCAGGGTCATGTTTAAGCACGTCAGATGTTGGAATTAGAGCTGGGTGTGATTCTGGTTCTTTCGCTTAAACTGTTGGACAAATTATTTAACTTCTATGAGCTGTAACTTTTTAAAATCTCTAATAATACCTTCTGCATAGAATTGATGTAAGGATAATCTTCACATGAGATTATATACCTGTATATACATATGTATATATGTATATATATATGCAGTGCTTAGTACAATGCCTGGAACACAGGTGGAAGTTAATGAACGTTAACTGCTATTATTACTTAATAAAGAAAGGTCACTTGATTTGGGAAGAAGGGTAATTTTAAAATTTCCAGATAGCTTCTGTAGAGCAGCTTGGGAAATTTCTGGGAATTAGAAAGGAAATACACAGATAAGAAGTAGAAGCAATGAATGAAGATCAAGTTCAAGCTCAGGAAAAATTTGCAACAGGAGGAAAGACATCTGGGCTGCTAGGTAGAACTGGGTAATGGTAAGAGAAAGGTATTACTAAAATAGCAGTGATGGGAGGGTTCTTAAAGGATGGAGTAAGCGAAGTTTCAATAGTGCAGATTGAAAGCACTAGAAGAAAAGAGATTGAGAGTAGGAGCTAGTCCGGGAGAAGATGGAAGATGGTTCAGAGAGCAGGTAGTCGGGGCGGGGGGTGGGGTGGGAGGCAGGGAATACAAGTTAGAGAAACGAACCCATTTCCCCTGAAACATGAGGAAAGAATCCAAGCAGGAGTTTACTGAGTGTGGACCATGGTCCAGCAGCATCAGGACCACAGTGTATTAGAAATGCAACTTTCCCTCTCCCTCCACACAGACCTACTGTCTCAGAAACTCAGGAGGAGGGTGGCAGCAATCTGTGTCTTTATACGTCTTCTAGGCAATTCAGTGCACCTGGAGTTTGAAAACCTCTGAATCAGGGAATAGCCGAAAAGTCAGAGATGTCCGAGACAGAACTTAGGCAAGACCACTTGCTGAGCGGTAAGGGTGGCGGGGGGAGTAAGTGGAGGTGAAGGCACAGAGAAGGAGGTCTGGGACACCTGATGTAGGTGAATGCACAAGAGTCAGACATACACACAAGGACTGCAAAACTACAAGACGCCACAAAAGAAGCTTATGTTTTACAATGACAATGCATTGAAGTGGACTAGGAAAATAAGGCAAAGTATTCAAAAAGCAGGATGTATGGACAGAGGAGCCTGGCAGGCTACAGTCCATAGGGTTGCAAAGAGTTGGGCATGACTGAAGCACACACGCACGCACATACTGAGATATTTATGATATTGAAAGACTAAGCATTTAATTGCCCAACAGTAATAGGGGAAAAGTTAGCAGCATCCCAAGGCATTCATTAACACCTTGTGAAGACTATGAGACAAGGAGAGAAAAGATCTATGATACAATGCTGAATGGCTACATGACAACAATTATGTTTGGGAAAAGGCACTCTTGGGGGAATGACTGGAAGTTTTAAATCCACAGATTATCAAAGGCCACTGAGGCCATGGCTATGGCTATCAGACTTGCCCTCATGGAAAGGAGGGGCTGTTGTTGTTAGATGTAGGTACCCGTGAGGGGTATCTGGATTAGCTGGGCTTTAATCTGGAAATTGACTGCTGTGAGTAGTGTAGGGGACCACGGGCAGCTTTCTGGCGGTGGCACAGAGCCAGAGCAGACAGGATGGAAACATTTGGGCTTATTCAGAGCTCCTGAGACCACAGACTTGTTTGGAGCAGAGAACTGCTATGGAGAATACCAGAAGATGGCCTTGAAAACCAGCATGATGGCATCTCCCAAACCAAAACCTGGGACCCAAGACCTGCCAAGATTATAGATGCCCCTAGGACTGTGGGCCAACATATTAGAATCTGGGCACTCTAAGGTAGTGTGAGACCAGGGCTGTCATGTTAGATCAGCAGTTCCAAGAGTTCATTTACAGTTGGAGACCTCAGTCCCCAGTCATCTTAGAGATAAGGAAAATAAATGCAAGGGAAGTTTAACATTTTATGGAAAGCCAGGGCTTCCCTGGTGGCTCAGTGGTAAAGAATTCACCTACCAATGCAGAAGACGCAGGTTTGATCCCTGGGTCAGGAAGATCCCCTGGAGAAGGAAATGGCAACCCACTCCAGTATTCTTGCCTGGGAAATCCCATGGAGAGAGGAGCCTGGTGGGCTGTAGTCTATAGGGTCACAAGAGAGTTGGACACATCTTAGAGATTAAACCACAACAATAATCGCACAACTTTAATGCTGCAAAGGCTAAGGCGAGGTAACTTGTTTTAATACCATGCTTCCTGGATGAAGGACCCAGAACCCCAGGCTGAGATGAGATGCTACAGGTAACAGGGACTCGTAATAAATCACCATACAGGGTGAGTGGAGTGTTTGAGGGAGGACAGTGATGTGTGAACTGGACAGGAAGAGTCTGAAGAGAGAAGGTTGTTGGTGGGCTGGCAGCAACCTCTGTGTTTGGGGCTGATTAGAGCCTGGGCCCAATTCCTGGCTGTGAAATGAGACAGGAGAAAACCACGGAGAGATGTGCCGTCCCCCATGCCAGACTTTCCCCAGTTTCCTTCTGTCTGTTCCTCAGAACTCACTTCATTGACTTCAAGGCTTATCTGTGGACCTCACTCAGCACAGACTTTGGCCAGCGCGTTGGTCTTTTAGACATGTTTTTGCTCGGCCATGCTCTACACTCTTCAGGGCCAGTGCTATACCCACTGGAAACTAACCACGTCCCCTGTAAACAGTGAGTGGCTCTGAATTTAACGGCTTTCTACAAATGATGTGGCAGGTAAATAGGAAGCTGAGAGGCCGAGGTGTCTCACCCAAATACCACTCTTTCTGTCTCAATTCCAGCACCTCTGATACACCCTCAGGCCTCCAGTAGCCTTTGCTCCCATCAGCATGGGGTGGGAGGCATCACATGTAGACCATTTAGACTGAAAGGGACCTTGGGGGTCACCTGGGCTAAGCCCCCAGGGACCTGGGAACACAGGTGAGCCAGGTGGAAACAAGACCGGAACCCAGGGGTCCTGATGCCCTCCCTGAACTACAGCTTTTCTCTCCTCTTTCATTCCTACTTCCTGAAACACAATCTGAAATAAAGTTCCAAAAATTTTAAAAAATTTCAGTTCAAAACTGTACTATATATCTTTCTGTATATATACACACACACAAATACATGTGTCTGCGTGCATGCTAAGTCACTTTAGTCATGTCCGACTCTGTGACCCTATAAACTAGGAGTAACCCGCCAGGATCCTCTGTCCATGGGATTCTCCAGGCAAGAATACTGGAGGAGGTTGCCATGCCCTCCTCCAGGGGATCTTCCTGACCCAGGGATCGAACCTGAGTTTCCTGCATCTCCTGCATTGGCAGGCAGGTTCTTTATCACTAGCGCCACCTGGAAGCCTCCAAAGTAAGTAAGTAAAGTCGCTCAGTCATGTCCGACTCTTTGGGACCCCATGTATTATAGCGTACCAGGCTCCTCTGTACATGGGATTTTACAGGCAAGAGTACTGGAGTGGGTTGCCATTTCCTTCTCCAGGGGATCTTCCCAACCCAGTGATCAAACCCAGATCTCTAGCATTGCAGATAGACGCTTTACCATCTGAGCCAACAGGAAGCCTCCAAGTGTGCCGGGAGTGGTTTTGGGAGGTCCCGCCCGTGACGAGGTCATGAAGAAAATACCGGGCAGGCAAGGCCATCCGGGACCCCATCTATGACGAGGTCACGAGGAAAAAAACCTGACAGGCAAGGCCGTCTAGGATAAGGGACCCTCCAGGTTGGCCTCGGCCTCTACCCCACCCTGTATCCTCCCCCCTTTTCTGCTGTTGTTCTTGTTTGCCTTACTGCGGATTCTTGTGTTGCCTGCCGAGAACTCTCCTGCTCCTCTTTCACTGAATGAGAACCAACTTAAAACCCTAATTAATAAATCTCCCGGACGCTGGCACCCTATGAAGGGGTCAGGGATGAAGAAAATGCTTCAATTCAAACCCTTTTGCTGGCATTCTGGCTTGTTTGATAAATATGTGCTCTCATCGCAAAAAATGCTCTTGATTGTTCTAAACATCCTAAGCACAGTACGCTAACAAAAGAAACTATTAAGCATAGGCCCCTTCCCAGGGTGAGAAAAGCTCCACAAATATGATAGCCACAAATGTGCCTACTAGAAAATACTTTAGATAGAGATTAACTGGTGACTTCTTGCAGGTTGTTAACTTTTAGACTAAGAGCCTGTTTTGTGCCATATCTGCTGTTTTTGCAGTCCTTCGCATTTCTGTTCTGTAAAAATGTAATCCTAACTAGTTCCCATAGAGATGACGCTTATTAGAAAGAAAATAGATTAACTATAAGAAAAACAGGGTCGGCTACTGAAGTTGCTTAAGTCACACCAGGTGCAAGCCGTAAAGTGTTAGCAGGCCTGAAGGCCAAATGATAAGAAAGACTCCTGTGAATGAAAAAGTATGTGGGTGACATCCAGTTTCTGTTGAAGGTCAAGTTGCTGTAATGTTTTGAGATGCCCTGTGTGTAAGCAACATGCACTTCCCCCAAAGATGTTGTTAAGGATATAAAGGGGCCGTGCAAAAATAAACTTCAGACTTAGCCCCGAGCTTTGTCTCACTCTCTCATTCGCCGACGCCGTTCATCCTGAGGGTTCCCCTGGATCCTGCTGGGGCTGGACCCCGGCACAAGTGATCTCTTAATCTAGTGCTATTTTGTGCGCTAAATGGCTGCAGTCGCGATAGACTCTTTGTGACACTTGGACTGTAGCCTGCCAGGCATATCTGTCCATGGAATTCTCCAGGCAAGAATATTGGAGTAGGTCACCATGCTCACCCCCAGGGGATCTTCCTGACCCAGGGATCGAAATTGTGTCTCTTATGTCTCTTGCATTGGCAGGTGGGTTCTTGACCACTAGCACCACTTGGGAAGCCATGTATATATAAAATTATATATATATATATTCACACACAGATTAGAATTAATAGAAGGAGATAAAGGGTAAAGGTCAGGTAAATGCATAGAAATCAAATATCACCTTAAATACCGTAATCGAACCACATCCACTAAGTTAAACTACGTTAAGGCGTGAGAATGAAGACCTTTGTCCTTTATGCTCTATCTGCCATCAGAAGTGATAGATCCCTGTGCTTTTCTTAATTGCATTGCTGTTCCTCCCCTCAGAGCTGCATTGTGTTGCTCCTTGTTCTTGTCTCGCTTCTCTTAGGGACCAAAACTGCCGAAAGGGAAAGACCTTAGAGTATTTATCTTTGCATGCCTCATGGTTCTTGGCATTGTTTGGGGCAACAATTGTTTGTTCTTCATAAGTTTCTGACACAGTGCTCACTCTTCATAAACATTTTTTCTAATTTATTATTTAGTGTGGTTGTGCTTGGTCTTTGTTGCTGCAAGAGCTTTTCTCAAGTTGTGGCGAGCAGGGGCTAGTTTCGGTGCATGGGCTTCTCACTGAGGTGGCTTCATGCATTGCAGAACCCAGGCTCTAGGGCATACAGGCTTCAGTACCGGCAGCATGTGGGCTCAGTAGTTGCGGCTCAAGGGCTCTAGGGCACAGGCTCAGTAGTTGTGGCGCACAGTCATAGTTGCATGTGGGATCTTCCCGGACCAGGGATACAACCCGTCTCTTGCATTGGCAAGTGGATTCTTTCCCACTCAGTCTCCAGGGAAGCCCTTTCATAAGCATTTGTGGAATGACAGGGCATCAACTAACTTGCATCTAATATTTTTGCAATATTTCCCTTCATCACCTAAAGAAGAAAAGTCCAATAGTAAAAGGGGTGTGCCACCTCAACTGGTGAATTTAACAACCTACTTTTTTATTTTTTTATTTTTATTTATTTTTATTTTTTTTAAATATTATTTTATTAGTTGGAGGCCAATCACTTTACAACATTTCAGTGGGTTTTGTCATACATTGACATGAATCAGCCATACAGTTACACGTATTCCCCATCCCGATCCCCCCTCCCACCTCCCTCTCCACCCGACTCCTCAGGGTCCTCCCAGTGCACCAGGCCCGAGCACCTGACTCATGTATCCCACCTGGGCTGGTGGTCCGTTTCACCATAGATAATATACATGCTGTTCTTTCAAAACATCCCACCCTCACGTTCTCCCCCAGAGTTCAAAAGTCTGTTCTGTACTTCTGTGTCACTTTTTCTGTTTTGCATATAGGGTTATCGCCACCATCTATCTAAATTCCGTATATATGTGTTAGTATACTGTAATGTTCTTTATCTTTCTGGCTTACTTCACTCTCTATAATGGGCTCCAGTTTCATCCATCTCATTAGAACTGATTCAAATGAATTCTTTTTAACGGCTGAGTAATATTCCATGGTGTATATGTACCACAGCTTCCTTATCCATTCATCTGCTGATGGGCATCTGGGTTGCTTCCATGTCCTGGCTATTATAAACAGTGCTGCAATGAACATTGGGGTGCACGTGTCTCTTTCAGATCTGGATTCCTCAGTGTGTATGCCTAGAAGTGGTATTGCTGGGTCATATGGCAGTTCTATTTCCAGTTTTTTAAGAAATCTCCACACTGTTTTCCATAGTGGCTGTACTAGTTTGCATTCCCACCAACAGTGTAAGAGGGTTCCCTTTTCTCCACACCCTCTCCAGCATTTATTGCTTGTAGACTTTTGGATAGCAGCCATCCTGACTGGCGTGTAATGGTACCTCATTGTGGTTTTGATTTGCATTTCTCTGATGATGAGTGATGTTGAGCATCTTTTCATGTGTTTGTTAGCCATCTGTATGTCTTCTTTGGAGAAATGTCTGTTTAGTTCTTTGGCCCATTTTTTGATTGGGTCGTTTATTTTTCTGGAATTGAGCTTCAGGAGTTGCTTGTATATTTTTGAGATTAATCCTTTGTCTGTTTCCTCATTTGTTATTATTTTCTCCCAATCTGAGGGCTGTCTTTTCACCTTACTTATAGTTTCCTTTGTTGTGCAAAAGCTTTTAATTTTCATTAGGTCCCATTTGTTTATTTTTGCTTTTATTTCCAATATTCTGGGAGGTGGGTCATAGAAGATCTTGCTGTGATTTATGTCGGAGAGTGTTTTGCCTATGTTCTCCTCTAGGAGTTTTATAGTTTCTGGTCTTACATTTAGATCTTTAATCCATTTTGAGTTTATTTTTGTGTATGGTGTTAGAAAGTGTTCTAGTTTCATTCTTTTACAAGTGGTTGACCAGTTTTCCCAGCACCACTTGTTAAAGAGATTGTCTTTTTTCCATTGTATATCCTTGCCTCCTTTGTCAAAGATGAGGTGTCCATAGGTTCGTGGATTTATCTCTGGGCTTTCTATTCTATTCCATTGATCTATATTTCTGTCTTTGTGCCAGTACCATACTGTCTTGATGACTGTGGCTTTGTAGTAGAGTCTGAAGTCAGGCAGGTTGATTCCTCCAGTTCCATTCTTCTTTCTCAAGATTACTTTGGTTATTCGAGGTTTTTTGTATTTCCATACAAATTGTGAAATTATTTGTTCTAGTTCTGTGAAAAATACCGTTGGTAACTTGATAGGGATTGCATTGAATCTATAGATTGCTTTGGGTAGAATAGCCATTTTGATAATATTGATTCTTCCAATCCATGAGCACGGTATGTTTCTCCATCTGTTTGTGTCCTCTTTGATTTCTTTCATCAGTGTTTTATAGTTTTCTATGTATAGGTCTTTTGTTTCTTTAGGTAGATATACTCCTAAGTATTTTATTCTTTTTGTTGCAATGGTGAATGGTATTGTTTCCTTAATTCCTCTTTCTGTTTTTTCATTGTTAGTGTATAGGAATGCAAGGAATTTCTGTGTGTTAATTTTATATCCTGCAACTTTACTATATTCATTGATTAGCTCTAGTAATTTTCTGGAAGAGTCTTTAGGGTTTTCTATGTAGAGGATCATGTCATCTGCAAACAGCGAGAGTTTCACTTCTTCTTTTCCTATCTGGATTCCTTTTATGTCTTTTTCTGCTCTGATTGCTGTGGCCAAAACTTCCAACACTATGTTGAATAGTAGTGGTGAGAGTGGGCATCCTTGTCTTGTTCCTGATTTCAGAGGAAA
Organism: Muntiacus reevesi; assembly: GCF_963930625.1. Taxonomy (NCBI): domain Eukaryota; kingdom Metazoa; phylum Chordata; class Mammalia; order Artiodactyla; family Cervidae; genus Muntiacus; species Muntiacus reevesi. The sequence goes on from NC_089250.1 coordinate 137,634,076, forward strand.
TGCTTTCAATTTTTCACCATTGAGGGTGATGCTTGCTGTGGGTTTGTCATATATAGCTTTTATTATGTTGAGGTATGTTCCTTCTATTCCTGCTTTCTGGAGAGTTTTAATCATAAATGAGTGTTGAATTTTGTCAAAGGCTTTCTCTGCATCTATTGAGATAATCATATGGTTTTTATCTTTCAATTTGTTAATGTGGTGTATTACGTTGATTGATTTGCGGATATTAAAGAATCCTTGCATTCCTGGGATAAAGCCCACTTGGTCATGGTGTATGATTTTTTTAATATGAACAACCTACTTTTTTAAAAGAAAACACCTAAGGAAGCTATGGGCTCAGACCTACAATTCTGAAATCTAAATCACACAGATGAGTCTGAAAGGTTGAGTCAAGTCTTGAGAAACAAATGAAAAATTCAACCCATGGCAATTTGGGCAGAATCAAATAACATGTTAACTTGCCCAATCTCTCTTTCCATAATCCACGAGTCATTTTGAGGCAAAAACAAAACAAACAAAAACACCTCAGGACTACATTCACTTAGAATATTTGTCAGAAAACTTCCTGTACACGTAAGAGAGGCAGAGCAGTTCCTAGACTCTTCTCAAATGCTTCAGCTAAAAAGTAAAGTAGGCACCAGTGCCAATAATTGGGAATGAGGAGAAAAATTGTGCCAAATACTTGGCACCAGCTGCAGCAATTAAGAAAGCACCTGCTTTATGCTTCATCTGCTGTCACTCCCTCCCTGCTTTATTTAGGCTGGATTCTGGATTTTTTTTTAGAATAAATGCACCTCATTGCACAAGCACATAAACCTCTTTTTTTCCTTCTTATTTTTCTTTCTTTTTGACTGTCACTAACTGGGGCAAACTGGAAGGAAGATCCCAACAAGGACAGGGTAGTAAAGACACTTAAATTTCTAAAATCTAGGGGGCAGATGTAACCAGGGCAATCAGCTCTGGTAGGTGAGGACCAATGTGCATTGCTGTACCGATCACACCCTCCCAGGGAGACCCTGTAAATGAAAATGTGGATTCGATTTCTGAAAGCAAGATTTCTATTGGTTTCATCCTGAACCTTAGCTATGGCAACCAAAGCAAGCTGCTCTGCAGAGATTTAGGCTAAAAAAAAAAAAGATGCCATCAAATAGTTCTCGACCATTATCAGTACAGGATAGCATGAGCATCAGATGACATGTGAACGAGATGACAGTGCTTTGAAAAGTTGAAAGGATTATGCAAATGTGAAGTAGGTATTAATATTAAAAAATTTTATTGAACGCCATCAAATAGAAACCAGACAGTAAGTGTATTCATCCCCTGGAAGTGATTTAGCACTTTCAGAGCCCTGAGTGAACATTTCCTTGTTCCCTTTTATCTTGTCTGAAAACGCTGGCTAATGATGCTACATCAGAGGCAACTGAGAGGCTTACATGAGACTAAATGAGATAATGCATGTGAAGCACCTTGTTCCATGCCACTTTCATAAAAGACACTTAATAAGCATGAATTGATCTCAAGGGGGAAAATCAAGCACATTATCCTGAGAAGTCTTTGTACTATCAGCCCACCAATAGAGGCTTCACATTAAATTACAGTTTTCTGAGACCGAAAAATGGAAAGGGCATCCTCAACAGTACATAATCAGTGAAGTTGACTGCTTCTCACATGTGAAAAATAGATGTGAAACAAAGATAGCCATCCTTCCATTTGTAGGTTTCAAAGTAGCAATTTCCTTCTTTCCCTACTGATTTCTGCTGTTCTGTTCAGGGAGAAATGTTAAACTGCTTTTGAATTCCCTCTAACACAGCCAGATACCCACAAAGGAGAGATTCTGAGACCGGAATAAGAAGAACAAGAGCTCCAGGAGAACAGAATCCAAAGTGCTTAACCTATTAACTGTTAATTAGTTAATGTTGCCTGACAGAAGAAGAAACCAGAAAGTCAGGTCAGCGTACCAAGGGGCTCTGCTGTCTGCACTGCTTTACATTAATGCAGAGGAAGTAAAGGTCAGTTGTCTAGAGCGAGCATCTGTTCCTTTTGGATATTGATACAACACCAAAACAGACAACTACTGACATCCCTAAGAGACGCTTAGGGAGCGTCGAGAGATGGTGCGTCTTTCTCTGGGTCCATGCCCACCCTTGCAACCTCTGCACCAAACAGACCTGTGCTTCTGGTGTTACAGCACGAGTGTGGTACAGAGCTTTCAGTTTACACACACTCATACATACAGAGCAACCTTGTCCCTAAGGCATGTCCACAGTACCTGGTGATTGGATCAGCAGGACCAGCATCAGCTTTATACTTTTTCCAGAATGCTTTCCTGAGTCTCTTCTCCCTGGAGAGCCTAAAATCTCCAAGCTTGAGTTCAAGGAGATAACACTTGAACAGAACCCCAAGGATGGGGAGAAGGAAGTGGAGATGGACATACTAGGAAAACAAATAGTATCACTAAAGATAGACTAGGTTTTTGTCCCCAGGTTTCTGGCATGTTGAATGCACAGGTCTCAAAAAAACAACAGCAAGGGAAAAGTGAATAAAATAAAAATGGGATCAGGGAAGAGGGTTATGGGTACACACAGGGAGGGGCTGATGGATGGTCAGAACCTGGGGCAGGGGTGTGTTCTTCCTTGGGCATCACATCTTATCCAACCCATAGTCCTCCACAGGGAAGTCTCCTTCTGTCATAATGAATGGCTTGACAAAGACGCCATACTTGGCCTGCCATTCAAAGTATTATTTCCCATTCTGTTATCATTTTCCTCTAGTGGCTCCTCATGGTGGACACCAATCCAGCAGCCAGCCCTGAAATCTGTGAGTCCAACATATATGATGATTCCCCAATGAGGGGGCTGCCCAGGCATCTACCCCTCACATTGCTGCCCATTAGCACATCACCAGCCTGAGCCTTCTCCTCTGTGAGATACTGGGTAATCTTGGCCTCAAGAAACCATCATTCAGCTGGACATTTCATGAAGCAAACTTCATTCAACTAAGAAATTTCCATTGAATTTATTCAGGAGCAGGCAGCTGGGGATGTCATAGAAAGGTAAGGCCATTTTGGGTGGGTCTAAAATTGATGAACATAGGGGAATACAGAGGGGTCAACATTTTCAAAAGTAGCCATTCTTTCTTTGGGATATAAAGATACCCTGGAAAGATGATATTTGTACCACGTTTTAGACTTGGGGCAAGAAATCAAAACTTATCACCACCACTTCTGTGGTCTTGCAGAGCAGCAGTCATGTTCTTGGGATCTACCACGAATGTATCATACCCAGAACTTATCCAGGTTCTACCACTCACTTGCTATGTGCTCTTAGGCAAGTTACTTCACTTGTCCAAAACTCAGTTTCATCTATAAAATGGGAGCAATGAATTGTTACAGAAGAGACTATGTGTTCACCAAGCCTTGTTTCCTTTTCCTCTTGGTTGGATGCCTAGGGGACATTTCCTAGCCTCCCTTGCAGTTAGGTAGGGCCATCTGACTGAGCTCTGGTTGATGGAATGCAGACAGAAGTGATACATTCTATATCCAGGCCTTGACCGTAAGAACCTTCCCATGGGATCCTCCCCTTGTACACCCTCTCCCTCTCTCCTCACCTGCTGGAGGATATAGAAGTCCACGTGCAAGTGAGCACGTGATGCAACAAAGTGATGGCAGCACATATACTAACATGGGAATGATACAGAGAAGATTAGCGTGGCCCTGCACAATGATGGTATGCAAATCCAGGAAAAATTCCAAATTTTTAAGAATACAATTTGCTTTCTTGAAGACTGTTCTTTCCTTTTTTTCTTATATAAAAACTGATTTTAAAAAACCCCATCTTGATCGAAATGTGTCTGTCTAAAGAGATCTGCTAATATTTGCTTTTTAAAAGCTGTCCTCTATTTATTTAGGGGGAAAGTGAAGCCAGTAACTGAATTATAAGTAAAAATAAAATTTTAGACCTACGGATTGGGAATTATTTTCAAAAATTAGCTATCAATCTGGTATCAGAAAATGGTGGTTTTTCTCTCAGTATGTTGTTGCTGTTCAGTTGCCAGGTTGTGTCCGACTTTTTGTGATTCCATGGAATGCAGCACACCAGGCTTCTTTGTCCTTCACCATCTCTCTGAGTTTGTTCAAATTCAGGTCCATGGAGTCAGCCATGCTATCTAACCATCTCATCCTCGGCTGCCCTCTTCTCCTTTTGCCGTCTCTTAGTACATAAGTAAATAAAATGCAAAGTAAGAATGTAAGCAGTTGTGATTCATTACAAGCAGTTGGAGATAACTAAATCCTAGGGATAATCATTTGTATCCTATTCCAAAGTCTTATTTTATAGTTTGAAAAGCACTTTGCACACAGTTCTTGTATATACAAGTAAAGATGTAATTATAGGATGTAGTGTTACTGCTTTGTTTAACAAGAACCTCATTTAAAATTGAAGATCGACAGCTATGGTATTTTTTTAATGATTTATTTCTTTTCTGTTTCTTTACTATAAAGCTAAGTTAAAAATAAGAGGTTAACGAGGAAAAAAAAGGACTCCAAGGTCTTGGGGAGGATGAGGACAAGAGTTACCAATTTGCCTTTACCTTATTAAGTCACTGAGATTTGGAGACTATTTGCTGTGGCAGTTAGCCTACCCTGACTAATAGGGCAATTGTGAGGATCAAACTAGATAATTTATTTATAAGCACAGTGTCAGGAACATAGTAATGTTTAGCAAGTAACAGCTATTTATTTTTGTGTGATATCAGTCCCACTTTAGGTACATAGACTTTTCCTTTCCCATCTTTCTGATGGTACTTTTTCCCTTTCATCCAGTGACCAAGGCATCTCTAGATGTCCATCTCTGCTTTTTTTGTCTTTAAGCCTGATCACAGTATTAATGGGCTGCTTCTCTCTGGACCTTGCTCTACTAATAGCATTCCCTTATAAAAAATATGGGGATAAAGGGGATGCTTCTATTGACATGATAATGGTTCTGAAATGAGTCAGAAGTACAAGGCAGTCCAGTTGGCACCATTCATCACAGCTCCATTTTTGCTTTCCCTGTCTTCCTGTACGAAGGCTACAGGGCTGAGAGTTGTTTGTTTGAGAACTGACTCGGATGAGCAGCACAATCTGCTCCACTGGAGGAAACATTTCATAAAAACTGCTCCTGTCGAGTTTTCATGAAACTTCCAAATTTCAATTAGAAACTGGAGAATCAGATGGGTGCAAAAGAAATTTAAGGTAATGAAGAAGAAAGTGCTCATACACTAAAGTTAAAATCAATAACCATATGACTAAGCGGCCACCTATTATAATTAGCATGATTTGAGGAGTTCTAGGCGCTCCTCCTGTGATCCCCAAACATTTCTGTTGCATGTTGGCAATGCTTGAAAAGCTGTTCATAGCAACCCTTCACAATCACACATCACTTTATGTGATCTCTCTTATCACACAATTCTCTTGCAAGGTAGGTTTATAAAAATGAACCTCAAGACTGTGAAATCATCTGTACAAGATTATACAGGTGGTAAAGGGCAAAGCAAAGACTTATCATGTGTCCTGGCTTCAGGACTCTTTCCACAACACCATGATTGCCTCCGCCATTATTAACACTTCATTTCTTTGGATTAAATACATCTCCTAAGAAATTGACCATTCAAACGAAACCTTACCTGAATCTCAGTGTATAAATGGAGTTGTTCTGGCTGAAGGGTGTTTATGGGGAGGAGAAGCAGGGAGAGGCAGGGTTTAGAGAAGTCCATGATAAGCCTAAGAACTACAGTCCAAAATCTACTAGGTTAAAGCTCTATCGCCTATTTCAAAACAATTGGTCTTGGAAGAATCTCTTGCTATCATTCATACTTTGTATCCTATCAGACATTTCCTACCATCTGAAACAAAGAGCTGGAATAATAAATTCAGATTAAAGGGCTCTGTCAGTCAGTTATGACAAGGCGGGAAGGTGAGAAGGAGTAAATAAAAGGTGAAAACCAACCTGACATTTGGCTTCAGGTTTGCTCTGCCCAATGAGGGAATCAAATTCTTCTGTAACCAACAGATTAGTGTGCTTCTTGAACCTTTGTGCTTTAAAACTGCTAATATGGAAACAGATAAAACCTATAAATAAAAAAGCAAATGACAATCCAAGAAGGCCTTATATACCTTAAAGTATGATCTTTATATTCTAGAAATACTAGAATTCTTTGTACTTGTCAAAGTATAGTCTTCTATAAGTGAAAAATATGACTCAAACATAGGATGAACACATGTTGGAGATTTACTAAATTCATTAGTGAAGGGTAGTAAAACTGATTCCAAAAACAATGAGAGGAATTGCAATTATATAGCACTGAGGAAAGACTGCTGACATAAGATGGTTGGATTAGACACAAAATTGCTTGTCCTACAAGCAATAGAATCATAATTTGAGGATTATCCTTTCTACCTTTCAGAATTCATTTATATCTCTGCTGGGTACAACTTTATAGGTCTGTTGTAACTTCAAAGTGGCCTTTGGCTAGTAGTAAACAGAAACTCAAGCAAAGTTCCACTCTTCAGCCTAGATCATTCAATAATTCTTGGTAGGCCTGGCAGAGTGTTTCATTCTGACACTGAGAAGACAGACTGCCCTCCCTTTGCCTTCTTTCCAAGTTTTGAGTCCTAGTGACTCAAGTTGGGCTCAAGTAGGTCAAGCAGGGATGGGAAGAATTAGGAGATTGGGGTTGACACATATACACTATTGATACTCAGTATAAAATAGATGGTATCTATAGGGCTTCCTGGGTAGCTCAAATGGTAAACAATCTGTGGGTCATGCAGGAGATCCTGGTTCGATCCCTGGGTCAGGAAGATCCCCTGGAGAAATGCACGGCAACCCACTCCAGTATTCTTACCTGGAGAATGCTATGGACAGAGGAGCCTGGTGGTCTACAGTCCATGGGGTCACAAAGAGTCAGACATCACTGAGCAACTAACACACACACATAAAATAGATGTCTAATATGAACCTACTGTGTAGTCCAGGAAACTCTACTCAATGTACTGTGATGGCTTGAAGGGGAAGGGAGCCCCAAATGGAGGGGAAGTATGTATATGTGTGGCTGATTCATTTTGCTGTAGAGCAGAAACTAACACAACAGTGTAAAGCAACTATACTCCAATAAAAATTAATTAAAAAAAAACAAACAAAAAACAAAGAGTTCCGTCATTCCCTTCTCATTTTCTGGGGTCAAATTCCAACCTTCTTGGGTCATCATTTCTACTGAAACAAATGAGTATAATATAGGCCACAAGTCACAGGCAGCAATGTAAAGCTCTTAGTTCTTCCAGAATGAGAGTATAAAGCCAAGTAAAACTGAGCCTTTCAAAAGGGATAAGACAAAACCAATAAGCCTGAAACCCAACATCATGAAGTTTAAGTTTCCAGCATGAGCAGCTGAGTTACATGCTTTTTCTCTTAATTTCAGAATCATAAAGCAAAACAAACAAAAAAAGCAGTCAATAGTCTTGAAAGAATGAAAGAGTATCTCTTTTAAGAAAAAAATAACTACTAATAAGTATTTGGGGAATAATTCAGGTATAAAGTAGAAGAAGAAGGAAGAAGAATAATCATATTTTCAACTTTACATTCTAATAAACAAGTCCCTCTTTGGGCAACACCTCTCAGACTCACTGCCTTCTGGCCCAATTATATTCACCTTGCCTGAAACATATAATTAGGCTTGTTTCATGTCCTAACATCCTTTTTTTTTTTTTTTTCATCCTTTTTTTTTTTAAAGCCAGTAGGAAGGGTGCCCTATCACGGTTTTGTATGCACTTTTGTTGTTTGGTTCTGAAAAATTCAAATATATCTCCAGAGAACATGCTAAATAGTTAAAATCATACTTTATCAAAAATCTTCTGGGATCATTTGCTTCTATATACTTTTTTTAATTGAGAAATAATTGACTTATAAAGTTGTATGGTTTCAGGTGTATAACATGATTCCATATTTGTATATACCGCAAAATGACCACCACAAGAAGCCTAGTTAACATCTGTCACTGTACATAGTTACAAAAATGTTTTTCCTGTGATAAGAACTTAAAAGATCTAAACTCTTGGAACCTTCCAAATGCACAACACAGTGTTATTAACTATAGTTGGTACAGTCAATAAAGTATGCAACGGCATATTTCATATTTAAACTTTGCCATATGCATTTCGGTTAATCGCAGTATGGTATCTACCATACACAAAATGAGAAAAACAAAGGTTTTCCAAATCTTGATTTTTACAAGGTGTTTCTCCTTTCTGATGAGAGGAATTAGGAAGTTATAGAAAGTTAGTGCTATAAGGATGGAGAAAATGAGAACCGAGGAAATGAAATGCCTTGTCCAAGGCCAAGCAGCCTCTCCAGAATTCTTACCAGAGGCTATCTATCTGTCAGTTTGTTCTGGATTCTGTGTGAAGAGCATTCAGCTTCCCTGAGTTAATGGATTATTGATTAAGGTTCAGAAAAATGCACAAAGAAGTTTTTTATGTTCCCCACTCTGAGAACTTCTTTTATTCTTCCTCAGTGGGAACGCTCCAAGCATTCTGGCCTGGACAATTCTTCCTTGTGTGTGTGGTGGAGGTCCCAAGAGTTTCAGGATGTTAGTGTTTCCAGTCCAACAACCGCAGCCAGGGTGAGAGCAGAAATGCCCTTCTCCATTTCCAAACACTCCCTAAGAGGGCAGTACCCTCTTTAGTCGATATCCACTGTCGTATTCTGAGACCAAAACAATGGAAAGTCCTCCCTCTTTACCCTGCCCTCCCCAGTGTCTCCTGTAATATTTTTCTCATTAAATACTTATTCCTTTCTTCTTTTCAGGTTTTCTGAGCATCTACGAATAACTGTGAGTGATGTTATCCATTCGCCAGCTTGCAGGCATATGGCGCAACATAAAGCAGGAGGCAACTAAGCACTAGGTTCCTCAGAGCACCCAACTAGGGCTTCCCAAGTGGCCCAGTGTAAAGAATATGCCTGCCAATCCAGGAGACGCAGGAGATGCAGGTTTGATCCTTGGGTCAGGGAGATCCCCTGGCAATCCACTCCAGTATTCTTGCCGGGGAAATCCCATGGACAGAGGAGCCTGGTAGGCTACAGCCCATGTGGTCACAAAGAATCGGACATGACTGAGCCACTGAGCAGGCACGCAGGGCACCCCAACAGCTATTATCTACTCATGTTTGGATGTTCAAGAACCTGCTCAACACTCTCCTTGCCTTTCCAAAAATCTACCCTCCAATAGCATTTCTGGCAGAGGCAGTTGACATGGACGGGATCCTTAAAGATCACCATACCCAAAAGCTTCCTTTGAAAACAAGAAGATGTCAAGAGCTGTGCCCAAGGACACACAACTCACCCATGGCAGACCAGATCTTAGCCCATTTTTCTTCCTTCCATGCCCCAGAGACAAACTTTCCATATGCCACAGTTCTTCCAAGGATCAACCCTGGTTACACACCCAGGCTAGCACAAAGGCTCAATACACATCACCCCACTGGGATTTTGTACTTATGCAGCTCTTGCCTGCAATGGTGTGAATAAGCTGAGATCATCTTTGTTTGAAGAAACCACTCTGAAGGAAGGAGACAGTGCTGTGGAGTTATTAAGAGCATGGAATGCCTCAGTTTAGAGTCAGATTAATCTCTTAATCTTGGAGGTTGGCTGCCTAGCCTCTGTGCTTTAGGTAACTCATTTATAAACTGGGAGTCAATAATAGCCAAACTATGCATGTTAAGATTAAATGGAGTAATGGTTCTAAAGCACCTACAACAGAGACTGGCACATTATAAATGTGTTAAGTCATCATCAATGTTAACTAACATCATCATCATCACCTTCATCATCAATTACACCTTTTTGCCTCCCTTGAAAATTTAACCAGGGAAAGAAAGCATGGCTGGTTCAATTTCTTCCACCAGCATGAGCCAGAAGGGGCTCTTCCTTTGGGGACATAAGCAATGGTCTCCAATCCACAGCTAATTCTGTTTCTACTAAAAACTGAAGACTATTATGAAAATGTGTAAATTCAGTATACTTAACTTTGGGAATAAAAATTAAGCAAAATAAAGTTGTTGTTGTTTTTTTTAAGAAGTAAAGAAAAGTACCAGTCCACAGTTCTCTTTTCTCTTTCATAAGGCCATTTTAGCTGCTTTTCCTTTTGAATGATTATTCAACCAAGGAAATAAAAAAATAAATCGTGGGTCCTGCCTTCAAGGAGGTTTTCATAAGCAGTATAGTTTGCTGCCTTTCATCCTGTTTACTTAGGTTTCACTCTGTGATGGGCTTGAAATCTTGGTAAACTAGGAAGTGCCTGGGCTGAAATTCCACTGGGTTCACTGACCGTCCTCTCTTCCTTGCAGACCACCACTCCTAATGGGGTGGTTACCCAGCAGTTTCCATGCTGCTCCCGGTTCTCTTAGAGCCCAGTCAGTTGCTTCCTATTGAGGAGTGGCTAGAAAGAGGGTATTAAGTATGTCTTTTTATTTTCTTTATTCTGATAGTTTGACATTTGGGCCCTTGATGACTTTGGAGAGACTGTCCCTCCCAGGGTTAGCCAATTCCTAGAGATAGTAAATGACTCACCTGTGAACAAATCTTTCACATGCAAACCAATCAATGCAGAGTCCATATTTCCAACAACCTCCTCTACTGGGCTCTCACATCCCGGCCCACTAATCAACTCAGGGGCAGGTGCCAGATTATTAGAGACAGCTCTGATGCCCCAAAGCCCACTGAGATTATTCAAACTAGTGCAGTAAAGCTCTTGTCCACATTTTTCTTCACCTCCTCTGCCTCCTGACCGACCCGAGTGCTTCCCCATCCAGCCCCTCTGCATGGTGCGCCGTGCCTCCTGTTTTATACTTCAGGAAACTGAGTATCACAACTTCCTTTATGATGGTCATTTCCATGTCTGCATATCTTTTTCTTTTAATTGGAGAATAATTGCTTTCAGTCATAGTTATATATATATATATATCCTTCCATCTTGAGCTTGCCTCCCTCTCCCATGTGCCTGCATGTCTTACCACACCTAATTAAAACAAATTTTGGTTATCCTTACAACAAAGGGAAAGAAAACAGGGAGGAAGAATCAGAGACGAGAGCCAGCTGGGGAGGGAAGGTAGAATTCAACTCAGTAAATAAGATCACAACCCCTCATACTTATTTGATAACTTACTCATCTCAAATGCTTTCATTGACAGAATTTCACCCAGCCTTTGACAAAAGCCTGTGAGGTCAGCATTATTAATCTCATTTTACATAGAAAAAAATTGAGACCCAGAGAAAGTAAGTGATTTGACCAAGACCCACAGCCAGGAGTGGCAATGTTGGGGTTGGAACTCAGATCTATCAGATTCCACAATCCTATGGCAGCCTGCCAAATAAACAGAGAAAGAATAAGAAGGGACTATGGCTGTCTGCGGAGAAGGCAATGGCACCCCACTCCAGTACTCTTGCCTGGAAAATCCCATGGACGGAGGAGCCTGGTAGGCTGCAGTCCATGGGGTCGCTAAGAGTCGGACACGACTGAGCGACTTCACTTTCACTTTTCACTTTCATGTATTGGAGAAGGAAATGGCAATCCACTCCAGTGTTCTTGCCTGGAGAATCCCAGAGACGGGGGAGCCTGGTGGGCTGCCGTCTATGGGGTCGCACAGAGTCAGACACGACTGAAGTGACAGCAGCAGCAGCATCAGTGGCTGTCCGTGATCTTTAATAATTTTTTTAATAACATTTATTTATTTATTTGGCTGCACCAGGTTTTAGTTGTGGCATGCAGAATCTTTGTTGCAGCATGTGGGATCGAGTTCCCTGATCAGGGATCCAATCCAGGCGCCCCACATTGGGAGCACAGAATCTTAGTAAGTCGCTCAGTCGTGTCTGACTCTTCTCGACCCCATGGACTATAGCTTATCAAGCTCCTCTGTCCATGGGATTCTCCAGGCAAGAATACTGGAGTGGGTTGCCATGCCCCACTCCAGGGGATCTTCCTGACCCAGAGATACAACCTGGGTCTCTTATGTCTCCTGCAACGGCAGGCAGATTCTTTACCACTAGTGCCACCTGGGAGGTTCCATAGACAGTGGACCATCAGGGAAGTTCCTGTCTGCGATCTTGTAATCCAAGTATTGATTCCATTTGCTTCTAGTTCATGGGTTTATGGAACTCTCTGAAGACAGAGACTTTGTCTTGTGTTACCTGGCCTTCCCCACTGCATGGTGCATAGTACTGTATTCACAAGTACATGCTGAACTAAGGAATGAATGAAGAGAAATCAAAAGGGGGCAGGTAAATAATTCCAAGCCCCCCACTGACTTCCCCTCCCTTGTACTTGGCTCTGCACCAAGGAAGCATTGGCACATTGAATTGATAAATGAAATTGTGAGATGCTTCCTACACAAGACACTGAAGTTTATGTCAGAACAATTTTAGAAGAAGTGGTCAAAAAAAACCTTTCTGTAGTCTTGAAGAGCTTCAGGCCAGAAAAGCTCTTCTGGTCTGGCTTGCATCTGGCCTGTCTTTTCTTAACTCTGCTTAAGTAGCACACTTCTGGGATTGAGAATTTGGGGCTAAGTTTCTCAGAATGCCTAAGTATCTAACTACTCTTCATTACAGATGGCTAGGCCTAAGATTAACTACTAGTTTCATTTGTTATACCAAGTAGATGTGATCTACCATCACATCTACATTTAGCTGTAATATGCAGTCTATTTTTCCATTGACCTCTATCCTAAAATTGAAGATGCATTCCTGTGCTAAAAAGAGCACATTTTATTTGCAATCAATGGCAGGTAGTAACTCTTCTCTGTTATCACCTTTCAAAACTGAGCTACTCACAGCCTTTCTGAATAGGTTGACCCTACTGTGGGCTTAAAAGCTTAAATTTGGGAATCAGACAAATATGGGTTGAGTCAGAATTAATAGTAGCTATATGACTTTCATTTCCTAATCTGTAAAATGGGATGATAATAATACTTACCATAGAAACTTGTTAAGAAGAAGCAAAATATTATTCAAATACATAATTACATAATACAATATTATATATGTCATTTATATATAACATATATTATTGTTATATATATTAATATGTATTATATATAATATTGTTATATTATATATAATATTGTTAGTGAACACTAAGATAGGGAAAATGCTTTGTCTATATGCCTGGCACATAATCAGTGTTCAATATATGGTAGCTAGAGTTAACAGCTTTGGGAAACCTCTTACATTGTTGGTGGGATTGGTGCAGCACTATAGAGGTTCCTCAAAAAACTAAAAATAGAGTTGCCATATGATCCTGCAATCCCTCTCCTGAGCATATATCCAGAGAAAACTGTAATTTGAAAAGATACATGCATCCCAGTGATCATAGTGGCATTATTCACAACAGCCAAGACGTGGAAACCACCTGAATGTCCGCTGACAGATAAACAGATAAAGAAGACGTGGTTCATACATACGATGTGATATTACTCAGTCATAGAAAGAATGAATGAAATTATGCCATTTATAGCAACATGGATGGACCTAGAGATTATCGTACTAAGTGAAGAAAAGAAAGAAAAGAAAGAGAAAAGCAAACACCATTTGATATCACCTACATATGGAATCTAAAATATGGTGCAAATGAATTTATCTATGAAACAGAAACATACTTACAGACCTAGAGAACAGATTCGTGGTTGCCAGTGGGGAAGAGGCTTGGGGGAATGGATGGATTGGGAGTTTAGGATTAGAAGATCCAAACCATTACATATAGGATGGATAAACAACAAGGTCCTTCTGTATAGCAGAGGGAACTCTATTCAGTATCTTGTGGTAACATAAAATGGCAAAGAATCTGAAAAAGAATATATATTTTTTAAAATTTATGTACGTGGTAACTGAATCACTTTGTTTTACACCTGAAGCTAACACAATATTGTAAATTAATGATACCTCAATAAAATACAATTTTTAAAAGAGAGTGAGTACCTGTAATTGTTCTATTCTTGGCTGGGCATTGTGAACGTTTGCTGTCTGGTCGTGAGGACAGCATCATCGGCATCTGGTCAAAACTCCCTTCTTAGCCACCCTCTTCATCAGCTGGATAGTATATTCCTTCTTTCTCTCCAGCTCCTGTTTTTCCTCCTTTGATAAAGGAGAGCTATGTTCCAGCTCCATCTCCCTATAGCACTTTCACACATTAGTTCAGCAACTATTTACTGAGCAGTGTTTCATTTTTTTTTTTCTGTTGCGGCATTAACAAACCACCCCAGACTTACTGGTTTCAAACAGCAATTATTTTATTTGCTCACAGTTCTTCAATCCGGTCTGAGCTCAGTTGGAAATTTCTTCTGGTCTTGCCAGCGGTCACTCACTCTGTGGCTGCATTCACCTGGTGGATCTATTTGGGGCTGAACTCAGCCCGGAGGCTAAGGAGACAGGATCTCTCTTTACAGACACAGGATTTCTAACTCTATATATGGCCTTTTCACAAGGAGCCCGACATCTTACATCGCACCTCAGGGTTCCTAAAACCCCCCAAAGCAGGAGCTGTTGTGTCTTCTTAGAACTCTGGCCTGGCACTGGAACAGTGTCACTTCTGCCACATTTCGTTGGTTGAGGAGAACCAGCCTGGCTTCCAGGGGAGGGGGCACAGCGCATGAACACTGGGAGGTGTAGTTCATTGAGCGCCATTAACCTAACAGACTGGAAAAGCGCATCCTAACACTTTGCTAGACTTGCTGGTGAGCATGTCAAACCAGGTTCCGGCCTGGAGTCTACCTAAGGCAGGGGTTCTCAAAACTTGAAAGTGTATCAGAATCACCCAGAAGCCTTGTGAAAACACAGATTGCTGGGCCCCACCCCAGAAACCCAAGAATTTGTATCTCTAACCAGTTTCTGGGTGATGCTGGTGCTGCCGATCTGAGAACATACTTTGAGAACCACTGTTCTGGGGCTGCTTCAGCACTACAATAAATCCCCAGAGATTTTAATTCAATTGGTCTGGGGTTAGATATCTGTATTAAAAAACAAAAAACAACCATTTCCTAAGTGATCCTAATATACAGCCAGGGCTGAGAACCACCGCTTTTAGAGTCTAGTCTGTCTCCTTCATTTTTCTTAAAGCTTCCTTGAGCTAGTCACAATTTGATTCATCTTTATGACCACATCTGAATATTTCCCTTTGAAAACAGTTCTCAAACTTTGCTGTACTTTAGAATTTAATGCGATTTTTAAGGTCCAGGCTACACTTCAGACTAATCATATCAGAACCTCTAGGAATGTAACCTAAGCCTTAAGTATCTTTTTTAACTCTCTAGGTGATTCCAAAGTGCAGCCGAGTTTGAGAATGGGTGCTTTAAACACCCTTATTGCCATTTTCCCGGTACACATTTCTAAATTAAAAACAGCTCTTCCCATGATAATCTCCAATGTTTTCCTTCAAACACTAAAAACTGTAGAGGATATTTTAACCTAGAATCTTACCCTCTCCTCTATCAACTCCCACTGATTTCTGCATTCATGCTTCCATTGCATAATCATGATTTAGGGAAACCTGATTTCACCACATTTGCCATTAAAAAACTTTTTACCCAAGACTGTGAGGAACTTTCAGTGAGGAAAGGGTTAAGAAGGTAGACCTGTTGCATGCTGGGAACTGTAGTTCAATAGCACTGCCCATCAGTGAGGCAGCTGTGGGCTCAAGTGCTTAGTCCCTTCAGTGGTGTCCGACTCTTTGCGACCCCATGGACTGTTGACCACCAGGCTCCTCTGTCCATGGGATTCTCCAGGCAAGAATATTGGAGTGGGTTGCCATGCCTTTCTCCAGGTGATCTTCCTGACCCAGGGATCGAATCCGTGTCTCTTATGTCTCCTGCATGGGCAGGCAGGTTCTTTACCACTGGCGCCACCAGTGAGGTGCTAGAATTTGCTAAAGCAACACCCAGTAACCCACATGTCCTTTAGAGAGGCAGTGTCCAGAAGTGACCAATACCTTGGGCATCAGAGTCAGAAGGCCTGGGTTAGATTCTATTGCCACTCCTCACCACCGCTAGTGGTAAAGAACTCACCTGCCAATGCAGGAAATGTAAACGAAGTGGTTTCGATCCCTGGGTTGGGAAGATCCCCTGGAGGAGAGCATGGAAACCCGCACCAGTCTTCTTGCCTGGAGAATCCCATGGACAGAGGAGCCTGGTGGGTTATAGTCCAGAGTCGAAAAGAGTTCGACACAACTGAAGTGGCTTAGCACACATGCACGCAGAGGAAATAGATCCCACAGGACTTGTGGCATGGACAAAAAAATAAAATAAAACAGATAAGCAACACAAATTTACTGCAAAAAAAAAAAAGTCTTACTTCCATTTTACCAGTGTGGAAAATGAGGCACAGAGAAGTTAAACAACTTGCCCAAGGTCACACAGCTAGTAAATAACAGAGATGATGATGCAATAGGCCTGATTGCTGCCCTCAGTAAGTGAAATTTACTGGAATTGAGATCAACCTTTCTCTGCCATTTCACAGACTCCTGGAATGGGTGAAGATCTTTAACATCCTGTATGGTAGTATTTTCTTTTTATCTCTTCTGTTTTTTTAGACAGGGAGGTCATAAACCAAGTGTAAGAAATATCTTTTACATTACAGCCTTATACACACACACACACACACACACACACACACACACACACATCCATACCCAAAGAATGGAAACTAAAACTTCACAAGGTAATAGCTACTCTTTTTTTTTTTTTTTTTTAATTGATGTGCGCCAGGTCTTAGTTGCAGAATGGGGATCTAGTTCCCTAACCAGGGATCGAATCCAGGCCCCCTGCATTGGAAGCACAGACTCTCAGCCCACTGAACCACCAGCGAAATCCCAACAGCTACTCTTATAGGTGTAATAAAGTCTAATTTTAGATTCAAAACTATTTTATTCTTTAAAGTTCTGTTTTCACCTACTCGACTGATTTTGCAACCCACTAATGCAGCTGATTGCAGCTTCAAAAACCCTGCTCTATTGAGAAAGCCGCTTAAACTGACACCAGTTTGCAAGTCTGAGTGTAAAAGGAAGCAGGGCCAAGCTGGATCTTTTAAGGCTCATAATAATGATTTGTTTACTTGCACAATGTGTGTTTCCTAGGTCACACCAGCCTGAGGGGAAAACTGGGATCAGAACCACGGCACAGGCTGTTCTCGCTCTCTCTGCTTTCATCAGCTCTCTCAGAATTGCCAGCCCCTCCTCAAAGACCCTTTCCAGTTTCTGAGGATGCCAGGGAACATTGCACATGCGCTCTCAAACATCCTCATTTCCCTTTCTTTTGCTGAGGCTCCTTGCTGGGACCATTTGCCACTTCCTATGTCTGTGGGCCTCTCAGTACTGTGGGACGCTACGTAGGAGTTGCTCCTGGTGGAAAATCCAATGATTTGGGTGATGTCTGAGCCATGGGCCTGGATGGGGACACGGTTGGTCTCATTTCTCTATAGCAGCTCTGGGTGCCAGAACACAGTGTTTAGTCTCATAGCGCCCATAAGCAATGCCATGATACCCACCAAACTAGAGAAAACGCCCTCTGTTACAGGGATCCCAGGGTAGGTTCTTCTTGTACATGTATGCTCAGGCGTGTCTGACTCTTTGTGACCCCATGGACTGTAGTCCATGGAATTTTCCAGGCAAGAATACTGGAGTGGGTTGCTATTTCCTACTCCAGGGGATCTTCCTCGAACACATATCTCTTGTGCCTCCTGCACTGGCAGGTGAATTCTTTACCACTGCTCCACCTGGGAAGCCCAGATTCTTCTTACACCCTCAAAATTACACATGTTCAAGGGCAATGGGTTAAAGAAAAAAAAAAAACAAACTCCATCCAATGTTCATTCATAACCACCTTCTTTTTGTCCAGCCCTGGCTCTTACCCTTGGACCAAGCTTGATGCTCCCTAGATGGAAGAGAGTTCTTTCTTCCCAAGGAGGCTTCTTGGTTCTCTCATGTGTAGAAGCTCTTGGCAAGACCACAGTCTGTCATCCTGCCCGGAAGTGCCTGCTTCCTAGAGTGAACATATACTTAAGATAAACTCATTTCATTTGAGAGCTTGGCTTTCCACATATCGGAAGTCACAGGTTCAGAATTCAAGTCCCACTGCAACGATGACAGTGATGATGGCGATGACAGATCATCCCCATGTATCAGACCCCATGCTGAGCACTTTAAATACATTATTGTCTCTCATTCTCTCCACAACTTTACCTGTGGGACTTCCCTGGTGGTCTAGAGGCTCTACGCTCCCAGTGCAGAGGACCTGGGTTCCATCACTGGTCAGGCAACTAGATCCTGCATGCTACAACTAAAGATCCCGAGGGCCACAACTAAGACCTGGTGCAGCCAAATAAATAAATTAAACATATAATTTAAAAAACCAACTTTATATGATATGTAGTATTAAATATACCCCCCCTCATTTTGCCGGGGAGTAAAACTGGCCTAGAAAGCTGAAATAGCTAGCCCACGTGGCTGGCCAAGTGCAGAGCCAGCCCTGGAGTCCCTCAGCTACTGCTCCCGAGCTGGGACTGGGCAGGGAGCCGGCCTTGGCCAGGCCTCCCCCACCTTCCTGGGCCTCCTTCCAGCTCTGCTTTCATCCTTTCTAGGCACCTCTCCCAAGGCGCCCCCGTCATGCACAGGTGGGCTGCCAAAACTTATATAAACTTCCAAGCTGGAGGAAACCCCTCTTGGGGAGGGAGGCATCTACCCTCCCACTTCCCATCCCCTGTGAGTGTCCTACCAAGGCTTCCCGGAGGAGGGCAGGGAAGCTTGGTCAGCATTAGGAGCTCCCCCCCAGGCCCCTCAAGAAATCACTCTTGCAACAACCTCCCCTCCTCTCACTAGTTCCCTCTAAGGCGGGAACCAATTCTGGCGCCTGGAATGGTTCCTCCTCCCTAAAAGAATACCAGTTATCTGTATTACAGAGTTCAATTGGTTCCTCATCTCGGTGGGTGTTTTAATTGAATGGGGAATTCAAGTCTGAGCTTTAAATGCCATACAAAAAGAAAAAGTTACTGTCTTTTCAGAATGCCCATTGTCATTTGTCCTTAGAACACCCCCCTCACCCCCCGCTATGGTCTTTTTTCCACTTGAATTGACAAACTGAACTGCCAGATAAATACAGCTGTGAAGTGAAGTTATGGCAATGCCTTCTTTCCCTCATTCATTTGCCCTCCCAGCTTAACCAAGTCAGACATGAAAGACTGCTCATCCTTTCACATCTACAGAGTACAGAGCCAGGGACTGATCAAGCCATCTTGATAGTTTGATACATTTGAAAGTGAAACGGAGGGAGGGAAGGATCCTGTTTCGCCACAAAAAAAAGAAAAAGTGTAGTCGTTCAATCGTGTCTGACTCTTTGTGACCCTATGGACTTAGCCTGCCAGGCTCCTTTATCCATGGAATTCTCCAGGCAAGAATACTGGAGTGGTTTCCCATTTCCTTCTCCAGGGGATTTCTCCCAACCCAGGGATTGAACCTGGGTCTCCCGCATTGCAGGCAGATTCTTTACCATCTGAGCCATGCCTCCAGGGATCAGTTTAACTAAATATCTGCCAGAGGGTCACCCCACACAGAGTGGTGGCCCTGCCACTCATCGTCCTTGTGACCCCTCAGGACCTCAGTCTCCCCAGGCAGGGATTGGAGCTGAGAACTCTGAGGTCCCGGAAAGTTCTCAGGGTCTTTACTTTATTGCTACCAAATGCATCACTTACAAGTCAGAGAACTTAGGGTGTAGGTGATTGTTTGACTAAAAACCATCTTCTCTAACAATTGTTGCCACATAATTATTCCACGGAGCAAGTTTCCACTGTGCACTTGAAGCAGGATTCAGTCTACAAAAATCTGACTTGCAGCCAACTTTTCAGTGACACTTTTACTGTTTCAAGTGGGGCTTGTCCCCTGGGTCACCGTTTTTAAAATTACTGTGATAAACTCCCCCTCTCCATGGAGCCTGGATAGGGAAGCAAGAGTAAGATGCATTCCAAAATCATTACTTCTAATTGACTTGGTTCTTTCTTTTTTTGTTTTGTGGAAAGAAAAAAACCAAAAAACCATATTTACATGTGCCCCTCCACCACCCCCACCCCCCATCCCAAACTGGTTTAATGAAAGCAACCTACAGGTCCTTTAGAAACACAAACCAGATTCTATCCCTTGTCTGCCTAGAACTCTGCAGAGGCATCCGGGGTCCTCTGGGTGGTGGCCAGGCCTTCACAGATGCTGCCTGCTCACCTGGGATGCTCCTGCCAACCCTCTCCATTATCCCCCTTACCCTGCAACTCAGCTACATCATTGCCTTGGGAATTGTCCCTGACCTCCTTCATGATATCTCTGAGGAGCCGTTTGGAATTTCTTGGAATGAGCATGTCTCAACCATGGGGAACCTCCATGCTCTCTGGCTGTTCATGAGGGAACGCTGGTTGTACATGGCGGTGTGCACGGATTCCCTCCTGAATCTCTCCCTTCATGGAGCCTGCAGTCTTCTGGGTAAACAGACAGCAGTCAAATAGGGGAATGACCATGACTGCCACCACCCTCCCTTCACAGAGCTTACAGAGAAGTAAATGAGGGATTTGTGCTCTCTACGATGAGAAGGAAAGGATGGACTGTCAATGACTCAAGCTCTGTGGAGGATGAGTTGAGGTCATGATTGCACCTTAGCTTACACAGTCCATGTACTCCTTTCGGTCTGAAAAGCTGAGAAAAAAATGATGGTGGACCGACATCCCTGACCAGCTATGCCAGCTTAAGGGATGATTGCCCACCATGTGGAAAGAGGCCCAAGCATCTATTCCTTACCCTAAGCGCCTCCCCGGGCACATAGATAATACCTCCCTGCCCTAGAGCCTTGGCTCTTGTTTAAATGAATTTTCTTCTCCAAGGGTGCATCCTCTTTCCCATTACGTGGGACAGTGGCATCCTATCATTTGGATTTAATGTTTGCAATATATATGGAACATCTGTACTGTCACGCCCATTGTACAGATCCAGAGACACCATCAGCTAGTTCACAGCAGAATTGGACCCTCAAAAGCCGGGTCTTTGACTGGTCGGCTGGCATTTTCCCCACCCTGTCTCAGCCTCCCAGGCTCAGTCAGACCTTTTCCAGAGCCCTGAAAGCCCAAGTTGGCTGCCTCCTGCTGGCAGGGACTTCCTTCCAGGCTTCTGGTTCTAGTGCTGAAGAAGGGGGGGTGTGAAAGGTGAGGAGGGGGTGTTAGACACAGAGGCAGTCAGTGCTTCCATCTCCCTCCTTCACACGGGAGGAGGGAATGGCTCACACGTGGGGGAGGGTGGATTATGAAAATCAATAATTTATGACAGTGAAGTGTCAGAAAAGTATTTACTCACATTCATTCCCTGAAAGTCACATTCTCCATGTGTTGTTTGTCTTTCAGCGATGGCATCAGTCAGGTGGACTCAGCAAGAAATACCAAGGTTTTTAGCCAAAGGTTGCAGAGGGAGAGTTTCATTTCACTTCATTTTTCCAGCCAGGGCTGGCTCCGAAGCTAGTTTTTCTTACTAGGTTGTTTGCCACACGGAAAAGCAAATTCCCAGAGGTTTCCGAGATTGCTGAGATCCCAGGCAAGATGACTGCTCCCACCCACCCGCCCACCCACCCACTAATAAGACATAATGCCGTCCTATTTTTGGTAACAATTAAAGGGCCTCCCGGTGCAAGCAGAAAGCTGTTTATTCTCTGTTACATCACTTCACTTTGCCTTCGAAGGCTGGTCTGTGCTCTGTGTTTTCGTGGTGATGCAAGTCTGCTCTCTCCTCCAGCCGTTGGGTCCCTCCCATCTCGCAGCACCTCACAGGTCTCTTCCCCAGCATTGCCTCGCTGGAGCCAGGAGCGGCTCACGAATCAGCTGCAGGTCCCTGTTTTGAAAAGCAGAGAGACAGAGGCAAAGGAAAAGGGTGGACTCTTATGTGACCTGATCTTAGAGCAAGACAATCACCATCTGAATTCCAGAAGCCCTGTTCATGTTTGGGGATATTTTTTCGACTGCATGGAATCAGAGAGAAGCCAAAGGATGGGAAATGCCTGCATCCCCCTGAAAAGAATTGCTTATTGCCTATGTCTCTTATCTGCGCTTCTGCTGACTGAGGGGAAGAAACCAGCAAAGCCAAAATGCCCTGCCGTGTGTACTTGTACCAAAGATAATGCCTTATGTGAGAATGCCAGATCCATTCCACGCACCGTTCCTCCTGACGTTATCTCACTGTAAGGCCCGTAAGCATTTTGATATCTAATTTACGATTTAAAAATTCCAGCCGATGTATTTGGGGCTTTGTATGTATTGGTAAAAGGGCATGGGGAGAGAGATTCCTCTTGCACGCCTGGCCGTTTGACAGAGCTAACATTTTGCTGCATTTAGAAATTTTGATTCTTATTAACGGCTACAGAACATGCTTAGATATCTTCCACTCCCCGAACATTATTATGAGAAACCTGCAGCAGATTCATGTCTCCTACTTCAGCTGGCAAGGCATAGTATCATACTTCATAAAATAGTGTCCAATAGTGACTGTTTTGCTAAACCGGATTAACATAAGGTTTGTTCTGTGTTCTGTGTGTGTCTCTTTGTGTGTGTCTGTTTGCTGTTTTGTTTTCTTTCAGATCCTTTGTGAGATCTGGTTTTACTGAAATCTCTGAAGGGAGTTTTTTATTCACACCATCGCTGCAGCTCTTGTGAGAAATATTTATATCATGACTATTTTTAATATAGCATATATTTAGATAAGCCCTCTAGTGAAATGATCTCAATATTAATTTTGTCAAATGTGATTAAATTTCTGGAGAGGAAAAAAATTATCAGTAAAGTGAGAGGTAGATGGGCTTGTTTGCGACCTGACACCAACGGTGCAGGTTGATGCTTGCAATGGTAAATTTGCTAACCTGTAATGCCGGCTACTTTCATGGCTATTTGTGAAGTTGTTGGAATGTTGTAACAGTGATCCTCACTTCATTCTCCCCTTTTACTTTCATTTTTGACTTGGGAACTTTGGTTATTTTACCCTGGAGTTTCTGAATTAGCCAATACAGAACCCAGCATAACATATGCGCTCAAGATGTTGTCCTGGGGGACCTGGGGCAGGCTGCTACTCTGTATGATTTACCATGTGGGGAAGAAAAATCTCAGTTCTTTCTAGATAATTCCTTAAAATATTCATTCTTGAGTGACTGCTTTCTAATCTCACCTGATTTATAACTCATCTCCTTATAAGGAGGGAAAGAAAATATTAATATAGGATAGTGCAAAGAATTAGTCTTTGCTGTGTGTTTTGAGATAGCCATGAGGGAACCACATATTCAATCTATGTCTGAAAAGAGTCAAAAAATAATATTTGACTAAGAAATCAGATCTTTCCACAGGCATAATGTAACATGGATAACTTGTTCTCATATGTAATGTTTGGCAGTTGGAGTACTAGTTCTCAGTGCAGGACCGCACAGAGGACAAGAGGTCCCCTGGTGCTCAGGTGTCAGGCCACAGAATGGCTTGTCATTACCAGTTCCAGGGGGGGAATCAGCCAATTGTCCATCAACTGAGTTGTGGTTATCTTAACTGTATGATCCAGGACTCAAGTTTTTTTGCTTGTTTGTTTTAGGGTTTTTGTTTTCTTACCTTACTTGGCCATTTTGGCTATTTGAAGTTTTACATACAGAGAGGCAAATAGCATGGATTTGAAATGAGAGAGACCTGTATGTAAATCTCACTCCACCACTCCCTAGAAGCTAGACATGTAATTGTGTGCAAATGACTAAATCTCTCTGAGCCTCAGTCTTCTCATCTGTAAAATGGAGGTGATGACACTTTGAAAGGTTGTTATCAGAAATAAATGAAATTTCAGTAGATAAAATGCTTGGCGTAGGATATGACAAGTGGTTACACATTTTATAAATGGTAGGGTTTTAACTTTTTACATGAAACTAAAAAAGTTAGAAAAATCACTTAATTTATTGTTTTGTCTATATGAAATCCCCAAACTGATTTGATTATTCAAGTGTTTTGACATTATGTAATAATGTTGACTAATGTCCTTCTTCTAGCTAATGTCTTTGAATGATTAACAATTGAGTAGAATATTCCTAAGTGATTTATCTGTTTGACTGACAGCTAATAGTTGATTAGGGCAACGAACAAATTAGTTTGTTTAGCACACCAAACAAATTCAAAAAAGAGGCAAAGACGTCAATGCTGGGATCCTTTCATAGGATAAGAACTGGTTGTATGTGAGAAACTGATCAATTGTGACTATGTTATTATTTGTCAAATACATATACGGCTCATTTTAAAAGCATCCTTTTGATGGACTAAGGCACTTCTTTCTCCCTAGGATAATTAAATAGATCAGTCCTTAAAATTCAAGAAGTGTCATTTGACACACACTACTAACAACATTGGGCACTTGTTAGTTGTGACACAGAACACCTGGATTGATCAGCCTCATCAGTTAGCATCTCTCCACTTTGTTTCCACTGGGTGGACCCAGCCTCAGCAAGCACAGATGCTGGACAAGGTTATAGAAATAGTTACCGGCTGCTGCAGGGTAATGTGATGACACGTATTTAGAATCACAGAGGGAAGCCAGGGAACTGGTTTTTAAATAGCCCGCACCGAGTGTGTGTGCCATGCCCCTGCGTTCCATGCTTCGAGTTCCTATGGAACATTCCAACCCTTATTTCTAAAAGCAGTTCAGGTTTCAGAAATAACAAAAGGGCGAGTAATTCTTGCCCTGGATGTCCTTACCTAACTCACATTGGCTAAACTCAACATGGCAGGGGTCAAAGTTTGTCTCTAATCGCCAGGACTCTGTTTCCTAGAGATTTTGCTCCCCATTCTTCCTGTCCAATGTTCTCTGTTTCCTCCTGTCCTTGGGAAAGGGCCTAATAAGTGCATTTTCACTGAGGAGGAAATAAATGAAAAGGCGCCAAGTATGAATAATACCATAATCATAACAGTGGTGGGAATGCAATGCTTCACAGACATAAAGAGTTCTTTTGTGGGATGGTGCCATCCAGTGCCCTGAAAACTCCCCACTGGAACATGAATACCCAGGAGTCTGATTTGCCTTTGCATGACCTTTGCCATCAGACCAGACCTGGGTCACACCAGCCATTGCTTGGGGTTTGCAGTGGATTCTAATAGCACTTGCGACCGCGGATTACAAAACAGACCTGTCATAGTTTGCGAAAAGATAAGCTTCTGAATCAATTCTTCTCCATTGATGTCCAAAGGCAGTTGGTTTCTTGCTCAGTTGTGGAAAAAGAAAAAGAAAAGACCCATTCCCATCTCCCACCCTAAAAATCTGATAATTTCATTATGGCCTCAGATGCTTTTTCAGACCTTCTGCAGAAGTCATGATGAAAAGTACTTTGTGAAATGTCAGCCTGGGGTACTGAGGGAAACAGACGCAATGCCTCCTTAAGTTACATGTTCTGGGGGAGAAGATCCTGGTAGGCCGTGGCTGGCAATGTGTGTCAGAGAACAAGAAAAACAAAAGCCCACACTCTGTAGAGAGGAGAGAAAGAATAAAATTATCCAATGAAATTTCGTCAGATTAATTATATGAGCCTATTTTTAAAAACACCTATGGTTTTAAACAACAGCAAAAAAAAAAAGAAGAAAAATATTTCCCCATAAAATGTAATTTCATTCATGTTTTCCATAGGCCTGCTGTGGAACTTAACCAATGGGAATGATTATTCATTCTAGTTTGCTTTCAGTGAGAGGGAGTGGTACTTGTAGTGAATGGAATTTACAGAAATGTGTTTTCACACTGGACAGCCCTGTTCTTCTCAAACACAGACGAAAATCCCCAATGATATGGGCTCATTACAGAAGTAAAATTCAAATTTAAAAGTATAAAATGTGGACACATTGCCATTTGTTCATAAAATTTTTAATAAACTAAAGCTATCTAGTAGAACTCTTCAGAGAGTTCTAGTTGCAGGAAGTAACAGGGTTCGGTTAGTATCATGCACACACACAAAATCTTAATATAAGAATTCAGGGTAGCTGGAAAATTTTCTGTTTACTCCAATGAGGTCTGATCTTGTTTGAAGCAATAGAACTGATCCCTCGGCAGGGGTGGGGTGGGGGAGGATATCATCATTTCTTTTATTAATCCACAATCAACACATAAATATATAGTTCATAAGAAATCAAAAACCAAAAAACCGAGAAGTAAACAGCATGAACAAGACAGATAATAAGTCCATCCTTGCTATAATTTTATCAGTTAGTTCTTCAAAATATTATTTGTCCAGGGGAAAATATCCATAGCCTATATCACCTTCACAGTGATTGGCCTCTTTATCTATTCCATGACAAGTGTTAAGAAACATTTCGTGACCTTCAGTGACTACTCAAGCCAAACCTATCAGCTAAGACAGCTTTTAGAGGAATTACTTACTGCTTGTGGATGAGTATGTTTTGGTTTGTGCCAGGTGATGGCCTACAATGGACCAAGAAGTAAAAATTTCAATCATCTGGGCTGTTTTGTCTATAGTCTGACCAGTGACCCATAGCTCTGATTTTTAACTTCTTAATGAATTGTGACTGTGCACACAGCCCTGTATAACAAATGTTTTCTCTGAAAGTGTATTTCATCCTCTCAATTATTCAACCAGGAAAGTTAGGAGTTACCACTTCAGGTCCACTTTCAACAGGAAAAGCCCCCCCACATCAAACCGCATAAGAATCTGCCATCTCCTCTTGACCCCAGGGCCATGATCCTAACTGAGGCTGCAGTCACTGTTCCACAGGCTGCTGGGGGAGGTTTTACAGTGGTCCCCCTGCTTCTGGATTCCATTCCTCCCCACCTCCATTAGCATTACCTTCCTGAAGCGCAGATCTCATCCTGATACCCTCAAGCTTGGAAGCCTTTAATGGTTCCCTAGAAACAGAGAAACATCTGAACATCTGAGTTGGTATTAATAGAATTTGGCTATTTGTCTAGGGTCATCTCTCATGGTAGCAATAGCACACACACACATGTGCACACACACACACACACACACCACAAGCTGCATCCATGCCAGCCTGAAGTACCTCATTCCCTGACCTCTATTTTCTCAAGTTCTATAGACTTTTCTGATGTTTCTAATTCTTCCCATCATTTTTAGAGCTATTTGTATCTGCCCTTGTCTCTAACAGAGGGTTCTCAATAGCCATGGTCCTAGAAAGGATATTATAAGCTTAGATTAAGATTTTGCTTACTATATATTTGTTGAATTCAATCCATATTTTCATAGATTTTATACTAGAGACTTCTGTCTTCCTATCAGTAGTTTCAGTCATGCTCACACTTCCTTTTGTTTGATATACGCTGTCTGATTTCACACGAGCCAATAGTGTGGAGGTCTGGAATGTGCGCTGAACCAAAAGAAAGTGTGAAGAGGTATTTGCTCATGACCTTATGACGTCAAACTTCTTCAATAGATGTTTCCAGTGTACCAGAGTTTAAAAGGCAAAGCATCCAGAATCTTTCTTTAGACCCACTGCCTGGATCCCTTTTGTCTCCCTCTGATTTCCTCTAGGTCTTTGACAAGCACAAACTCTTATTTGCCACCCCGGTTGTCTCTCCTGTGAAAGGTCAAACTCCCCCTTTATCCAGTCTGACAGGACATCCAAAGAAAGATGCTGATTAAGCATTATTAAGATGGAAACCAAATTTGTGAACACAAGATAGTTTCTTTTTTATTTATAGTGGCTTAGCTAAAACAAGTATTTATTCATTGTGTAGCTGCAAGCAGTAACAAAATGAAAGCACAAGCCTCCCATTTCAGCAAAAACTTTTGGGATTCTACTGCGCAGCAGGCTCAGCCCTGGGCTTTGTGGGAGACACACAGATGAGTGACAGCTCTCCCTCCCTGCTTTGACATGGCAGCTCCAAGTTGGAGGTGAGCCCTAAAAAGGTAAACTCTGTTTTGCCTGTATTCTAAGGTATGAGACAGTAGTCTTGATAAGCTCTCTCATTTTGTTCAAAATGGTACTCAGTTGATTGGTGATGATGGTGACTCTTGCCCACTGTTGAGCTTATGGCTAACAGAGGCTACATTACCTGCATCTATTAATACAAAGTGGGCAATAACCACCGTACCTGTTATACAGGATTATAGTCAGGATTAAATGAAATAATACATGTAAAGCACTTGGAACAGTTCCTATAACTCAATAAACATTAGCTTTAACTATTTGTTCTTGAAAGTCACTTTAATTTGAATGACCATAACATCAGATTAGCTGATTGTATAGGCTGGGTTTACCTACGATGCTAGCTTTAAGATGTCATTGTTCTACACATAGGTCTGCATCAGAACTTGCTAAGAAATCGTTCTTCAAATACTTCTCACAAGAAAGGTGAACTATTTACCTTTCCGAGAGTGGGAGGGGAAAGAGGAAGCAGAGCCCTCTCATTCATGAAAAAAACAACTGGCACCATATTTTGTAAACATGTCAGGTTTTATTAAAATTAATTAACACTGGCCAGTCTTAAGATGAGTAGTTCTGTGATAAGATGGAGAGAAGCCTGAAGTAGAGATCAGGAGACATGGTTTTGAAATCCAGTTCAGACAGTAATGGACTGTGTGACCAAGTATCCCTGGATTTCAGATTTTATATGCATAAAATACCAGAGATAGATTAAAACATGGTTCTTAAACTCAAATGCCCATTGGGGGTTGGGATGATAAGGTCAATGAAAGAAACAGTTGAGTATAAGACAATAGGGAGTGGTAGTGACTGGGGTAAACCAGAGAAGACATGTCTTACCTAAAAATGAATCTTCAGTTCCAACTGATTATTGCTGATGAGAATGTGCTACATGAAGATGGATCATATTTTTTTAATTTTTAGAAGAAGGCAGAAATCTGGAGGCAGATTTTTAAACAGAATAAAGGCCAAACAAAACACACATAACTGGCATTTTTGAGACCTTCATGTTCAATTAACTTAGGTTTCTTTCTGCTTAAAAATGCTATTGTATTCTGTTCTACAAACAGGGTACTTTAATACAGAAAATGGCCTTGTTAAGGAAATGGACAAAATTTATTGTATCAGTTCTAATAAACCAGTAAATTAGATTGTTTAATGAAAGAGCCTCACATTATGAAATTGGCTATTATAAAGTTATTATTAGAATAATAATGTAGTTCCCAATTTCCCAAGCAGGTCCATTGGGACTTTATCAGAACCTCCCATGGTGGCTGTGACAGTGTTTCAATATCCCTCCCACAGGGCAAGGACTGGAAAGGAATTGTTGAGGCCATTTAAATGGCAAGATGACAGGTGTTTACCTGTGTAAAATGTGATTAAAAAGCAATGAACCTTTATGGGGGACTTCCCTGGCAGTCCAGTGATTAAAACTTCACCTTCCAATGCAGGGGGTGTAGGTTCTATCCCTGGTGGGGGAGCTAAGATCCCACGTGCATCTTATGGGATAAAACCAAAACATAAAACAGAAGCAAATTGTAACAAATTCAGTAAAGACGTTAAAAAAGGTCCACATAAAAGAAAATCTTAAAAAAAAAACTGAGCCTTTAAAAAATAAACAGACTAGAATTTAAATATACAAGTAACGCTTGACTTTCAGAGAATTCCTTATGGGAGATCAGAGATTCTTCCTAACTTTGCTTCTATAGCTAAACATTTCTAGATCTTTGAGAATTGTCTTCATTGCCAGTTTACAAGTCATACAATAAAATCAGGCAAAGTTTTGTTAGGGGACAGTTGTCACTTATATTGCTTGGTGCTAAGCACTTTATCTGTCTCATTTTTCAATCATTATCACGGTAAGCCTGTGAGGAAGTATGATTATGTCCATTTTGCAGATGAAGCACTGAGTCCTAGAAGAGTTAGGTAACCTCTGTGATGTCACACCCCTCATAAGAGGTAAAGTCGGAGTTTAAACCCACATCCTCACTTTTAACTACATCTGTCTGTTTCCTTTTGAACATGAATAACTGGACTTAACTTTGCACAGTTTTGTTCCCCAAATCAAACCCCCTCTCAGAGGGTCAACCTTTGCCACTAACGAGGATATTCGGAGGACTGTGTCCTGATCCCTGGAGACAATCACTGAAAAAGAATTTCAAAAGCCCTTTGAAAGGGTGGCAGCGTTGCTGGCAAGAACATCGAGTAGCCCTAGGATTCAGCTCTCATTGGTATGTGTAGACTCTAGTCTCCCAGCTTTAGAAAAGAGAGGGACAGAGACACAGAAAAGGGCAAATGGCAAAGAACTTATATACTTTAAAGTTATACCTTAGACCAATGTTTTCTCATCTTGTGTCCTGTGGAACACGTGTCCTAAAAAAAGAAAAAAAAAGTTCTGTGCTCAAATAAATTTGGGAAACTGCCCATTCTATTCATGCTTGCCTACTTACAATGCACCTTGGCTTAGAAAACCTCTGGAATTTCTTTTTGTTGTTTTCCTTTTCTTAACCTCCAATAGGATACTAGGAATCTACACCTTTGGTGTTCATTTTATTTACTAGCTTAATTATGAATACCTTCCCTTGCTCTTGAGAGGCTTGCCAGCAGAGTTTACACAGGTAGAAAGAATTTCATCTTAAAGGATACATTAAACATCTGTCTCCATATAGGAGTGACTTAGGCAGCTTTGTTAGTGTGGACTCATTGAGTGTGATTATCTTTGAACGTGCCTCACGGCCAAGCTCTCCACCTGACCGAGCAGTGTGTGTGGCACACGCGGCTTCTTTGGGGATGTCCAATGGATGTTCCATCTTTCAGAGTAAGTGCATTGTTACTTGAAGTCCGTTCAACAGGAAAAAAGCCCCGTAAGCTTGAATTTATGCTCTCACTATTTTTGTTTTAAGAGGGCTTCCTCAAATTATTTCTCAGATGGCTAGTCCAGCATTTTCCTGGGTATATTCATTGTACGTAAAACGCAATGATAAAAGGGTCCCATTATCAATAAGATAGGGAAACTGTATTTAAATCCCTTTTGAAGAGACTCAGTTTACTTACAGATAGGAAGATTCCTGTAATTAGGAGCTTCAGTTAACTTCACTTACCCAATTTACATGAATTTGATCTTTCCTCTCGTTGTTCATGTAAAACCTCCCAATCGCATGAAGGCCTTGTGTTCCCTGAACTCTGGGAACTACAAGGCAAGGCTAACCTAGATTTGTAGCAGATCTGGGATCTGCTGGGACTAAAAAGAGGAAGCAAAGCCTTGCCCCTGACCATTACCAGTGAGGGGAGATGATGACTGAGCACAGAATCCCAGCTCTGCCAGTTACAAGCTTCAAAGTACTTTACCGCTCGCACCTCGGGTTTCTTTGTA
This sequence comes from Muntiacus reevesi, assembly GCF_963930625.1. Lineage (NCBI taxonomy): Eukaryota > Metazoa > Chordata > Mammalia > Artiodactyla > Cervidae > Muntiacus > Muntiacus reevesi. Next base: position 137,665,432 of record NC_089250.1, read on the forward strand.
TTTTAGATGGAGACTATAAAGCCTACATTATAGTGTTCACTGGAGGATTTAAATGAGTTCCTAGATAGCAATCTGATAAAGATGAGGTTTGGCATATAATAGCTTTAAATAAAATTGAAGTCCCTTCTTCTTTGTTTTTTAGGAGCAGGGAAATACAGACCAAATATATAAACCGCATCAGGAGGGTGGTCTGTGACTAGTTTTGCCATCTCCTAGAAAGGAGAACTTTTGATTATTCTGGGATGAAAGGTAATGAACTATAAAACCAGGGAGGTGGGTCTATGCTCAAATCAAATCCATGCTCAAATGTGCAGGCTAAGAATATTCCCCCAGGGAATCCTTGCAAATCTAAAATCTACATTTTAAACCTGTCTGCTGCTGTCAAAAGTTGTGACTTTGAGTAAGTCACTCACTTTGCGGTCCTTGCTTTCCTCACCTGTAAACCAAAGAATTGAATTGCATATCTCTCTAGGCTGCCTCCCATCCTTCAGATTTACATGGAGCAAAATTAAGGTTATTTTCCATCAATCCAGATAGAAGAGGTCTACCTAAGGGTCCTCTGAGTTACATTGAAAGTGTTTTCCAAGGATGAGAGTCAAAAAGAACATAACAAACTCATATGTGATGCTTCCCATTTTAATGCTTTCCTATTTAAGAGCCTATTTTAATATATTCAAATATAAAATTATTCACGTGGCACATGCACTTAGAATGTGTGCATTCAACTGAAGTGAATCATCAGCCTGTTATTAATTATCATTCAACCAGCCCTGTTCTTTTGAATAAAGGAGAATGTTAGTAACAACTAGAAGGTATGACTCATTTAAGCAGAGGCAGTTCTAAAAAGTTGGCCAGCCCTTCCAGCTGTGCCCTCAAATCTCTAACAACTGTAACGTCTGCATCTTGCTCTCTCTCATTTCACGTATATGCACATATAAACATCAGGCACACATATGTACACAAAATGTGCTTGCACACACTGCCCATGGCTGCCTAATTCCCTAGATGAGGTTCATAACAGTTCTCTTAGGCAGATGGCAGTCTCACTGGACCTCAGTTTCCCTCTCCGCATAACTAATGTTCTTCACTAGATCTAACAGTTCTTCCAGCTCTGCTATTTTATGTCTGGGCTGTTTGCTGAGATACTCTTTGGCAGAAGCATTGATGAGATACTCTTATATATTATCTCACATAATTCTCAGAATCTTCCAGCAAGTCTTTGTTATTACCATTCCTCTTTTAATGGATGAAGAAATAGATTTACCTGCTTGATGTATCATGTACATAATAAAAGTAGCAGCTACAAGCTTATAAACCAGATTCTCTATTCTATATCTAATCGATACCATCTCTAAACAATAGCCTGAGGCTGGCTGCTCACTCTTCTTCATCCAGAGTAGCCCTTACAGAGTGGGGATTGTATGGGAAAGCCCCCTCCACAGTCGAAAAACTCTGCTTTGAGCTGTAAGACAAGATGCGGACCACTTGTGGCCAATGTCAGTTCTGATGGGAGTTAAGATCTCACAGGTGACTGAAGGGAGTCTGAAGAAGTGTCATTAGAGCCAGGGGGCCAGTCTGGCTTGAGACAAGGGGAGAAGTTCCCAGCAAGGTTACTCCTCCCATTCAACCATCTGTAGACCTGCCTACCCAATACTCCCACTCTTCATGCAGAGCCCATGCCTATTCCTCCATGAATGAAGCCTGCAGCTCTACAAGCCCAGTCTCACACATCTTTCTAGTTATCTAGTTCAGATCCCTCATTTGACAACATAGAGAGCAGAAGTGATGTGCTCAAGGCCACATGGAGGATTTATGGCCAAGTGGGAATTAAGACTCAGGCTTTGTGAATCCCTCTTCAGGGTGCTCCTTCCTGGTCCCTAGAAGAGGTGTGAAGCCAGGGCAGGAACCTGCTTTGGCAGCCCTTCAGTCTTGGCATCGACACATGTCCCTGTCCAATCATTTCACTCTTGCAGACCCCCAGTTAGACATTGGGCAGCCTCAGCCTTGACCTCCTTCTAATGTAGTTAGATCCTCATTCTGTGACCCTCTGCTTCTTCCTTTTCTCCTCTTTTGCTGACCTCAGCACACCAAGTTCCATGCTAACCCTATCACACACTTCTCTGCTTCTTTTGAATTAAGTGCTTTTGATCCTAGCTTTTCAACCAAGAACCTCCTAATAACCTGATGGCCTTGGTGTTCATTTATTGCTTATAGAGAGATGTGACCCACACCTACAGACAGGTGAATGCGAGTAGTCAGAAGAGAAACTGGAGCTCAGGGTTAGCAGGCATTTTACAGATCTCATCCTTCTTGGTCCCAGGGCAATGTTAATTTTAACTCATGAAAACATTTTTAAAATATCATCAACAGGGAATTTTAAGAATATTATTCTAAATATTTGCTGAAATCAAACATGCAATTTTAAGAGATGACTTGTTAAAACTTACTGGATGCTTTACATAGAGATAGTCATATTTCTAAATACTTTCATTTTAAATCAGAAGGAATAAAAATATATGAATTGAACATGAAACAATACATCTTCTAAGGAACTCAAGAGAAAATAAATAATTAGCATATAAAATAATAAATTAGGAAACAGTAGGAATAGCAAGTAAATTCAAGCTTTCCTGTTTGGAAAAACCCTATAAAATAGCAGATTTTTGAAGGAAGTAATATGTACACTCTGTCAGATCTAGTCCCTTAAATCTATTTCTCACTTCCACTGTGTGGATCACATTAACTGTAGAAAATTCTGAAAGAGATGGGAATACCAAACCACCTGACCTACCTCTTGAGAAATCTATATGCAGCTTCCCCGGTCCCTAGAAGCAACAGTTAGAACTGGACATGGAACAATAGGTTGGTTCCAAATAGGGAAAGGAGTACATCAAGGCTGTATATTGTCACCCTGCTTATTTAACTCATATGCAGAATACATCATGAGAAACGCTGGAATGGATGAAGCACAAACTGGAATCAAGATTGCAGGGAGAAATACCAATAACCTCAGATATGCAGATGAAACCACCCTTATGGGCAGAAAGTGAAGAGGAACTAAAAAGCCTCTTGAAAAAAAAAGAAAAGCCTCTTGATGAAAGTGAAAGAGGAGAGTGAAAAAGTTGGCTTAAAGCTCAACATTCAGAAAACTAAGATTATGGCATCTGGTCCCATCACTTCATGGCAAATAGATGGGGAAACAGTGTCTGACTTTATTTTTGGGGGCTCCAAAATCACTGCAGATGGTGATTGCAGCCATGAATTTAAAAGATGTTTACTCCTTGGAAGGAAAGTTATAACCAACCTAGACAGCATATTAAAAAGCAGAGACATTACTTTGCCAACAAAGTTCCATCTCGTCAAGGCTATGGTTTTTCCAGTAGTCATGTATGGATGTGAGAGTTTGACTATAAAGAAAGCTGAGCACCGAAGAATTGATGCTTTTGAACTGTAGTGTTGGAGAAGACTCTTGAGAGTCCCTTGGACTGCAGGGAGATCCAACCAGTCCATCCTAAAGAAGGTCAGTCCTGAGTGTTCATTGGAAGGACTGATGTTGAAGCTGAAACTCCAATACTTTGGCCACCTGATGGGAAAAACTGACTCATTTGAAAAGACGCTGATGTTGGGAAAGATTGAAGGCAGGAAGAGAAGGGGATGATAGAGGATGAGATGGTTGGATGGCATCACTGACTCAATGGAGATGAATTTGAGTAAACTCCGGGAGATGGTGATGGACAGGGAGGCCTGGCATGCTATGGTCCATAGGGTCGCAAAGAGTTGGACACGATTGAGTGACTGAACTGACTGAACTGATTATGTACACACAAGTGGGAAGGGCATTAATTATTCAATGACAGGCTTTGGCAAATTTGAGTAAATATCTAGGAAGGAATCAAGGCAGTGTCTCACCTCACATCATAGATAAAAGCAAGTTCCAAATAAATTAGAGTAAAAAAAGAAAAGTTATAGAGTGAGGGGTAAGTAATATTTCATTAATATCAAGGTAGGAAGAAACATTTTAAGAATTACAGCAAAGAAAGAATATGTAATAGATGTTGATATATTCTGTTAGAAACGTAAAATGTCTATATGCTAAAAATCATGATTCAAAAGGCAAATCATAATCAGTAGGGAAACATTCAGCATCAGATAAGAAAGGAAAAGAATAGGTAATATCCTTAATAAATTAAAGGTGCTTAAAATGCAACAAAAATGGTCAAAGGACATGATTTCGTAGAAAAAGAAACAAAAGTGATAATACTAACTATTGGTAAGGATGTGATAAATAGGCATTTCTATATTCAGAATTGAATATGTAGTGTGATACAAGTTAGTAATAAATAGAGACATAAAAACCATGTACAATCCAATAATGCTACCTTAAAAAATCTACCCTAAGTCTACTCAAAGGAAAGAATTAGGGATATGGAAAAATACTTGCATGTGAGAGTAGTCATGGTAGTGTTTATAACAGTGAAAATTGGAATCAACAATTAAAAAGTTAAATTCTGAAATATTTATAATACAAGGCTTACTCATCTATCAAACTTTTATATTGAATTTTTGTCATAAGAAATTGTTCTTGAAAAAATAAGTACATGAAAAGGAGGACACAGAACAATACAAATTATTATTCTAATTTTATAAATTTTATAAATATATACATGCATATATCATACAGATATTATATACACATATATTCATATCTTTGTAGTATGGTGACAGTCATTTTTATTGTCTTCTTTAAGCTTTTCTGAGTTTTCCAGAATTTTTACACTGAGCCGATAGTATCTTAAACAGAATACACCAAACTGCATTCTTATTTTTTAAATTCTTTTTTTAAACTTGGAGTATAATTGCTTGACAATGTTGTGATAGTTTAGTTTTTTTTAATTCTTGACTTAAAAAACATAAGTTGACATGATCTTAATGTGACTTTTAGGGTACTTACTTTGATTAATTAATTCCTTTTAAAAATGGAATTATAATTTAAAGAGATTTCTTAAATCTGCATAAGCTGAGTAGTGTTACAGTTGTCTGTCAGAAGTGAATGTTGTGTCATTATGTGATCGGACTCCTATACTGAGAGACCACCCAAGGCGTGGAAAGGGGAGTAGACCAGGACTCTTGGGTCTTATGACCTTGGTCAAAGCTTTTAGCAGCCCTCTGGGCCACAGTTTCCTCCTGTCAAACAGCTATTAACACCTACTCTACCACTTTCACAGACTTTGTTTCAAAGCCCCAATAAGAAAATGCAGCAGCATTTTATGAAATACAGGTTATTGTGGAGGCAACAATGATGATTTAAAGAATGAGCTATTGCCTGCACGGAACTGATAGCTGATGTGTATGGTCTTAAATCTGTTTCTTGGTAAGGAAACATACCAGGTGTCACTAGTGGTAAAGAATAGACCTACCGATGCAGGAGACACAAGATATGCAGGTTTGGTCTCTGGGTCAGGACGATCCCTTAGAGTAGGAAATGGCAACCCACTCCAGTATTCTTTCCTGGAAAATTCCACAGACAGAGGAGCCTGGCAGGTTACAGTCCATGGAGATGCAAAAGAGTCAGACACAACTGAGCAATCGATTGATCTATGTGTGGTCTTAAATCTTTCTTGGTAAGGAAACATACATTCCCTTGGTTGCAGAGGAAAACAATCCTTCCCACCCTTCCTACGCTCCCTTGTTTTCATACTGAATTCATGAGACTGTTGGCTAAGATACAGAAAGGTCAAAGTGCGGCCCTGTGTCCACCTCCACCAACATTCTAGGGAACATGCCTGCCTTTTCCCCTTCCTAAGAAGAAAGTGTCAGAGACCTCAAATGTTCCCAGAGGCCCAGGGGCAGAGGACACATTCTACATTATCCCTGTACAAACCCACAGGATGGCTGTTTGGCAAATCTAGGGGGTGAGGTCTCTGATTTGGAGCTCAGGGTAAGGAGTTTGTTCAGACAATACATTGGTCCCCACTCACCCCTCCATGTGCTGCAATTGTGAGGACAGTCGTCAAATCTGAGTTACGGTATTATGGACTCTTGCTACCTGTAGTTAGGGACATGGGACAATCTACAGCATCTCTGTGTATCAGAGCTCCTGTTCCAGACACACCTGCTACAAGGAGCAGAGGTCCCCTTGGTCGCCATAGGTAGAGGAAGGCTATTGTAACTGACCAGAAATTTACCATATGCAGCCCTGGCTGCGTGTAAGAGACACCTGGGGAGTTTTTAAACATCCCATGCTCAGGCCACATCACAGGTACAAAATTTAACCAGATTAACCAGAATCCTTGAGGGTGAGAACATGGTGGCAGTATTTATAAAGCTCTCCAGGTGATTCCAAGTGAAGCTAAGATTGAGAAGCACAGGTCTAGGATCAAACACAGATCCGGGCATCTCCCTGATCCAGCCTCATACACACAGCCCTTTGTGAGATCTCCTCCACATTCCACTCTCTTCTGAGTCCACCCTGCACACAGTTTTCCTGCCATGGAGCTGACTCAACCCTAAGGCATCTTTCCTCCTTCAGCTCCTCTGCTGGCTGGCTCCATCTCTGTTTGTGATTCCAAATTCTCAAGAAGGGATTCATCTTTAGCCCAACTCACCTTTTTGAACCAGACTAGTTGGACCGTGGGATGCTGACTGACCTTAGGATCAGCTATTCTTCATGAGAAAAGGAGTCCTTCTTGTTCTAATAATTTAAGAAAAGGGATAGAAGTCATGAGGTATAAAGCATGGCCATACTAGTCTGCCCCAGGTCTGTTGTACATCAAGATGAGGTGGGGTGACATAGTTTCCTTTAACAAGGACTACAGGATTCTTTAACATATCTGGCTCAATAACAATTATGATATTGAAATCAAACTTTCTAAAGGAACCTATAAAAATTAAAGATGGGCATTTTACCCTCTTTATAGAACAGGATCTTTTTAAGTCTTAAGTATATCCAGGATCGGAGAAGGCAATGACACCCCACTCTTGCCTGGAAAATCCCATGGACGGAGGAGCCTGGTAGGCTGCAGTCCATGGGGTCGCTAAGAGTCGGACACGACTGAGCGACTTCACTTTCATTTTTCACCTTCATGCGTTGGAGAAGGAAATGGCAAACCACTCCAGTATTCTTGCCTGGAGAATCCCAGGGATGGGGGAGCCTGGTGGGCTGCCGTCTATGGGTTGCACAGAGTCGGACACGACTGAAGTGACTTAGCAGTAGCATACACAGGATAATAAAATGGATAACCTGTTCGATCAACTATGTTTAGAATGTATGTATACATTTACAAATCTTTGCCCATGGAATCCTTGTCCACAGAAAATTACAATTGAATTTAGAATCCAGGGGCTAAGATATTAAATATTATCTTAGCCAGAGGGATTTGTTTTAGCTTTTATAAGAAAACTTTTTATTAAAATAAAATTTACATAAAGAAAAGTGTGCAAATCCTTTTTTTTTTTAAAGTGTGCATATCCTAAGTGTACATCTTGAGAGGTTAAATTAAGACTTAATTTTTTAGAGCAGTTTTAGGTTAACAGCAAAATAGAAGAGAAGGCACAGAATTTCCCATAGACTCCCTACCCTGAAACATGCATAGCCTCCCCTATCCCCCACATCTTCCACCATGGTAGTATCTCTGTTACAACTGATGAACTTACTTGATCAGCCAGAGTCTACATTAGGGTTCAGTCTTGGTAGTGTGCATCCTATGAGTTCAGGAAAATGTAGAGAGACATGTATCCATCATTATGGTATCATACAGAATATATTCATTGCCCTAAAACTCCTCTATGCTCTGCCTATTTATCACCCCTACCCCTTTCCTCATGACTTTTTATAAAGTGAACACTCTTGTAACCAGCACCCAGGTCAAGAAACCAAACATTATCATTACCGCAACGACTTCCTCTGTGCCCTCTTCTCATCTCCAAGATGTAAATGTTATCTTGACTTCTGCCAGCATAGATTAGTTTTGCTGGCTTTTTTTTTTTTTTTATATAAGAGCAATTATAAAGGATGTACTTTATTGCATTTTGGCTTCTTTCCCTGGATTTAGGTTTATGAGATTCACCCATATTTTCGCATATCATTGTACTTTTAGCCAGATGTTTTGTTCTTTAAAAACTAGTTCAGCAAACAGCTTTCAGGCAGAACTGTGCTCAGGACTGAGGACACAAAAATCAATAAGGATACATCCTTGCTATAAGGAACATTAAATCTAGTAATATAGTAATGATCAGAATTTAATGTAAAGTAAATTCCTCTTTAACAAATATTTATTCAGTGTCACAGCAGCAGCACTATGGGAGAGGCACTATTAAAGGTGCTAGGGATAAGCAATGAATGAGCAGATAAAAATTTTAGCAAAAACCCTATTTTATTTCCCTGACATGTGTGGGCTAATTCTGCCTACTTATATGCATATAGTATCCTGTTTTGCATCTTATTCAACTTAAGGAGAATGATTGTTAGAAGTCATTTCTTGCAGTGACTTGAAGTGAGTGATTTTGAAGTCCCTGGGACAGTTTGCAAACCAGTGAACATGGGAGGTATTTCTCTGTATCTATTTCTGCCTTATTTCATCCTCCCCCTTCTTGATGCTGCCTATACAGAATGAATAAAGAAATAAAGAATAAAGAATTTAAAATAAATACATTTTATTAAATTTAATAAATTAAAAAGAATTTAATAAATAAAATTTAAAATTTTTTTAAATTAAAAAATTAAATAAAAAGAATAAAGAATTAAAAAATAAAAGAATAAAGAAAGTTGAACACTGAAGAATTGATGCTTTTGAACTGTGATGTTGTGGAAGACTCTCGAGAGCCCCATGGATTGCAAGGAGATCCAACCAGTCCATCCTAAAGGAAATCAGGCCTGAATATTCATTGGAAAGACTGGTGCTGAAGCAGAAACTTTAACACTTAGGCCGCCTGATGCAAAGAACTGACTCATCTGAAAAGACCCTGATGCTGGGAAAGATTAAAGGTAGGAGTAGAAGGGGATAACAGAGGATGAGATGGTTGGATGGCATCACTGGACTTGATAGACATGAGTTTGAGCAAGCTCCGGAGATGGTGATGGACAGGCAAACCCGGCGTGCTGCAGTCCATGGGGTCGCAGAGTCGGACACAACTGAGCAACTTAACTGAACTGATACAGAATGAAACGAAAATCTGTAACCTAAGGAAGACGTTGGATGGTAGCTTACCTTGGAGTAAGGCTGAGCAATCTTCTTGTTTCCCAGAATCATGACGTAAGAAGAGACAATTGCCAAAGTTGTGACTGAAATCATAAAAATTTGAATTTTTTGAATAACTGGGCATCTAATATGTATGACTTATTCGATAATGTTGACTTCACAGTCTAGTGAATCATTTGAGAGTAAAGCTATAACGTTGGAAGAAGGGATAGAAGAGAATCCAACATCATTCCAGGGATTATAGCTTAAAAAGAAATGCAAGACATCATCTGGTTTTATTTGGTTTACTTTCTCTCCCTCCCCATTTTTACAGAAAATTTCAAACATATATAAAAGTAGAAATAGTAGTAAAAAGCAGCTTCCAGCTTCAAAAGTGACCTCTTCGTGCTCAATTCGTCTCTAACCCACTGTTATCTCTTTCTCTCATTATTTTTAAGCAATCTCCGATGTCAAATAAGTTATTTACAACTGTTCAGAAGGTGAGGTCATAGTTTTAATCCCCTTGGTTAACAGGCTCAGAGAGGGTAAGTCATTAAGTTGGTTAGTGCAGCTATTTTTAACCCCTACACCTCAAAAGTAAAAGTCAAGAAGTTTACTAACAGAGAATACTGGACTTAGCATAGTGCAATTAAACAGTATGTATAAGACATGAATTGTCAAACCTCCCACCTGTCCCATGATCATGGCCACGTTTTGGGTACTAGTTACAAGTGAAAAATGATGTTTCCCCATATAAGAACAGTAACATATAGCCTGAATGTCACTTGAACCCATTATAAGTTGTCATCAGTACATGTAAAACTTTATTTTCAGTTTATGTCAACACTTTATCTGATGAATTCCATAAATTAATACTCATTCTAAAAAGATAACTTTGTATTATTTGGCTTGTAATCACCTCTGTTAAGCCTCTGATTCAGAAAAAAAAAAAAAAAAAAGAAATTCTTCGAGGAATTACGCAGGATGTGGGGACTGCTGATTGATGTTTCTTTTCATCAGTTATTTCAAAACCAAATCCCTGTGGATAATGAAATTGCAAATAAATTTGTCCAAGTAAAAGTGTTCTTTTTCAACTACTTAGTAATAAAATGGGTCTGAGACTCTTCCTAAGCCTCATTGTTTCCCATCTTCAGCCTGCTCTACTTTCAAGGAAGGTTAGTTGATTTTTACTGAACCAGTGTCAATGGCTTACCTACTATGAATAACATGCACAACTAGACATGGAGCTAGTTTCCTAGGTCTGTCAGGTTAGTGACTATGATACCACTATTTGGGCTGGTCAGAATGTTCCAGAAGTTTCAGAGCAGGAGGGAAAGATTCTGCTAGTGTCTTTGGAAACCTGCAACATGTTGATTTGGCTGCTTTGACTGTCATACTTGCCCGATTGTGTCCCAAAATGTTACCCAGGGCATGTGACACTCATCCCTATGAGGAGTGGGGTACAAGGCACCCCCTCATTGAGCGTTTGATGAGATAATTGATGGTTAAAAAAAGCTGCAAAAATTACCTGAATAAATGACACTGTAAAAGGCAGACATCCAGACATTTTTCTGTGCACTACTCCCACTCATTTCTCTGAGAGATAAAAGCAGCAAAGATTGACAATCTGTCAGTTCAACCATTTTCACTGTGTACTTTTTCTGGGCAGGTTATTCACATCGAACTCCTTTGATGTGATCAGTGATGATGCTTTCATTGGTCTCCCACATCTAGAGTATTTGTAAGTAAAATAACCTTTTTTTTTTTTTTTTTTTTTTTTTAACATAATGATACAGGACAAGGGCTCTGAGGTTCCTACAGCTGTTTGACCAAAATTATTATAACCTATTGCAGATTCATAGAAAACAACAACATCAAGTCCATTTCAAGACATACTTTCCGAGGACTAAAGTCTTTAATTCACCTGTAAGTATGAATGTTGCTATTATATTTTAAGCTTGCCAATGGACAATGCAGTTTGATAATCTGTGGTTAATGTTCATCATAGAAAACCTGCTTTATGGGTATCTATGAAAATTTAAGAAACCCAAATGATTTCTCTCCATGCACACTTGCCTTTTCTCCCTGTCTTCAGCTAGTATATCCAGGAAACCCATTCCTATTAATATTAGCCCAACCAACAATAATTAGGAAAATATCCTAGTGCAAGGAAATTATGTGAATGAAATAATGTTTTTATTAACTGCATCATTACTCAACTTCATGAACTGACTATATAGTTTTTGCTGTTTCTCTTTTTCTGTATGAGCCCTGATTTCATATACATTTAAACATGCTAGAACCACAGGCCACATCTACACAGCACCTGAACAACTTTTTTATGAGTAAAATATTTAATTATTTAGTGGGTGATTAGAGCTCAATCAGTTGTTCTGAACAGGAAATAATTTTACCTTCCAGGGAACGGAGACATGTTTGGTCGTCACAACTAGGGATGTAACTGGGGTTTAGTAAGTGGAAAACAGCAGTGCTGCTGAACGTCTTTCAATGCATAGGAGAGCCTCTCACCAGCTTAGAATGGTACAGTGCTGTGCCTGAGAAACCAAATATGAACTGAATGATTCATCTCTCTTACTTTCAACTACACCCTACACACACACACACACACACACACACACACACACACACACATGTATTTTTAATGGAAACAGAAGGACATGGGAAGAAACAGCACCAACATTTGTTGTGTGTCTACTACTACAATGTTCAGTACTCTTTACATGAATTTTCATTTAATTATCTCGACAATCCTGCCAGATAGGCACAATAACCCCCATTTTATTTTTTAACCCCTACTTTAGAAATGAGGAAAGAGAAGCTTGGAGGGGATATATGATAAGTAAACTGACTAGTTAGGGAATTATGATAACATCAACTCCATAGCTGAACTGCTGTGGCTACTCATCCATTCAACAACTATTTCTCAAGTTCCTAATATGTATCTCATTGGTGTTAGATAAAGAGGCAAGCCATCTAAGCATCACAGTCATTCTGTCCATTTTAACCTGTTGCCTCACGGTAGCTCACTTCTAGCTCTGTTCTAGACCCCAGGAGGTACCAGGTAATGAAGCAGGTAAAAATGCCTGCCCTTTGAGCCTTTATTCTAGGGTGTCCACATGGTCTCATGCTGTCTCTACTAGTTCCTATCTCTACTGTTACTCGGATTTGCAGCAACAGGGAACTGATGGCCCTATGTATTTTACAAAATCAGTACACCTTTCAAGGCTTCTGTATATAATCATTATAAAAGGATGAGGAAAATAGTGTCTATAAAATAAACAGCAACACTGCTTTTCACATCAATGTTGTAAGTGCTGCAAAATTGGCTGTGCATGGTGGGAATGCTGTGCTATTTGATTATAGAGCCAAACGCCACCAAGCCTGATATTTCAGACTAAAACAGATAAATGGAAGCTCATGACTTCAACCTGAGATCTACTTGACTCACATAAATCCATTCAACACGGCCTGTGACTAATGGCTGAGCATCACGAGGGGCTGAAGGAAGAGCATAAGACCCCACGGTTCTCTCTGGAAACCTGGACAGAGCCTTGCTATGGACCCTTACTTCACTCAAGTGTGTCTTCTCTCCAGCCTAAAGGCCTACCTCATCTGGAGGGAAGAATGGAAAGAATGGGAGGGAAGGACAAAAGAGAGAAAAAGGAAGGGAAAAGGAGAGGAAGGTTAAGGAAGGCAGGAAAGGGAGGAAGAAAAAAATTTATACAACACTCTGGTGAAGAACATCCATTTTGTTTGACTAGAGCTCACTATGTCCATCAAATGAAATGGAAATATAAATTTGGGTCATTATGAGGCCCCTTCTTTAGAAGTGTGAAGAATATAAGAAGGAGGCATTGGTACAGCATGTACTTATGTCTAGAAATTTTCAGGCTCAAGGGAAAGCATAATGCAGCCCTCAAAGAAAGAGGCATGAATCTTAAGGATCAAACAGACAACGAAAGGGAAGTCCCACTTAAATAATGTGGGACCAGATGCTGGAGGTAGGAGGGAGGTGTTAGGAGGGAACAGGTTAAAGTTGATTGAATACGACCCTTAGATTTCTTACATTTTTATCAAATAGTTAGGTTGATTCAGTGACTGTGCCAATAAGAGACTGTTTTTGAGCTACAAAAATGGCATTGCCATATGGCTCATCCTAAATAGTCTCTAGGATGTGCCACACAAAAATGAAGAAAATCCAGCTCCAACCTGGAAGAGTTCAGTCTAGCAAGAGAAATTAGACAAACAAATATTTTCTCACTGAGTGCCTAGTCCCCACACCATGTCCTCCTTTCTAATTATGCTGTTCTTCCAGGGGTACTTCCTTCCTTTTTTCTTTTCTCCTTACCTTTTTTTTTTCCTTTCAAAGAGATAGGGAAGATTTAAAGCCCTAATGTCCCTCTGACTGTTCAGCACATCAAGTTCATTTTCCATTATTAACCACTTATACATACATTTGACATTTCTTTGAGCCATTAATTTTCTTTTTAAGATTTTAGGTTTCAAAGTGCACTTTTCTCCTCCTCAGATGAATTCTTCTCAATTAAAGGCAATCATTCAAGTAGCAAATAATTATCACCCTGCCCTCTAACCCACAGGAGGAGTTTACAAAGCTTTTCAAATTCTAGACCTCATTACAGTCTCTTGATGACCTTATGAAACAGATAAGGTGGTGGGTTATGGAGAAAGTAGCATAGACATATATACACTAACATGTGTAAAGCAGATAGCCGGTGAGAAGTTGCTATATAACACAGGGATTCCAACCAGGGGCTCTGTAATAATCTAGAAGGGTGAGAAGGCGGGAGGGGAGGGAGGCTTGAGAGGGAGGTGATTTACATATAATTATGGCTGATTTGCATTGTTGTATGGCATAAATCATCACAACATTGTAAAGCAATTTTCCTCCAATTAAAAATAAATTAAAAAAAAAGAAACAGGGCAGACACTATCCCTATTGGTAAATGAGAATTCAGAGGTGTGCCCTGAGTTTAAGCTGCTCCCCAGTTAGTAGTGGTAAAAGCCAGAAGTTTTCCAAGATCTTTAATGAGACCTCTAGTGCCGTCTCCACCATGTCAATTATAGAAGGACCAGAGAGCTTTACGGATGGCTAGGTCCTTCCACAGGACATGATCCAAGAAGCAAACACAAATGGGGAAGGAAGAGAAGATCCTGAAGACAGGAGCCCTACCCTCACTCTTGGTCTCCAAATGCAATTAGTTGGAATTAGACACATACTTTTTTTTGCTGGGTTTTTAAAAAATATATATTTTGTATTGGAGTATAGCTGATTAGCAGTGTTGTGATAGTTCCAGGTGGACACAACAAGTCTCAGCCATACCTATACATATAGCCATTCTTCCCCAAACTCCCATTCCGTCCAGGCTGCCACGTAACATACTCTCAATGGTATGTAGAGTACGTACCTACTTTTGTACTATGTACAATAGTAGCCATACACTTTTAGATCCAACTAGTTTCCACTCTGGCTTAACATTAAAGCTGCTCCAAGGGAACTTGGGAGCACTGATATAAATTCAGTTCATTCCTAAAGAAGCAATGAACTTACCTCACCTTCTTATACATCTATCTCAGTAGACTTGCCTTCTAAAGAGACATTTTTAGATAACTTAAAATTTACTATACAGACTCCCCTCTCCTTCAGACCAACCCCTCCCCAAAAGGGAATTCCTTATATTTAAGTCCTTACAAATCCTGTCAAATTCTGAGAGCCTCTCTTGATTATTCTAAATGACTGTCCTAATAGTATACATGATTAACTTAAGTGTTTGAATAGTTCATATATTTCAGAAAGGCTTGAATTTTCCTGATAACCATGTATTACTTCTGAAATCAGGGGAAAAATGAATTAAAAAATAGTTTATGGTCAATGATGACAAAATTTCTAAACATTTTGTATTGGTTTCTGTTAACACCCACAGTGTTTTAGTAATGATTCCCTTGGGCATCACATAAGTGTCATGGTGGCTAAGGTCCAGTGGAGGCAGGATTGTTTGCATGTATGTATAAAAACATTTGGGGAAAATTATCATCGATCTATACATGTCATGAAGCACCTACTGGTTGTTCTGCAATGCGGAGGTACAAAAGACATATGTGCAGTCCCCAAACTCAGGGCATCCATGTGTCCCCAGTTAATCAGGCAGGATGTCCTCACTTAAGCCTTCACAATGACAAGCATGTATAGAGGGCAGTGGGATATAGTGGCTGAGGAGGTTGTCTCTGCTACCAGACTGTGTGTGTTCAAAGCCAGGCTTTACCCATTAATAGCTCTGGGACATCAGGCAGGTCACTAAGCCTCCCGGTGCTTGCAATTTCTTTTGTGTAAAACAGAAGTGATAACAGTCATCTGTAAAAATAGGGGTGGAAAATAATAAGATACTTAGGAACACCTAGATTCTAAGACTGACAGGAGATTAGGCCAGTTACTCTACGTAAAGTACCTAGAACAGAGCATGGTATGCAGCAAACACCATCATGTAGGAAAAAACAGCCTTGCCGCCTAACCTCTACTGATTCTGGATCAGGACTCCAAATGCTGCAGTGTATTTATCCCCTTTAAACATTTTGTATGAAATTAAAATAACTGCACTTGAAGTACTGCAAATTCAGTGAGACACCAACTCAAGCTGAGAATCTGCACTGCAGGGAGGCTTGGGAGCACCCCAGATGGCCGTGGGCGAAGCTTTCTTAGCAGCAGAGCCCAGTGGCACTGAAACAAACGTGCTGTCTGAGCCAGTCTGGTCTGCCTTAGCAAGAAGACTTTCCAGTAGGTTCCATGCTCCATAATTAGAGGTTTTCTCAGGTAAGCCAAGAAAACACCAAAGTGGAGTGAAAGTGAAAGTCACTTAGTCGTGTGCGACTCTTTGCAACACCATGGGCTATACAGTCCATGGGATTCTCCAGGCCAGAATACTGAAGTGAGTAGCCATTCCCTTCTCCAGGGGATCTTCCTAACCCAGGGATCAAACCCAGGTCTCCTGCATTGCAGGTTTATTCTTTACCAGCTGAACCACCAGGGAAGCCCAAAGTGGAGGGAATGGTCATCACTTCCATTGGGAAAGAAAGCCTGCCTGCCATTAAGAATGCTTGACCCTTCTCAGCCAGTCTCAAGGCAGCTAGGTGTTCAGTTGGACAGTTTCCCAGGCATTTTAAAGGATGTTTCTTAGGTAGATTCTGAATCAGAACCTAGAGAATGGAGCTTAGTTGCAGACACACTTTCAAAAACCCTCCTAGGAGAACTTTCCTGGTGGTCCAGCGGCTAAGAGGCCAAGCTTCCAGTGCAAAGAGTCTGGGTTCAATTCCTGGTTGGGAAACTAGGTCCCACATGTCACAAATAAGTGTTCACATGCTGTAATTAAATGACCCCTGATGGTGCAACTAAGGCCTGGTACAGTCAAGTTAAAAAAAAAAAAATTAAAGAAAGCCTCCTAGGGAATTCCCTGGCGGTCCAGTGGTGAGGACTTGGCCCTTTCACAGCAGGGTTTGAACCCTGGCCAGGAACTAGGATCCCAGGCTCAGAGGAGGGAGGGAACTTTGTGAGCATCAGGAGCACGTGATGTCAGGGTAAGGCAATGGTAATTCACAGGGCTTTGCAGTTTCTCCCTAACTCAGTGTCTTGGTGTACGGGGCCTGAGACGCATTCTCTGCCCTTTCCTCTGTCTCGATTGGTGCCCTTTCTCTTATCCATTCAAGCCTGTCCCATTCATCCACTCATTCATTCAATCATTTATTCATTTAAAAGCAGCTGTTGAGGATTTACATTATGTCAGGCACTGGGGATACAGTGATAAGACAAACATCCTTCCAGTACTCACTGCGGAGTAATCCTAGAAAACAATTAACATCAGTGACATGTCTCACTTCCCTGTCTTCACTCCTCTCCCAACCAATTCTACCCCTCATCAGCTACCCAGATACAGTGCATTCTTACCCCTTAATAAAACCTGTAGTGAAGCACATTGACTCTTTCTTAATTTTGGAATTTTAAAATCTTTTTTTTTTTAGACCAAAACAAACAAAATGCAGTTCACCCATTTCTCCCACCCCTCAACCTCACCTCTGGCAGTCACCAATTTGTTCTCTGTATCTATGAAGTTCATTATTAACACCCTGACTATGTGAGTTCTACAGTTTTATTCTTCAGGCAGATAGTGGAACTCTCAATTCACCGGCTCTTTCAAAGAACTGCGTTGGGCAGCAAGGAAAACAGGTGTCTCTTCCTTGGTAACCTTAATGGCTGCAGCAATTCAGGACTAGACTATTTTATCATTTCCCTCCCACTGTTTTAAAACCCAGCCTACTCCAAGCATGCATTCTGCAGCCAGTTGTACTTTATGCTGGTCTCTGGGAGAGGGACATGCACTTAGGAGAAGTTAGCATAAGGACTGTAGGACACAATTGTGCCAGCAAATATATTGAGATGCATAACTTGAGAGTGACTCTAGACTGGTCCAAGACACCAAGAAATTTCTTCATTCAACCACCAGTCAGTAAAAGGAATTGTGGAGATGTTCTCTTGCAAAATCTTCTTTAGCAGTATTTTCTTAATACTATGTAGGTAGACAGTCACAGCAGTTCACTTGTATGGTCAGTTTTCTAAATGCTGTTTTGGGGCAATGATCACACAAGAGCCCTTCTCCTTCCAGTCCCCTCCTCCCAAATGCCCTTTATTGAAAGCAGTCCACATACCAGCTGCCATCCTGAGTTACTGCATTTTTTTAACACTCTTATAATATGAGGTATTATACCTCCACTTAAAAATGAAAAAACTGAGTTGCAGAGAAGGTACATAACCACAGTCACACAGCCAGTAAATAGTGGAGTCAGGATTCAAACAGCTCAGAATGACTCCAAAGCTATGCCCTTCATCACAAAATGGACTGTCACTGAGACTGAAACCTTCTGATTCACTTCCCTTTCTTCTGTGCCAAAGTTCATTGAAAACGGTTTCTAATCTAGTCTAGTGGTAATTTCCAAAACTCAGAAAAACAACATAATTAACTTAAAAATAGGTTTTAAATGTCTTTAATGCTTGCACTTGAGAAATCCCATACTAATTAGAAGAGGTAGAAACAGAAGACTTTTGAGAATGTTAAGGTGAATTTGAGAGAATTTTCAAGAGCTTTGCAGGCCGACAGCATAGGCTCCTTTGTTTTAATTTTCAATTTTTATTATGAAAATTAAAACCGCTTCTAAGGAAAGTATATAACATGTCTACGTATGTATGCATGCTCAGTCGCTTCAGTTCAACTCTGTGACCCTATAAACTGTAGCCTGCCAGGCTCCTCTGTCCATGGGATTCTTCAGGCAAAAATACTAGAGTGGGTTGCCATGTCCTCCTCCAGGGGATCTTTCCGACCCAGGGATTGAACCTGAGTCTCCTGCACTGGCAGGTGGGTTCTTTACCCACTGAGCCACCTGGGAAATGCAAGTATATGTATAGTGCTGATTAAAGACAAATCACCAGTACCTAGTAACCCTTCCCGGTCATACAGTATCTGCTCCCAGTTACGTGCACAATTCTGCAGTGTGGACACATGACCTTTTCCTTGATGCTATCAGCACTGTTTCCTGCTCATTACTCTTGATTAGAATCAGAATCATTTTAGCAATATGTGGAAGAACAAATAGAGAAGGAGAAAACAATTCCTGTGATAATAGGGCAAGAACTGTAAGAAGGAAAAAAAGATGATTAAACAGGATGAATGGATGATTGGATAGATGGATATTTATGAGGAAGCTATTTTCTAAGGAAGGATGAGTGAATGGAGCTAAAAAGGAAAAACATGTAGAAAAAGAATAGGCAAAAAGAGTGTGCTAG